>NC_039364.1:69570272-69888152 GCF_003573695.1 Papaver somniferum | reverse complement strand
CTTTTCTGGTGTTCATATGGTGGATGAGTTCATGAGCTATTGTTATATTGTCAGAGATTTTTCTACCATGTATAAAAGCAGATTGGAATGGGGAAATAAGTTTGGGTAAAAGAGGTTTGATTCTTTGAGCAAGAAGTTTGGATATGATTTGGTATGTGGTATTGCATAAGGATATGGGTCTGAATTGAGATGGGGTATTAGGATTTTCTGTTTTGGGGATTAGAGAAATAAAATGGAGTTCATCTCTTTAAGGAGATAGCCAGAAGTGAAGAAATTTTGAACCATGTTGATGATGTCTTCACCTACAACTTCCCAGTTGGCTTGGAAGAAATTTGGTGGGAAACCATTTGGACCTGGGGCCTTGTCCCCTGCCATACTAAAGAGAATATTCTTGATTTCCACTGCATCAGGGATCCTTAATAAGTTACTATTCTCAGTGCTGGTTATAGTGGTGGGTATGAGGTTAATGAGGGATTGGTTGATGGTTATAGGTTCAGCAGTGGCCATAGTAGCAAAATGGTTAGTAAAGCAGAGAGATATTTCATTACTGTTATGAAGCCAAGAGCCATCTTCTTATTGTATTGAGACAATTTTATTCCTTTTGTATCTTTTCTTGGCAGATATATGGAAGAAGCTTGTGTTTTTATCTCCCAGTTTTATGCGTTGATCTCTGCTTTTAGTCTTCCAAAACTTTTCCTGAATATTCTGCCAATGTTCAACCTTCTTCTTAGCCTCTCTGATATCCTGTCCTCTATTAATGTTAAATTGATTTTTGATGATCCATTCCAATTGTTGAAGACTGTCTTCTAGGTTGGTCTTGATGTTGCCACATATTTCCTTGTTCCATTTCTTTACTTTGGCTTTAATATCTCCTAGTTTCCTAGCAATTTTGATAGCAAGAGAGCCTTTGTGCTGAGTCTTCGAACATTCATCTATGATTTCTTTACAGTCTTTGTGATCAATCCAAGGACCAAAGAATTTGAAAGGGATATGTCCTTGCTTCCAGTTAGGATTGGTATTGAGAAGAATGGGGTTATGATCAGAACCAATGGCTTGTAGGTTGGAAATGGTGGAATTTGGGTGGATTTCAAGCAACTTTCATTAGCCAGCCCTTTGTCTAACCTTTGTTATGTGAGTTGAGAACCTATTCTTCTGTTAGTCCATGTAAATGGACATTCAGTGTAACCCAAGTCAGGTTCATAAGAATCAATAGGATGCTGACTGAATTTTTCATGATCATGCAACACAAAGTTTAGATCACCCATTATCAACCAAGGTAGGGTATTAAGTTTATTAGTATTTTCTATCATTTTCCAGGAATAGACTTTATCAAGGGTAGTGTAAGGACTGCCATAGTAGCTTGTGAATATCCAAGGTTCCCCTATAGTAGGATAGATTGTGGCACTAATATGATAATTACAGAAGTCTTGTATAGTGACCTTTAGGTTGGTTTTCCAAGCTAGGACTAGACCACCAGCAGTATTGTATTTTCCTCTAGGCTCAACAAGCCAAAAATTAGTGACACCTATATTGCTAAGGATAGCTTTCAGATTTCTAGATTGTTGTTTGGCTTTAGATAGAAAAAATATGTAAGGATTATGTTTGTTTGACATATTTTTCAGATATCTACTAGTGTTTGGTTGTCCTAGTCCTTGAAAATTCCAAGACATGACAAATTAAAATTGCTATAAGTAAGAGACATTAGGATAGGTGAAAATGATGACTATGTATCCTAAGTAAGTAGTGCTAAGAAAGGCCATGATCTTATTGTGGATAAAAGGTTATGATTCAGAGTTGTCAATAAAACTGGGATAATCTTGATAAATATAGCATTTAATCTTTGAGTAAAATAGACAGTTATAGTAAGGGATACCTGGTGAGATTGGAAGGGGTTTGCTCCCTCAATATTTCCAGTAGTCATATCAGTCGGATGGTCTTCCTCCATTTCCATTGTTTGAGTGTTGGTCTTCTTGGTAGGTTGATGTTGTTCCCAGTGGTGGAGGAGGTGATCAGACACAACAGGGGAAATGAAGAGATTTCTTTTTAGATCTATCAGTTGTGGATGGAAGTTGGTATCAACAGCCTTAAGTTTAAACTCATGCTTTCTTCTTTCCCATAGCAGCTTTTTCTGGTTGTTGAATTCTTCATTGATTTGGTTTTGAATATCATCCAAAGAAGGTGTGGATTCAAGGACATTTAGTGCTGACTGCTTGGTGTTTGGTTACTGGTTTATAGCATTGATTTTTGGGAAAATATTCTCAGGGTTGATAATATCCTCCACACCATTATCAGGGTTTGGATTGTGTTTCCTAGCAGCAGCTTTGATGCTGATGTTTTTCTTCTTCATCATTTTCTCCTTAATCTTGCTACTATCAGTGATTTTTTATGTTTCTTTTGACAGGCAACAACTTCATTGTTAGTAATTGATATTTCTCCAGTGATGGGTTGATGTAATCCATCTTTAAATATGATATAATCCTCTGGACCATCAAGTTCTTATGTGATATTATTTAGGATGATTTGTCTTTGTGCTAGCCTCATTTTGATAGAAAATTCCTCAGCAACATCCATGTCAGTATAATGTCTAATCTTGATATTATTCTGGGGGCTACTGGTGTTGGAATTGTTAGAAGTGATGGTAGTGGAGGGGTATGAGTTACTGAGATTAGATGGGTGTGTTTTGTGGGTAGCTTTCTGAGGCCGATCTTCTTTCTCCTCACAGAGTGGACCAAGATGATCTAGTATTCTACATACCTTGCAGAAAGCAATACCATTCAGAGCATAATCCATTTCAAGCCAGTGTAAGATGGTTGGGGTTTCATAAGCATCAATGCCATATTTTAGAGCTCTAGTAACATCTATGGTTAGAAATATTTTCAGATTCTTTTCATCTTCATCTCTTCCATAAGCTTTCTTAGCTGCTTGAAAGATTCCAGCTGGTTTGATAATGTTACTCATATCAAGGATGATGTGTCTTTGGACTCTTTTGAAAAGTACCCAAATCATAACCTTGTAGAAGTTTGTGTTAGAGCACTGCTCGGTCGAACTCGCATGAGTTGCTATCTCAAGCATGTTTGTCAATGTTAGTGATCAAAACTATAAGTCTTGATTTCTAGCCTATTTATAGATGTCTCGGACTAGGACATAGTTTGTGTAGTTGAGCTTAGACTTCAGGACGCTTATCACTTGAAGACGAAGAACTACTAAGGGGAGCTTGTGGAACTTCTTCGACAAAAGGTATGTGGAGACTTGAACTCATCTATCACTTGGAAAGTCTATTCCTACTATCTCCTATATTGAGACATAAGTCGTGTAAGATATAGTTTTCTCTATACACATTTGAGATTTCGAGATGAGTATATCTCGCTTACATATTTCTCGAAATATGTGTTGGTAAGCTTTCGCTTCGACCAAGTTCATCTTATATCATGAGAAAATTGCCGAGTAACATCTTACATGGTTTGTGTGATACAATCATTTGATGTAGGCTTGGAATGTTTCGATAATGATTATTTCAATATCTTGAAAATTGCTTTGATGCTAATAGTGTGTGAAAACGGCTATTGTCATTATAGAAAAATGTTTCAATGATTGAAATAAAGAGTTGAGAATGTAACCGTGTTTGGATATAAGCATATACAATGTGTTCGCATATTAGTGTATAAATCCATAAACCGGGAGCCAAGTGTATGCATATGTGTGTATACGAAATTGGTGAAGGAGACAGGTTAAGTATGCGTACCCATTGATTAACAAACTCAAATCCGGTTGCTTAAGTACGCATACCCATATGCATACTTAAGTTGGTTACTTTGTCAAATCGATCAGTTTATGAACTTAAACATTTAAATCATAAGGAATGCAATCTTTGCAAACCGTGGATATAATGTTCATGATTGATTCAAGTGAATCAAACCGATATGGTTTCAATTGTATTTTTTATAGCAATTGAACAACTCTTTAACTAGTTTCATTTGAGTCATTTGAACTAATTATGGTTGAGATGATTAGGGTTGATATGAGAGTAATCATATGGCTAACCTTGGTTATCTATTTCTGAACCAACATGGTGTACACTTTTAGGTACGGTTACATAAACCTAAATAAGGATACATTTCATTTGTGTGTAACAAGCTAAGTTCAATCTAACGGTTGAAAGATATTAGCTTGGTTGAATCAGATTTTTCATCTAACGGTTATTATTGAATGCTTTGTTACCAAGGTAACTTGGATTGCAAACTCTGATTTGAAAACTATATAAAGGAGAACTCTAGCAACTGGGAAACCAAATCCCCACACCTCCTGTGTGTTACTAGTTGCATAACTAGAGTCGATTCTCCTTTAACCTTAGGTTTCTTCTCGAGACCCTGTAGGATTAACGACTTGAAGACTTCATTGGGATTGTGAAGCCATACCCAACTATTCTCTTTGTAGTTGTGTGATCTGATCTTGTTTTTTATATCATGTTGAGTGTAATTGAAATAATTGGCTCGAGATTTTATATCTCTTATAGGCAAGATAGAAAAGTAATCACAAACACTTCGTCTCATCGTTTGTGATTCCACAATAACTTGTTTCGCTAATCGATTAAGTTTATTGTGAGGTGATTGATAATTCTAGGCTGTTCTTCGGGAATATAAGTCCGGTTTATCAATTGGTTCATGTTCACCTTGATTTATCAAAAGACGGAACAAAAACTCTTGGGTATTTCTGTGGGAGACAGATTTATTCAATCCTATAGACTTTTCTGTGTGAGACATATTTGTCTATCAAGTCTTCGACTTTAGGTCGTAGCAACTCTTAGTTGTGGGTGAGATCAGCTAAGGGAATCAAGTGCGCAGTATCCTGCTGGGATCATAGACGTAAGGAGCGCAATTGTACCTTAAATCAGTGTGAGATTGATTAGGGTTCAACTATAGTCCAGTCCGAAGTTAATTGGTAGTAGGCTAGTGTCTGTAGCGGCTTAATACAATGTGGTGTTCAATCTGGACTAGGTCCCGGGGTTTTTCTGCATTTGCGGTTTCCTCGTTAACAAAATTCTGGTGTCTCTGTTATTTCTTTTTCGCATTATATTTTGTTATATAATTGAAATATCACAGGTTGTGCGTTAAGATCAATCAAATAGAATATCCAACCTTGGGTTGTTGATTTACATTGATTGACACTTGAACATTGGTTTTTGGTACCATTCAAGTTACTCCTCTTATTCAATCGGGCTCGCAGATTTCTATTCACTGATTGCGGATTGAATTAAGAGTTAGAGATATTAAACTCTTTGATATACTTTACTCTATATTGAGTCTGACTGTCTAGTTGATTCTCTAGAAAGTATATTGGAGTAAGTCCTCTCAGATTGCCAAACGAATTGTTGGGTGTGGTTAGGGCTGCACATGGGTCGGTTTGGGTCGGTTTTGGCCTCACCCACCACCCAACCCACTGATGGCGGGTAACAAAAGTTGTCACCCGCAACCGACCCAACATCACAATGGGTCGGTTTTCACCCGACCCACATTACGACGGGTTTTGGTCGGGTTGGTGGCGGGTTACCCACCCATAAAATAAAATGAACATTACATAATTAAAGTAATACAGTTACAGTTACTGACAAAGTGTTTACATAATAAAAATCCAGAGAATTAAGAAGTTGATGCAAAATTGCAAACTCCAAAGTGATAAAGCTAACAATAACAAGAACATAGTTCAATTTTTCAAAGCTCAAAAGATAAAAGAGTGCATTAATATTGAGTATTGCCTAGTATACTAAAGCCTAAGATCATATAAAGCGACCAGCAGAAAAGATGTGGATGTTTTACCTCCGAATGCGCTGAAAGACTGAAATAAAACGAAGTATTTAAATTAGTTACAATAACAAAGATGAAACAGACAAAAAATGAACTCAGAAAGATCAAGCTACTGACAATGACCCTTCGCGTCATTACCTTGTCTAAGCCAATAGGAATCAATCATCTATGACGATGGAAGAAGCATCAAGGTCACCAAATAGCTCTGCATCCATTGTGACAAGCAAACACCCACATTGTACGGATGATTTACAGAACATCAACAAACTCAAATATCATTTCATATTTCCAATAAAGTATACCAAACACATTATGAGATAGTCCCCCTTCACCAAGAAGAGAATCAAGCTTCATTCATAATAAAGTCAGAACTAGTGAAGCTATCGATATTACGTGATCAACACAACTTCGAAAGTTAACAGGACCAACATCAAAATATAAACAACAAAGCTGAATTACTTGTAAACTAAAGTGTGTGGCCAAGTTGTGGCTTTATTGCTGTCTTCAAGACTCAAACTTAGAAACCACACCAACCTAAAGTAATCAAAGACATGCCAACACCATCAAATCCAATGCAGAGGAAACAATAACAATTTATGGAAACCCATATCTTTGGCATCATCAACAACAACACTAGCTCATTCAATACTAGTTATAACAACCAAATACAGAGACAAAATCAAACCAATCTTGAAAGCATGCTAACTAAATCATTGTTGATGATTGACCTATGTCTGTTTCAGTAGACAAAGTAATCAATGAACCTTTGCTTTCAATTCCAAGACTTTCGGTCTTCTTCAGTTCTAATCAATGAACCATGCGCACAAGAGCTAGCACACAAATATTTCCATATCTGTAACAAAAAAAAATCAATGAATCAAACAAGAGACTGAAATTGAAATCACCAGTACCCTAATTGAAATAAAAAACAAGTAATTCATCACACACTAATTGAAATCACCAGTATAAGCACTCATATTACATAAAGCAGATAAACCCCAAAATGAAATTAAAAAACAACACCCTAAACAGATAAACCCTAAATTGAAAATCACAAGAAATCACATAATCAAAAAATTACAAGTTTACAGCGGTTCCTAGTCTTACCTTCCGTTATTGGTTTGCTGCTAGTGATACCGGTGATCTACAAAGCGAATCTGAATTGAGAGATGAGAAGGGTTTCGTGAAAAATGGAGTATGACTGTCTGAGAAGGAGAGAAGAGGCGGAAGAGAAGGGTTTCGTGAAAAATGCGATTAGGTTAGGTCTTTTATTTCATCTCTTCAACGACTGCGATTTATTCTAGGTTAGAATTAGATAATCTAAGAGTCAGGAATAGTTTTGGGCGGGTGGGTGGGTCGGTTCGGGTGACGGAAGTTTCTACCCGCAACCGACCCAACATATGGTGGGTTCTCGCGTGCCTCACCCATAGTTGACCCATGCCTAGGTGGGTTGAATCAGGTGCGGGTATTTTTCGGCGGGTGCGGGTCGAGTCGGCGGGTTGGGTCGGTTATGTGCAGCCCTAGGTGTGGTTGTTAGACCCCCGTATTTTCAGTTTGCTTCACCAATAAAATCAGGTCCAATAGGTGGAACTTCAGTTAGAACTATCAATTTGTCAAAAATTCCTCTAGTACCTCCTTTTCTAAACACTTTGTAATCTTCTATGTTGCCTCGTCTGATAGAGTAATAGTTCCTTCTCTTTTTCCAAAGATTCACTTCAATGTTTCTCCTGAGTTCCCAGTTTGAATTTATAAACCTTGAGATAGTCCTGGTTTCATGGGATATTTTGCTGCAATATCTGCCAATGAAGACCCATTTCCAGTCTTCTTTCTTTTTAGGTATAGTATTTTCAACATTGATGAAAACTTTGGGAAATAGGTCTTCAAGGATGTTTAGTGAATAGTTCATTTGTTCTACTAGATTTTCAACTTTATCAGAGGATTTAGTTCCTGAGGAGGAGGCCATGAAATGAGTTTTAGTGATGATGGTAATGATGTGGGTGAATGAGAGGATGGTGGTATGAGTAGTACTTGAACAAGGAACTTTAATTTGAATTTTGTGGTGTAGGTATGATTTGTACTTCAAGTAAGTTTTGTTGTTTTGTTGGGGGTTGTCCTGATGATGCTCTATAGTCCAAATGTATTCAGAGGTGAAGTACATGTACCATGTGCTATCCAAGTGATTCCAGTGCCTGTGATGCTTGGCTTTGCTGACTGAGTTGATGTTGTTGACTACTGGCAGACCTTGTGAGAGGGACCTGTCAAAAGAGTATTTTCCAGTGCAATACAAAATATACTTATGATAATAAAATGTTAGTCCATGTGTTCTATTGATGGTGAGATTGCATGCATTATTATCAGATGTACTAATATGGCCTTTAGTGAGGTATTGATAGCTGTTGTACTTAGTTTTTTGGCCTGCTGCTATGACGTCATGCTGGTAAAAGTTTTGGAGTACATAAATATACCAGGAAGTGAGAAGAGATGCCATTGAGATAAAGGTGTCCTTATCTTTGGTTGGTGTTTGAGATTATCAGCATTGTCGCTCATAGAGTAGGTTGTAGTAGTATGCACTGAGATTGTCAAAGCTAGGAGAGTAACTTTGCGAGATGGCTTTTGCATGACCAAAGAAACTTTGGCTTGCCAAACATCAGTAATTTTTGGGCCAGACTGGGTGGTGATCATTAGAATCATGAGTTTGTAACTGATATGTATATTCAAACGGACCGAGTTGTTCTTTGGCCTGGATGCGGAAAAGCCCGATTCCACTCACTCTTAGGCCATAGTTGAAGTGAATCAGAATTCCATTCAGCTAGAATGGTGGAGATTTTTTAAAATGGAGTTGTCTGACCCTTATGTATGTGATTGGATCGTGCGAAGGATTGCACAATTATTTGCACCGAACTTTTTCCACTGCCAAGTGTGAGACATGCTATCTTCTCATCTCCATTTGTCAAGAAATGAAAAATGGGTTTAGTTAGCCTTAAACTAGAGCAGTTAAACAAATTAGGTTGTGGGTAATGATTCCCTAGTTGCGGGAAGTTTGAAGGGACAGAGGTAGGATTAAGGGTGTTGGAGACGGAAAGGTTAGTTCTTTGGAAACCGTCGCCACATAATGGTGAGAAGACCCAACACCAATCGATGGATTTGTTTATAAGTATCTCTCCCAGTGAAGAGAATTGTTTCAACTTCTTAATCGATTCCTCTCCATTTTCCTTATCAAGTCTGTTGATATCCTTGTTAATCCAAGCACCACGTCTGACTCTGAGAAGAACATTGATCGAAAGGGTAAACGAAAGATGGTTGAAGTTGACATCGAACCACGAATTCACTAGTATCCTCGAGAGCACTGCGTATCTCAATTTCCCTATGGAATTGCTTTTCCTCAAGGGTGTGAATCGCCTAACTTTGAAGAAAATTTCTCTTGGTATTTGGATGATATGCAACATAACGTCGAAATGAAGATTGAAGAGTGTTTGCAAGATGATGGGCCACCAGGGGTTGTGCATGAACTTTTGGTTGATTCTCCAGTTGAGCGTCTCTGTCAGTACTTCAAGCATCATAAGACCTCTCCGATTAATCAGGATATCAGTAATCCTTTTGCTGATGTGTATGCCGGAGATGGAGGAGGAATCAGTAACCAAATTATTCCAGGTGAGGGTAGTGGTAATTCTTCTAAAGATGATGCAAATGGTGTTAAGAGGTATGTTGCTGGGATTCTCATGTCTTCTGATCATCCTCAGATGGGTTCGGGAGATCATTGGGTTTTGTATGCATTTAATCCTAGATTTGGTCCCTTTGAGGTGCATGAAGGTGTGGCAGTCGTCGCCGATCGGTTTCTGGTGTCTGGTCTGAGTAGAGTTGGATTTCAGTCCATTACTCTTTCTGCAGAAGAGAGATTTGTGGTTCGTAAGTTGGTTGCGCAACCTTGGCGTAATGATGAGCCTATGCGTTTTCCAGTAATGGGTGATCTCTGTCCAGCCACAGGTAGGATTGGTCGTGCAATTTTTGCAGGAATACTCAAACAAGAAGCCGGTCCATCCACCGATCTAGCTAACAGTCCTGTCACCGATCTATCCGCCGATTCTTACCATCCAGAGGTGAATGAGCCTGATTCTCCTGTGAGTGTATCTGACAATGAGCCTAATAATGCTGCAGTGGGTGATGTTGATCCTGCAAATGAAACTTTTCCTCCAAATCTAATGAGACGTTTTGTGGAGTGTAATGTTCATATGACGCGAAGCCGCACTCGGAGTGTCATCCAGGGGACTCGTAACAAGACTCGTTTTTTCCCTCAGTAAGAGAAGTTTCAATCTTTCTTGTTTAAGATCATTCTGATGACTATTATGGGCTTTTAATTTGGGTTTGGAATGGGGTATATTTTGGTTATGGATGTTGCTTTCAAAAGACTTTGGTTTGGTTGGTTTAATGCTTTGGGTTGTGTAAGAACAAATTCTATAACTTTTGTTTGAATATTGATGTCATGATTTTTGTGGTTTTTGAATTTGAAATTGGGTGATCTGATTTTGGTTTGTCTTTGGTGAGTATGATTGTTATAATGGAGCTTGGGTGTGGGTATATACCATTAGTTTCTAGCTGTAGATTGAAAAAGTTCTAGCTTTATGTAATATGTGTGAATAGAATCTGCTTCTTTACCTAGAACATGAGTTATAGTTGAGAGAAGAGAAGATTTAGAAGTATCATGAGCTATAATAGAAGTATTATTGTTCTAGTGCATATAGATTTGAACTCTACTAATAGAATTGGAAATAAAATCTTGGTGTTTAGGTATTTCAGAGGTTATGGTAACTGTGTTGCTTCCAAAAGAATTTATAATTTGAAACTTGAGATAAGGTAATGGGGATAATCTTGAGGTAACATGGTGAACATAGATGTTAGAGGTGATTGAGGTGGTTGAGGTAATTGAGATGTCTGTAGAGCTTATGATTTCTGTGAATCCTGTGATACTTGGGATGCCTGAATTGTTTGAGTGATTTGTGAGATTCATGTGATTTGTGTTGGGTTGTAAACAATTACAATAGCAGTAGTGAGTTGATTTCATGATGTAAGGTAGAGGGGATGAAATTGAGAAACATAGAAGTAGAAAAGCTTAGAAATTACAGGTTTCCGGGATGAAGAGAAGCAGGAATCCGGTAGAGAATAACCTTAGGAGAAAGCAGACAAGAAAAAACGGCTAGAAATTGTCGGGAATGAAAGAGAAAGGGCTAGAAATCAGGTTTAGGGGAGAGAGAAGGAGTCAGACAGAGAGAGACATTTTCTTTCTCGTACAAAATGCTAAATGGTATGATCGACTCTATCTACCCATTCTCTGGTCATCCCTATTGAACTGCATGAATGGTGTTTTAACTGATCTGTCTGGGTTGGGATAGTCGATGGGCTTATCTAAAAAAAGTAAAAGAAAATAGTTACTAGATGCACTTGTCCTTGGGTTGTAACTTACACTAGGAGACTTAAATTTTGTGCTAAGAGCAAGGGTTGTGGGTAGTTCCCATTTGGAGACTAATTCTTTGATACGAAGGACTCCTCGCTCAAATGAACGAGTGAACCTATTACGGGCAAAAAAAAAAAATACTACACGGGAGACTGTCTCTCGTGAGAAATTTTTTGAAACCAAACGGGGGACAGTCCCCCGTTAATAAAAAAAGTTTCAAAATTTAATAATAAAATAATAATGGGAGGGAAAACTTAATATTTAAAAAACTGAATTTAAGCATTCACGGGGGACTGTCCCCCGTGAGATAGTGAAAAATTATATAGACGGGGGATTGTCCCCCGTCCAACCCAAATTTTTTGATAAACGGGGGATTGTCCCCCGTGTAGCTTTATTTTCTCAAACGGGGATAGTCCCTCGTCTAATGTTAAACTACCAACTACTCGTTCGTACGAACGAGTGTATGAACGTGTTGGGGATAGAAATGGGGTAAAAACTACCCATAACAACCTCTAATTAGAGCAAATTGGTAGTTCACTCCTTCAAATGAAAGAGTGACACTACCCATAGCTTTTGCTCTAAGGCAATGTTAATGATCGTGTTGGTAACTTAGATATGAATGATGTGAATTTTGTGGGAAATCCATATACTTGGTCTAACAAAAGAAGTGACAACACCTTTATTTTAAAAAGACTTGACAGAGCTTTGACAAATATTGAGTAGTTTTTGTATTTCCCAAGTGCAACTGTGTATCATCTTGTTGGTATAGGAAGTGACCATATCCCTATTTTGCTTATGGAAAATATTGAGTGGTTTTTGTATTTCCCAAATGAATTGTGTATCATCTTGTTAGTATAGGAAGCGAACATATCCATATTCTGCTTGTTACCTCTAGGAATGATAATCCTACTAGAAAATCCCAAAGATTTAACAAATATTGGCTCGTGGATAGTTCTTGTAAAGATGTTATTTTTAGTTCATGGAATTGTGATGCTAACGGCTCTTCTGCATATAAACGTGTTAAATCTTTGCAGCATGTGAGAATAAATTTAAAATTGTTGAATATCTGTGTTTTTGGTAACGTTCGCACTCACGTGAATAACATAAAAGGTGAGCTAGTTAATCTACAGAATCATGATGATAGCATTGCTAGGACTGATCAGATTGCTTCCTTAGAGAAGTTCTTATGGACCCGAAAAAACAAGAATTTGTTCATTTTGATCCCACTATGGACTCAACAAACATGAAAAACGGATGAACAAACCAACAAATTTGTTGGTTTGTTGAGTGAGATGGAAGAATAGGCGCGTGCTCGATGGAAGGCCGGGCGATCGTAGCACAATCGCTGGCGTTTGAGCCAAAAAGGCCGGCGTTTTATCCAAAACCGAGCGTTTTTACTTCACACGCCAGCATTTCCGGTGAACTCGTCGCGGTTTTCCCAAAACCGCCAACGGCTACTTTCATCAAACGGTTGTTACTCCTTTTTGTTTCCCTATAAATTCAGTTCATCTCCAAACTTAAAACTCACACCTTATTCATCTCTACCTCAATATTTCACATTTCATACCATCTCAATACTCATTTTTCTTTTATTTCAAATAAAACTATTCATATCAACTCAATCTACCAGAAAAGATCTCATCTCTATAAATTTCATTCCTAACAAATATAGCATCCTCATCGCACCGATCACAACAACGATCACAACAACAAACACAACAACAATCACACCACAATCACAACCAAGAAACACAAGAATTCGTGGTGTCAAGTATACGATGGATGAAGACGAGTCAATTTGTACAAATTACGTATTATATACATTAGATGAAATCAATGGTATTTATCAAGAAAAAAAACTTTTTATGAAAGGATTTTACAAAAATTTTATGAAGAAACCGGTAACATCAATAGATGTGATTCTGAAGGGTTGTCTCATTGTTTTCACACAATTTCAGCATCCGTTACTGAATATATATCTTTGATCATTCAAATGTGGCGCAACAAAAAAAGTGGTGAAGGCGAATCGAAAGTGGAACGAAGATGTCGGGAAGAGTGGCAAAGATCCCACAAATCGGGCTTCCAACATGAAACTTGTTTCACCATTTTGAGGGTGCTTAACAAGTTTAAATCATACTTGCTGGAAGGTTATCAAGTGCCTGTAAGATCACCACATGGTCCAATCTCGCGGGATTTTCAGAATGGTGGGCATGCTTCCTCACCTGAAGGAACTGGATTTCCATATACCGGGTCTCCAAGTAGTCAGGAACAACATAACTCTAATCTAGACGTTAACACCAGCGTCAAGAGAAGAAGATGAGGGGGTCAGAAAGCTACAAAAGCAACGAGAGACGCATCCCAACAAGCATTAGAAGGAGGTTCAAACGAGTTCAACTATGACGAGCACAAGGAATTCGAGTTGAAGATATAAGCAGATAGAACCAGGGACCGTGGCATTGCTAAAAATCAACAACGAAAAAGTCGTCTTTCGCGAGAACAATACTACAGGGATTGTAAGATAAACAAGTTACTCGCCTTGAACACTTCAACAATGAATGAACGATGATAGACACATTTTTGTGTCTAAGTTGTCCTCAATTTTTTGTATTGTTGGTGCTCGATTTGTACTTATTATGGTGTTTTTGTGTATGCGTAGGTGTTTATGGAGAAATACACTTGCGTGGAGAATTCGGATCGAAAAGTTGTATTTGCACCCGGAGGACACGTGTTGTTCGGACTCTCACTTTTGGATAAGGGGCACCTCAAATGATAAGGGGTACCCATCTGATTTTCACACCCAAGCAGCTGGTTAAGGGGCGACCTTCTTCTTCCCATTTGAATTCAAAATTTGCGGGAAAATCTGGTTTGGAAAAAAACCAGAATTAGGGTTCGAGACTAAATGGCTGAAACTTTTGGGAACGATTTGTTTTGGCCTAACAGAGTTGACATGTGCTTTAGAATCGATTATATTTGGTTGGATGATCAGTTTGAAGTGATACAGGGGAAGTTAGCTTTCACCGGCGGAGATGCCTGGCATGATTTCGAGGGAGTTTTTGTTAGACTGCCTCTCGGAATTTGTTTGATTTGGGCTTGTTTTATCCAAACAAGGGTGGTAATGTTTTTGGTTTCGATAAAAAAAAAGGGAAGTTACGTGGATATCCCATGAAACAGAGGTTGGAGCAATACGCGGGATTCTGTGGTGATATTTTGAAACGCTGCGTGTCTCTACAGCGTCTTGACTCAGTCGTATGCGTGCACCAGAAAGTCTAGAGCGTGTCTGTAGCATTTTAATGCATGGGAATGCAAGATGGGAAAGAAAATATTCCGAGAATTTATTCTTTACTGCCTGAAGTATGAAGAGATTATTCGGAGTAATGAGGAGATATTCGAAGGCTTGAGTAGTATATATAGGGTGTTGGAGTATCAAAGAAGGTTTATGGAGAGTTAGAGGAAGAAAAGAGAGGAGTTTGATCGAGTTGCAGAGTTGGTTCTGCTGCTGCAGAAACCCTAGAAGACAAAGAACATTGACCCACACAAGCAGTCGTTTATGCTACAGTGAATACGACAGTCGCAAGACAGTCTTATATGCTACAGTGGCAGCGACACCTTATTCATATCGTTCTCTATAACAATTAGGTTTGTAACAGAAATAACTGTTACAAATCCTGTTTTAATTGTTTTTCCTCATTTTCACCATTGTAAACACTTTTTGAGCAATGAAAAAATTCTTTGAGTGTGTTTCCAACATGATGAGCTAAACCCTATCACTGGGACAACGGAGGAAGCAACTTTTCATGATTGTGGTAAATGAATTAATTCTTTTATTGACTTTTTGCATATATTTAATTGTTTTATGATTTCTATTAATTACTTGTTATTTTGTTAGATGTCGCATGCTTAGTTTAATTACTTTAGATGCGTCATGCTTTTAACTTACAAATAATATTTTACGAAATCTATTTTTGGCAAAGAACTAGAGTCACAACTTCTTTTGTTTGAGATATATTGTCTAGAGTTAATTACTGAACCACAACAATATGAAAAGCAGTGGAATCCCGAGTCCCAGTCTCTCTTCATCCTGTGACAAATTTTGTATATATATTTTTCCTTATTTTCTTTATTAAGTGTTAAAACAAATTCTCAACAAATCTGAGTGAACGAATCATCTTACTACAACTCAATTGAATAATCACATCAATTTTTTGCGCCGCCGACGCGGATTTGTTTATAAATTTGTTTTTAGTTTTTTTTTTTATTTGTTCCTTTTTACGCCTTTTGGTATTTCTTGTTTGCTTTCATATTTGGAACTGAGCTAAAGAAAAGGGGAGAAAGTGATGAAAACAAAAGCGAAGCCAAAGAAGAAAAGAAAGGAGGAATCCAAAAGAAGTGAAGAAGAAAATTTTTGTATATAGATATTCTATTATTTTATTTATTTTATTTTTTAGAAACTGTAATTAAGGTTTTTATTTTTGTAATCTTTTATTTTTGGACATTTTTTTTATTTTCGGACGTTGAACTTTGGGACTTTATTTTTTTTAAAACCCTACAGAAGGGTATTTTTAAATATAAATTGTGTGCAGAGAAGGACGATGATTACGATATCGTCTCGGCCCCTCGGGTTCGTACACGACATTGGAGTTGTGGACCGAGTCGACTTCAACGGTTCATCCCCCGTCTGGAAAGGGAGGTAAGAATTATAAACACCCGTGAATCCTCTGTCAGCGGGTTTACTGGATGATTTTGTATGCCTATATGTTGAGGACCTGAAATCGGATTTAATTTTCTAGTAAAGGGCAAGGCCTTGCCAAATCAAGATAAGGACTCGGATTTCATCACCGTTTCCTTCTTGCCCGCCTTAGGAACACGTAACCTACGCAAACCTAAGCCTAAAATTTTGACTAGAACGAGACCGATAGGGTAACGAGCTTAATAGGAAAGTCATTCGAGAAATATTGGTTACTCTTTTAAGCATACTTCGAAGTTCTTGATGGTTTCTGTGAGTTAAATGCGTGACTGCGCCGCCTTGTAATGCGTTGAGGCCTTGGGTATCAAAGCTCCATGCAGCTTTCCTCGCCTTTATTCATCTTACTTTGACTCGGATTGATTCCAAAGGGGTTTGCTTAAATTGTAACGAATTCCCTTTCGAAGGAATAGAAGCTGGTCTAGAAAAAATCTAAGTGGAGCCATCATGCTTTTTGTTTGCTAGATAAAATAGGCTTGTTGTGGTCAAGTCAGCCTTCTTTGTGTTTGTTTAGAATTCCCTTGCGGTTAGGATGTCGAACTGGTATTATAATAGCCAATACAATGAGTATCCGACTGAGCATCTTGGACATTATCCTTTTTATGACCATAGTGTGAATAGTGATTGGGAACGCGAAACTTTTGAAGGTTATGGTCCATACCATTGTGAGCCCAATTACTATCCATATACCCACAGGTCATACGTACAAAACAATCCTTCTATTTCTCTAGAAGAGTCTCTCAAGAGTTTCAATGAGTCAACACGGAAGTTATTTATGAAAGAGACTTATAATATTCTTCTCCCAGAAGAGTCCGTAGAGCGGTCAACTAAGATATCTCTAGAAGAGACCCTCAAGAAATTTACTGAGAGTACAAATAGGATTGTGAAAAAACTTGCTCAGGATAGTCTTAATTTCCAGTGTAGTTTTCCCAATACCACCCTCGAAAATAAGGATAGTTTTTATTCACATAATCAAGATGACGAGGTTAGAATTGGTAACACTACTTGTTTTGATAAGGTTCGTTCATTTTCATGTTATTATAGTGATGATTATGATGAGGATAGTATTGATGAAGAACACGAAATATGTAGGCATAGTGATCAGGAATTTGTTACTTCGATTGAGCTTTGTAATGATAGTGTTGTTTCTAGTACAAATCCAAATAATTTTAATAATTATTCACCTATCCAAAAGGATGAGGATTTGACTAGAGATACCACCGTTTTAGACGATGTAGTTCATGATCCTTTAGCCTGCAGTATGTTGGATAATTCATTATTTGATGTGCCTATCAGTGAATCGAAGGAAGTAACCATGATTAACACCTTAGTTAATGAGCCTTTATATGAAACTTTCTCTGATAATCCTTTATATGATTGTGATGATGGTTTAGAGGAAATAGTTTACGCTGAGAATATTGTTTTAGAGTCTTGCGATTTAGAAACACTAATCTTAAAAGACCATAAACTCGTAGAGATGAGCGAGGATGAACCAGACTTAGAAGAATCAATTGACCATTTTCAGGAATCTGATGACCTAGAAATTAGGGAAGTTATGACTAGTCTTTCTAGAGACACAGAAAACTCTAAGTTTGGGGGTAATTCTCCGTGTGCTTTAACTATTAGAAAGTTCCCTCGTGTAGGACTTGACATTTGTGCATCAACCATCTTACAAGATTATCTTCATACACATTTTACCGAATCTAATGATGTCCAGAAAGAAGCTCAGTTGTTAGAAACCCATCCTCTGGTTGATGTGGTTTACCCAGGCGATAATACCCAAATTGATTTTGTTTTCCCGCCAAAAACTTTTCTTCCAATTGTGGGAACTTATGATTTTCAGGTGTGTCGGTTATTAAGTTTTGAGACTGAACCTAATTACTTTAAGAGAATAGGGTCGATACATTTTCTTAAGGAAGACCACCTCTTTCATTGTGGTCAGCTGTGTGAGTCAAATCTGATTGACTTAGAGGATCCCCAGTTATTCAGGCTTTTGTTATGCGCTTCTAAGTTCTTACTTGAGTATTTCCAGGCTCTTCAGCCTGATCTTCAGAATACCTTTGAGGAAATCCAACCAATGGTAGATTTTTTTTAGACCCTTTTATAGAGCCTGAACCTGAACCACAACTAGATGTAGTTGTCTTAAGCAAGGGTATGTTCGGTATCTTCTTAGTCTATTGCAGTTTCCTCTTCTTATGGTTAACACTTTTTGATCCAGATGACCCACAGTTATTCCGTCTACTAATTTATGATTCTACGAGGTGACTAATTCTTCCAATGTCTGGCTGAAGACTTTAAACTTAGCACTTCTTGGTAGGTAACCCATTTTCATGTGGCACGGTAATATTCTTCCTTATTTCTTTCCTTAACTCTTTTGCTTCAAGTGGTAACAGTTTCTCCTTGTTCATGCTTTTAATTTTATCTTTGGAACATTAAGGACAATGTTAGATTTAAGTTTGGGGGTATGGGAGAAACTTTTTAGTTGCAGTATAAATAAACTCCAGAGCCTAGAAATTTATGCCTATTAAGGATAGCACTAACCTATCTAAGTGGATGGAAACATCTTGGTTGTAGGAGTTGAGGAACCAATCTGATTAGATGGAAACATCTAAAGAGTCTATTCATAAAAGCACAAAGCTCAGGTGTTAGAATTAAAAAAAAAAAAAACATGGTAGTTTCGCCATATCTCGTTGAATCCTAATCCTTTTGTTTTTATTTTTTAAGTGATTTGGTGGGGCACACGATTCAAGTTGTTACCTTTGCTAGGGTGGAACAGGGTGATTGAGATACCCAAAAAAAAAAAAAAAAAAAGAGACCAGACCATCAGACCAACCGGAATAAATTCAATAAAGTCGACCACTGGTGCCCTTGTATATGCCAGTTGTGTTGATCTAGAGTTAGGTTTATCGACCACTGGTCCCCTTGTATATGACAGTTGTGTTGATATTAGTCAGACCGGTATCTCAGTCCATTAGGATAGGTTCATCTTGGCAGAGGCCTTCAGACAGATATGGGAAACACCGTTCACTTTAAACCATCTTTTTCTTTATCCATCTTCTTAATCTTTCCATGTGATTGGTTGACTCCGGTTATGATGTCCAGAAACTATCTGAGTAGAGCTCTGTCACTTTATATGAATTTTAGTATGCTTGAGTGCAAACTCGTGTACAACAATTGGAATTTCGCATCAGGGTACTTCCTCCTGTAGTCAGTGATTATATGCCATCCAAGGAGATTCTTTAGTGCCTTCCAACGTTCTGCGTAGATAACTAGGGTCTGGAGTAATGGTTTTGTGGGTACACCTCTGGTAAACCCTCCCGAGATTAAATCGGTTTTATTTATTTTTTAGTTTTGCTTGAGGACTAGCAAATAATAAGTTTTGGGGTATTTGATAGACACATTTTTGTGTCTAAGTTGTCCTCAATTTTTTGTATTGTTGGTGCTCGATTTGTACTTATTATGGTGTTTTTGTGTATGCGTAGGTGTTTATGGAGAAATACACTTGTGTGGAGAATTCGGCTCGAAAAGTAGTTATTTGCACCCAGAGGACACGTGTTATTCGGACTCTCACTTTTAGATAAGGGGCACCTCAAATGATAAGGGGTACCCATATGATTTTCGCACCCAAGCAGCTGGTTAAGGGGCGACCTTCTTCTTCCCATTTGAATTCAAAATTTGCGGGAAAATCTGGTTTGGAAAAAACCAGAATTAGGGTTCGAGACTTTGTGGGGTTCTTGACTAAATGGCTGAAACTTTTGGGAACGATTTTTTTTGGCCTAACAGAGTTGGCATGTGCTTTAGAATCGATTATATTTGGCTGGATGATCAGTTTGAAGTGATACGGGGGAAGTTAGCTTTCACCGGCGGAGATGCCTGGCATGATTTCGAAGGAGTTTTTGTTGGACTGCCTCTCGTATTTTGTTTGATTTGGGCCCGTTTTATCCAAACAGGGGTGGTAATGTTTTTGGTTTCGATAAAAAAAGGGAAGTTACGTGGATATCCCATGAAACAGAGGTTGGAGCAATACGCGGGATTCTGTGGTGATGTTTTGAAACGCTGCGTGTCTCTACAGCGTCTTGACTCAGTCGTATGCGTGCACCAGAAAGTCTAGAGGGTGTCTGTATCATTTTAACGCATGGGAATGCAAGATGGGAAAGAAAATATTCCGAGAATTTATTCTTTACTGCCTGAAGTATGAAGAGATTATTCGGAGTAATGAGGAGATATTCGAAGGCTTGAGTAGTATATATAGGGTGTTGGAGTATCAAAGAAGGTTTATGGAGAGTTAGGGGAAGAAAAGAGAGGAGTTTGATCGAGTTGCAGAGTTGTTTCTGCTGCTGCAGAAACCCTAGAAGACAAAGAACATTGACCCACACAAGCAGTCGTTTATGCTACAGTGAATACGACAGTCACAAGACAGTCTTATATGCTACAGTGGCAGCGAGACCTTATTCATATCGTTCTCTGTAACAATTAGGTTTGTAACAGAAATAACTGTTACAAATCCGATTTTAATTTTTTTTCCTCATTTTCACCTTTGTAAACACTTTTTGAGCAATGAAAAAATCCTTTGAGTGTATTTCCAACATGATGAGCTAAACCCTATCACTGGGACAACGGAGGAAGCAACTTTTCATGATTGTGGTAAATGAATTAATTCTTTTATTGACTTTTTGCATAGATTTAATTGCTTTATGATTTCTATTAATTACTTGTTATTTTGTTAGATGTTGCATGCTTAGTTTTAATTACTTTAGATGCGTCATGCTTTTAACTTACAAATAATATTTTATCAAATCTATATTGGCAAAGAACTAGAGTCACAACTTCTTTTGTTTGATATATATTGTCTAGAGTTAATGACTGAACCACAACAATATGAAAAGCAGTGGAATCCCGAGTCCCGGTCTCTCTTCATCCTGTGACAAATTTTGTATATATATTTTTCCTTATTTTCTTTATTAAGTCTTAAAACAAATTCTCAACAAATCTGAATGAACGAATCATCTTACTACAACTCAATTGAAAAATCACATCAAACGACAACTTGTTGTATGGACTAAGGAAATGGATGCGGCCGAAGAACAACAAATGGCGGCCGAACAACAACAAGTCCCTCAACAAACTAACCAGTATGAGAATGTGGAAGAAGATGAAAATGATGCCTCAAAAGAAAACGAAGATGAATATAGTCTTGATAAATGATTTTAATTCTTGTTTAGTAGTTAAGTTTAATTTAATTGTACTCGTTTATTTAAAATTACTTTTAATATAATTTCTTTAATTTTAATTTTAAGTGTAGTTTAAACAAACAATTTTAAATTAAAAAACATATTAATTAAAATAAACAACACTAAATTGAAAATAACATCCATCTCCCTCTCCCTCTCCCCGCGCACCGTCTCTTGCTCCTTTTAAAGCTCAAAAGTGCTTAGTTACTTAGTTGTCCATAGATTCCTCGGCTTTGGAGTCTGTCAGTGGCAAGTCTATATTCTCTTGTCGGACGCCCATGCTCCACCACAAGATTCGGCCTCAAATATTCATCTGGAAAACTAGTCCAGGTTGGGTCACGTATGATTTCTTCAATGACCATGTTATGTAGAATAATACAAGTCAGCATAATTTTGTTCATTTCCTGAAGATCAAAAAAGCGTGTCGGCCCAGCTATGATGGCAAACTTCCTTTTCAGTATGCCAAAAGTGCGTTCAACGTCCTTTATGCATTTTATTTGTTGGGTGTTAAAGTACTTCATATCCTTCGAAGTCGTCAGTCCAACACCTACCTGACTATAAGCTTGAACCATAGTTGACCATTTTGGATAGATTCCGTCTGCTAGATAATAACCCCGAGGGTACTAATGACCGTTGATGGTGAAATTATAGTGCGACGTGATCCCATTCGTAAAATCTTCAAATAATGGTGACTTATATAAAACGTTGAGATCGTTATTTGAAACCGGGAGTCCAAAAAAAGCATGTCAAAGCCAACAATCATAAGTAGCTGAAGCTTCCAAAATTACAGTTGGTTTTGGATAATGACCCTTATATTAGCCTACCCGTTCAACCGGACACGCATGCCACGTCTAGTGCATGCAGTCAAGACTACCTAGCATTCCCGGAAAACCCCTCGCGGTGTTTTCTGCAGTTATTATTTGAACATATTCCTGGGTAGGCTTTCTTAAAAAGGTTGGACCAAAATGCTCGACTATTGTTTCGCAAAACAATTTGAGATACCTAAAGGCGGTTTTTTCCCCAATATGAATGTAATCATCAGTGGAATCCGCTGGTACCCCGTAACATAGTATATGGAGGGCCGCAGTGACCTTTTATTCGGGACTAAAGCCTTGTACATGTTGTGCATCATACTGATAATAAATTAAAGGTTGTACCTGAAAAATCTCGACAATAATCATTTGCGTCAAGTTGCGGCCCATGCGGAATCGTTGCTGAAAATCCTTATCGGAATAGACACAATCATGATTAAAATAATCATGCATCATCTTTTCGTGGTAAAAATGTCGATCTCGCCATGTCCATATTCTATTCGTAACTTCATATGGCTCTAAAGGCTTTGGTATGATCCTGGTTTGTAATTGCAGCATAAAATTTCGCCTTCTTCTATCTTGAATTTCATCTTCATCCATTGGACGCAAAAACTCTGCTAGAGCACTGCTCGATCGAACTCAGAAGCGTTGTTATCTCAAGCTTGTTTGTCAAGTTTAGTTGCTAAAACTATAAGTCTTGATTTCTAGTCTACTTATAACTAAGTCTCGGATTAGGATAGTAAGTGTAGTTGAGCTTTAAACTTCATGGCGTTCATCGAATGAAGACGAAGAATTACTCAAGGAAACTTGTGGAACTTCATCAACAAAAGGTTTGTGGAGACTTGAAATCATCTATCACTCAAAAGTCTATCTCCTCTATCTCCTATTTGAGACAAAAAGTCGTATTGTTATATAAACTTCAATTATACACATTTGGTATTTCGAGCCGAGTTTATCTCGCTTATCTATTTCTCGAAATATGTGTTGGTAAGCTTCCGCTTTAACCAAGTTCATCTTTTATTCTTGACGAAAGTCAAAAGATAATCATGTGAAAATCTCCTTGTAACATCTTACATGATTTGTGTGAGACATTCATTTGATGTAGACTCGGAATGTTTCGTATTGATCATTCGATCACTTGAAAATTTCTTTGAAGCTAATAGTTTGTATGAGAAAGCTATTGTCGTCTTCCAAGAATGTTTCAATGATTGAAACGAGGGTTTAGAACATATAACCATGATTGGATACAAACATAGTGTGTATTCACATTTGTGTAAAGTCCAAAACCGAGAACCATGGTATGCGTACCCATACGCGTACTGGTTGGTTTTTGGAAGTCCGGGAACTAAGTATGCGTACCCGTACGCGTACTGGCGGAAGTTCAAGTTCCGTGAATTTCTGCTGGAGTTTGGAAGTGTTAAATGGTATGCGTACCCATACGCGCACTGGCGTAACCAAACTCAGTCCGGCTACTTAGGTATGCGTACCCGTTTGCATACTTAAGTAGGTTATGTTCTAAAATCGGTTTTTTCATGAACTAATACATTTATATAATAAGGAATGCAATATTTTGCAAACCGTGGCTATAATGTTCATGAAATGATTCGAGTGAATCAAAATCGATTTTGCTTCAATTGTGTCTTATATACTTCTATGAGCATATAAACAGTCGAACAACTCTCTAACTAGTTTCATTTGAGTCATTTAAACTAGTTATGATAAAGATGAATAAGGTTGGTATGAAAGTGCTCATATGACTAACCATTGGTTAACTATTGTTGAACTAACTAAGTGTACACGTTTAGGTACGGTTACCTTTATTTAAATGATGGTACATTTCATTTGTGTATAACAAGCTAAGTTTGATCTAACGGTTGAAAGATATTAGCTTGAATCTAATCAGGTTTTCATCTAACGGTGAATATTGAATGCTTTGTTTCCAAGGTAACATTGATTGCAAACCCTGATTTGGAGATTATATAAAGGAGAACTCTAGCAACTGGGAAACCTAATCCCCACACCTTATGTGTGATACTAGTTGCGACTAGAGTCGATTCTACTTTAACCTTAGGTTTTTCACGAAAACCTGTAGGTTAACGACTTGAAGACTTCATTGGGATTGTGAAGCCAGACCCAACTATTTTCTCTCTAGTTGTGTGTTCTGATCTTGTTGTTTTGTATCATGTTGAGTACTATCTTCTTTAAGATTTGCTCGAGATTTATTCTCTGATAGGCAAAATTGAAAAGTAGTCACAATCATCTTCGTCTCATCGTTTGTGATTCCACAATATCTTGTTTCGTTAACCGATTAAGATTATTGTGAGGTGATTGATAATACTAGGCTGTTCTTCGGGAATATAAGACCGGTTTATCAATTGGTTCCTGTTCACCTTGATTCATCAAAGACGGAAAAAAAAAACTCATAGGTATATCCTTGGAAGACAGATTTATCTATTCTATAGACTTTTATGTGTGAGACGGATTTTTTTATCAAGTCTCCGACTTTGGGTCGTAACAACTCTTAGCTGTGGGTGAGATCAACTAAGGGAATCAAGTGCGCAGAATCCGACGTGGTTCAAGAGGCGTAAGGAACACAATTGTACCTTGATCAGTGTGAGATTGGTTAGGGCTCAACTACATTCCAGTCCGAAGTTAACTTGGTAGTAGGCTAGTGTCTGTAGCGGCTTAATATAGTGTGGTGTTCAAATCTGGACTAGGTCCCGGTGTTTTTCTGCATTTGCGGCTTCCTCGTTAACAAAATTTTTGGTGTCTGTGTTATTTCTTTTCCGCATTATATTTGTTTATATAATTGAAATATTACAGGTTGTGCGTAAGTTCAATCAATTAGATAATCCAACCTTTGGTTGTTGATATAAATTGATTGACACTTGGATATTGGTTTTTGATACCATCCAAGTTATTTCTTTATTCAATCAGGCTCGCAAATTCCTATTTGTTTGATTGCAGATTAAATTGAGAAATTGAGATATAACTCTTTGATATACTTTTCTTAAGATTGAGTATGACTGTCTAGTTGATTCTATTGAAAGTATAATGGAGTTAGTCCATAAAGATTGCTAAGAGAAATATTAGGTGTGGTTGTTGGACCCCCGCTTTTTCAATTGGTATCAGAGCAGGCAAACATGCTAAGACCTCATAAGTCTGTGTTTGTAGCAATCTTGTTAGAGCACTGCTCGGTCGAACTCGCATGCGTTGCTATCTCAAGCATGTTTGTCAATGTTAGTGATCAAAACTATAAGTCTTGATTTCTAGCCTATTTATAGATGTCTCGGACTAGGACATAGATTGTGTAGTTGAGCTTAGCTTTCACGGAGTTCATCATTTGAAGACGAAGAACTACTAAGGGGAGCTTGTGGAACTTCATCGACAAAAGGTATGTGGAGACTTAAACTCATCTATCATTTGGAATGTCTATTTCTACTCTATCTCATATATTGAGACATAAGTCGTATTACGATATAGTTTTCCATATACACATTGGAGATTTCGAGATAAGTTTATCTCGCTTATATATTTCTCGAAATAGGTGTTGGCAAGCTTTCGCTTCAACCAAGTTCATCTTATATCATGTGAAAATTGCCGAGTAACATCTTACATGGTTTGTGTGATACAATCATTTGGTGTTGTCTTGGAATGTTTCGTAATGATTATTTTCAATAACTTGAAAATTGCTTTGATGCTAATAGTATGTGAAAACGGTTATTGTCTTCCTCTAAGAAAGTTTCAATGATTGAAATAAGAGTTTAGAACACTTAACCATTATTGGATATGTTATGTAGTGCACTCTTGCACATATGTAATCCATGTCCGAGAACCATAGTATGCGCACCCGTTTGCGTACCTGTTGGTTTGAGAAATCCGGGAATCTAAGTATGCGTACCCGTTTGCGTACTGGCGTACAGGTTCATGTCCGAGAATTTATAATGGGATTTGAAGTTTGTGTACCCGTTTGTGTACTGGCGGAACTCAATATTAGTTCGGGTATTTCAAGTATGCGTACCCGTTTGCATACTTGAAGGTTAAAGTTCTAAAATCGGTTACGAACATGAACATAAACAGTTATATAATAAGTGTAGATGGTGGATTTTCGAAAAAAGGCTAAATTCGTAAACTCATAATTATACGAAGCTCTGATTCAGCAATCAGACGTGAGTATCGATACACGGGCCTCTCATCGAATTCTCAACGGAGAGTACTTTCTCTCAGAGTACATGTAGATATGTAATCTCACGACTAGACAACGACATATCTCATGAATACTGAATACTTTCAGTGATTATTTCTATATAGCATCACGAGATGGACGACTCCTAGACAGCTTGCTCTGCTAGTATAGAGCGATAACATCTTCAGGAACAAACAACAAGTTTACCCTGACTATATAAAGGATATGACTTACCGGCAAGCTCATATCGGGATAATTAATGCTCCTAGACAGCTTGCTCTGCTAGTATAGAGCCACAAAGTTAATTATTCCTAGTTACAATTGCTCCTATTCCATGGTCGAATCCACGACTAGTCCCATGTAATGGCAATAACGATTGTTCTGATTCTATGATCGAATCCACGACTTGATCTCATAGAATAGCAATAACTATATTATCTCATTACCCCGATTTCATGATCGAATCCACAACTGGTCTCATAAATGGTAATAGATAAATCTTAATTACTCTGATTCTATGGTCGAATCTACGATCCCATGGAATGGTAATGCTCACTTTATTATTCTGAATTGGTAGTCGAATCCTCAACTGATCCTATGAATTAATAATAAACATCTTATTGCTCAGTTTTGTGAATTATTCTCCATCGAATTCCACAATTAGTAATAAATAATCAACAACCGGGCGTCCGAGATACCTCTAAGTAAGCCCCGATTCAAATGGTGAAGGTGTATTCAACGACGATACACTAACAGTCACCGCACGAACGAGTATTTCAAAAATACAACGAAACGATGAACCTATGCAAAATAGAGAAGAAAATAATAAATAATTAAAAATATTGACCAGGGTACTGGGAGCACGAACACACGACCGGCCGACCGTGTCATAGTAAATCCCACGCCAGTTTTATATTTTTATTGCATTTTTATTATTTTCCATGATTTGATGAAAATTCTCTCATTTTATCAAATCTCCTTCGTCTCGAGGAAACTCCTCGGTTTCATGGTACTTCCATAAATCCATAAGAAAATAATATAAAATTAAGAAAAGGAGTGTGGGGCGTGACCATTGGCCAACCGGCCATGCCTTGGTCCAAACCGGCCCCACACCCCACGGTTCCTTATTATTTTTTTATTATTATTATTACCTCTAATTTCATGAAAAAACTCCTTGATTTCATGGTATTTTGCACAAATTATCAAATAATAATAAATAAAATAAATTATAAAAACTTGTGGGACCGGGCCTTGGCCGGCCGGCCATGCCCTAGCCGGTCCCACACGCCCCTTTGTTTTATTATTTTATTATTAGTTTTCCTTGAATTCATCAAATTCCTTGATTTCATGGTATTTCTCTCAAATTAGGAAAAATTCCCTCAAATCATCAAAATACCTAAAAATATTAAAAAATTATGAAAACTCGTGGGACCGGTCCATAGCCGGCCGGCCATGCCTCCATGGTCCCACACGCCCTTGTTTTATTATTTTAATATTTTTGCTTCCTGAACTCATGAAAACTCCTTCAATTCATGGAAACTCCCTAAATTCATCAAATTTCTCAAAATTCATGAATTTTTCATAAAATCATCAAAATATTATAAAATTAAGGAAAAGGCACCACGGGACCGTGGTCACGACCGGCCGACCATGCCTTGACCACGGCGGTCCCACGCCTCCTCATTCCTTATTTTATAATTATTTTTCATCATCTCATGGTGTTTTCCTCAGTTTCGTCGAAACCCTAATTTTGGCATATTTTCTCGAATGGATGCTCAATTGCACGCCAGAAAATATCAAAATTCTCAGGACTGAGACGCGGACGCCTTGGGGACACGAGCACGCTATCTTGACCGACCAAGATTGGCTCTTTGGCTCACGGAAGCCGGTCCCATCAATTTTCACAGTTTTGACCTAATTTGCACAATTGCTCGTATTAGGTCCAAAACTCTTCCAAACACTTTGGATTTTCATGAAGTGATCGTCAGGCGGTCACGTGACAAACCAGGGCCGGTTTCATGACTCCATGGTCGTCCCTCGCCTCGTCATAATTAATTAGGTTTTCTCACCTAAGGCTCAGACGAGCATTTTCGAATAAATGATTAAACCAACATTTGATCATTCTTTCACCAACAAATCGTCAACTCTTCAGGAGTTCTTTGTATTTTCCCACGTGAGCATATGGACACTACATGGTTGATCCACGGTCCCATGTAGTCGCTCCCCTTCGTCCCATGGTTAAATTCTGACGAACCATGAATTGATCATCAATTGATCAAATTAGGGTTTCTGAATCCAAGGATCATCATTCCAGATTCCAACCTTAATAATTTTACGACGACCTCATGGTCATTAATTTTATTAATTATGCTCGGTTCAACGACCAGTATTCTAATTAATATTTTGGTACGCTGCCAATAATCCATCAGATGAGCAACACATGCTCAGACGATCAAATATTCAACAATTCATCACATGAGCAACACTTGCTCAGATGATAAATATTTGCTCAAACCAAGGAATATTGGTTCAACAATCAATATTCAACGATCCATCGAATGAGCAATACTTGCTCACTTCATCGTAAGAACTATACCTCTGTCTCATGACATGTTCAATTCATGAGTTTCAGAACATCATGTTCAACTCAGCAACTACATGGACTCATCGTCCCATCAAACCACGAAGTCATCAATTGACTAACAAACCACGAGACGTCAATCGTGTCACTTGGGGGATATCACTTAGGGTTTTGGTCTGGCGGTCTACGGCACGTGTGTTCAAACACACGATGGAATGTGAGCAAGTCGTGCAATCAGTTGAAGGAATTCACGAGGTAGTGGGTGGAAAATCGACCAAGTCTCCACACGTTGAGCAACTGGTTTCAAACACGATCTCCACTTCCCCACTCCTTGATTCCATCAACTGTCACACTTCATGGAATCATGGTGTCTAAAATTCCAGCAATATAAATAAGTCTCTGAATCATGATTGAATCATCACAGTATCATCAATCTCACGTCATCGACAACACGAGATCATCAACTCATCAATTGAGCAACTACTCTCAATTGAGCAATTTCAATCATTCAGAGCTTATCATATTCAGAATTCACACACCCACAATCTTTGATTACCATTGATTCCACACATTTCTCAGCTTCCCTCCTACAGATCAACCCATCCTCTCTTGTGACCGAATTTACTCTGGAACGGTCATTGTCTTGATTTAGGCCGGAGTACTACAGATTGATCTCTCGAATCTAAAGCACCCCCTTTGCAGCGGTGCATCTGTGTGAGGTTTAACATTTCGCTCGGTTCGAGGAGTCTCCTCCGTACGGTCGTCTCCTCAATTCCTTAAAAACCAGCAAATCGTTTTTCCCCATCTACAGATTGGCGACCACAGTGGGAGATCATCTCTCGGTTGCAATCTCACAATTTCACAAGATGGTTGATCTCAGGTCAGGTTCAGTTACGAATCCTAACACAAACCGTGCTAGCACTAGCAACAACAACAATCAGAATATCCCGGAGACAATTCCGACCTCCAACACTGATGGTGGTGACATTACTCCTCCTCACGCCGAAGGTCATCCACTGTCCGGACGACACCCTGAAGAAGTCAGAGGAGATCCACCACCTACCATTGCTGATCTTATCAAAGCGCAGGAGACTCTTGCAAAGAATCAGACTGACATGGCTGCTACACAGAAGGAGCTGTGTAATTATCTCAAAACTCTTACTGACAAGATGTCAGAGAAGACTCAAGAGAAGGGAAAGGAGAAGGAGAAATCCTCAGACGACGATCCTGAAGTAATTCCAATCCATACAGTAGAAGACGACGAAGTCCACAAAACTGCTGCAGACAACTCATCAGCGAAGGGATCATCGAATTTCATCACTCGCGAGGATCTGGAGCACCTTTGGAGAACCGTGGAAAAGACAAAACATCGCATGACCATCGTCATCAACCTCCTTATCCTGCCGCTACGCAGAGGATTCCACTCCCCAAAGGTTACGTTTCTCCAACCTTCACCTTATATGATGGAACTGGCAATGCTCGGGAACATGTCTCTCGTTTTCTCGAAGCCCTGGGAGAACATGAACATAATCATGTCGTTCGTCTCAAGGAATTCTCAAAATCTCTGAAAGGCAGAGCATACACCTGGTATAACAACATCGCACCAGGGACTATCAACAATTGGGGAGAAATGGTTAACGCATTCTACAGGAAATACTTCTTCGTGTCAGAAAAGTCACCCTCTCCGACCTTGGAAGGATGTTTCAGAGGGTCAGTGAAAATCCCAATGATTATGTGAAAAGGTTCAGAGTCCAAGCCCTGGATTGTCATGACCCAAACGTCACGGAGCAACAACTGGTGGACTTGTGCATCAATGGCATGCTCCCGGTCTACAGGGCCTTGCTGGAAAACCTTCGATTCCAGACTTTCTCAGAGCTTCACGAAGCTGCGAAGAGGTCGGCAACCACTGCACCCGCTCTTTTGGAAAGAGCAAAGTCTACAAAGACTGAGGATTCAAAAGACACTCGAGGAAGCAGGCGTTTGATCAACAAGCAGTACAACCTGCAACCTTCAAAATGCTGTCGGAAGGGAGTAAGCGAAAAGCAGAACCACAACACAAGCAGACTTCCTCCACCCCTTCAAAGGCACACAAGAAGGAGAATTCGAAAATCCCTCCTCAGCATACGGAAGATCCAGAAGCACCTGATTTTCCCTGTTCAATGGAAGAAGTTAATGAACTACTCGATGCCTGGATTCAAGATGGTGCAATCAAATTGCCTTATGTCAAGAAGGAACCAACTGAAGAGGCCATGGAAAATCCTCGGTATTGCCGCTTCCATAGATACGTCAGCCATCCCACAGTGATTGCAAAATTTTGAAGCGCATATTCAAAGAAAAGGTCGAATCAGGAGAGCTCAACCTGGGGACTGAGGGAGTGCACAAAAACCCCTCCCAGTCAGAACTTTTACCATCTCTGAACCTCCTGTCAAGGAAGCGGTCCAATCTCTGATCGAACATGTCTGCGAGTTGTTGTATCTTTCGAAAGCTCAAAGGAAAGACATGTTTGCTGCACTGAACCACATCGTGTCCGGAAAACGTCTGCTGATCCAAGAAACCACCACCGAACCTTCAGCCACCGACAAAGAAATGTATGACTGGGGACTGCTCACCACAGTGCACATTAAAGGAAATGAGTTCAAAGGGCGTTCGTCGATGTTGGTACCGCTGTCAACATCATCCCTTTGAAAACTCTCAGAGCTGCCGGTATTACTCGACAGGAAGCCACCCACGCTCCCATAGCAATTAGGGACCACGAAGGAATCTCCAGAGACGCATACGGCTTCATCACTCTCAAAGTTACGGAAAGATTGATCTGCACTGAGGCCAAGTTTTTCATAATCCGGGAAGACCCTGGTACGACATGGTCCTTGGAAGAACTTGGATTCATGCCGGAAGGATAACGATGCCTTCAACACATCCTGTCATCGACAAGGATTCCGAGTCGGAAGACGAAGCAGAGGACGCACCACCGTTTGAGCATCTGGAAGAAGTAAAAACTCTGATGGGCTTACGGAACTTGGAGAAAATCCGCACACCTTTGTCAGAAGGTTTCGAGCTCAGGCAAGTCTTATTCCTCCTCATGCTCCAATATTACCAATGTTCAAATACGCTACTATGGTCCAGGGACTTCTCCCCATGAACAATTTAGCAGTCATCAAAAGCTATGAGTGGGTAACTTCACCTCAGCAATATTACACTCAATGGTTGGGTTCAGAACTTCTTCAAATCGGTCACTCCATCGAGAGGTTTATTGCTGAAGACTGGCTAAGCATGATCAACACTATGCTGGATACTCTCTTCCGCGCGAGTGTCCATATGTGCCACAATCGTGGAATTCCGTCAAACAGGGAATTCCGAATCAGCGGAAGATATTCAAGGCACGATCGACCAAGCCTAACAAGTTTCATGAAGGGGACCTGGTTCTCAAAGCAGTTCAGCGCGGTCTTCATTCTACAAGGAACTCCAATTGGGAAGGACCATTCATGGTCGCTAAGTCCGTGGCCGGAGGATACTACAAATTGATCAACACAGATGGCAGAACCCTACCAGTAATTCACGAAAATTGGCTCAAGGCGTTTATCTGAAATTATTGGACATTTAAGGTATTGGGCGTTCGAAGCATTCATGGCGTTTGGATTTAACATTTAGGATTTTCTTTCATTTGTATTTCAATTCCTCCAAAACATTTGCAATACTTGCAATCAGTATTTGAATTCAGCAATTTATCAAAATTCAGTTCATATTTCGTAAAAGAAAATCTCTATCAAATCTACAAGAAAATCCTTAACCATCAGTCAATCCAAAACCATCTAAATATCAAAACCCAAGTATAAACCTCACATCTCTCAGAAGTTCAGAAGTTCAAGAGATCAGCAAGAAAAGGCTTTCGCTCATCAGCATCCTTCAAGATTTGCAAAGCCGCCCTCTCCTTGTTCAACTCCTCGGTCAGCTTGGAAATCTTGTCCTCCTTCTCCTTCACAGCATCATTGGGAAAGGGTATGTTCTTTTCACATGAATCCTTGATAAAGTTTATTTGCTTACGAAGCCATTTCACGTTGAGGCCAAGTCTTTCTGAATTCTCCAAGTTAAACTCCCAATCAAAGAGTATATCTGGAGTCACGGTATTCCTGGGTCTCGTATGCATATCACTCACGACACGCAAGATAACGCCTGCTTGCATGGTTAAAGCATAAGCACGCCCAGGGTTCCTGTTAACGATCATGTGGCCAAACTTCTTCCATATCGTCCCGTACAAGCGTGCATATCCAATGGGAACGCTGAATCCGCCGACCAGTTCATGATATAGGAGTGAAGTGTTAAAGGGAGGATCGAAAGCAACCCCTGCAGTTGTATATTCATACACTATTATACGGTTCTCGGTCACTGGAGCGGCTCCCACGACCAAAGCAACAGTTCATTCGGTATTCTCCGCTGCTGTCTCGGTTTCTTCTATCACTGAGGCAACAACCATCTGCGTTTCCATAACATCAGTAGCGACCTTATCATGGCCTTGAAGTGCAGGGATGGTTGTCTCTTCATCAATAACTCCGGAATGGTTAGAGTTATCATCGTTGGCTCCAGTATCCTCAACTTCGGTATTTAGCACCTAATACGAAGATTACATGAGGTTAGAGTCATGAATCCAAAGGAGATTATGAAACACAGTATACCAGCAAGGAAACATCATCAAGGTTCATCATACTACATTCAAGGCACGAGCAAATAACATGAAATTCATGAAAACACATTTTATGATGAGTCCGTCTGAAGAAACTGAACTCTGCCCTGTACTAAGAGACGAACTGGGATCAAAATACAAGGAATTTGAGGATGGGTCATATTCCATTCTCTTTTTATGGATGTCTTCTATGACATGTCAAAATTTCAGGACAATCCGATGAACGAGCGAGTAGATGTGGCCAAACTATCAAGTGATGCGCAATCTGAAAAAGTTCTGGAAGTCTCCTGGAAGTTTACTATTTCGCCTTTTTCAGGCTCTGAACATGCTCAAAACTTAAAAAGCTTCTTTGAGAAAGCTTGGAAATTTTTCGGGCTTGAATTTGCACATGCATATCATCAAAATCCGACTCCGGACGAAGATTCTACAGCGTTTCTATTAAAAAGTTGGGTTCGGAATTTTCTGACGACGAAATTCGACTAAGTTTTCATATATTCACATGGGTTCTCATTCATTCATTCACAAGTCAGCACTTTTATACTTATATGAAGAATATACAGGATATATACTTACTTGAAGAGTCTCCAAAGTGTCCAAGGGGTTGGAGTTGTCCACATCAACGACAAGAGGAACATCACTTCCATCCGGCTCCGAATATTGGGAATTACCTCCATTCCCATTCCCAGAGTATGATTAAGTTCCATAATTCTCCATCTCCATGACGACATCCTCCTGTACACGTCCTTTACAATCAATATTTTCATCTATGAAGCACCACATTTGAACATGTGAAGAAATACTTACAGTTTCTTCGTCACTCAAATCAGTGATTGCTTGTTCAGTAGCAGAAAATTGAAGACCTTCAAGACTTGATGGAGTAAAATTCTGCAATAAAATTAATAACATTGGTTTCATGATTCTAATGTTAATAGCAATGAAAGTCACGGTGAGAAATATTGGGAACTCACCAAAGAACGAACTGGGGACTTCATGGTATTAGGTAACAGCTTATAAATTTTGTTCCTTCCTTCTCCGCCGTGAACAACTTCTCCAATATCTGAAAAATCTGCATGGATTCGAGGTCTTACGCTACGACCATCCTGTAAAGAATTCAATAACATGATCAGAATACAGTTACCATGGTTTCATAAAAGACATGTGGAGAATCTTACTTGAGAACATCCTGGAGATAATTTTCGTTTATCACCAGAAAGGTACTTCAGTCTTGGTCGACAAGAGATCATCTCAGTAGACGGAGGAATCTTCACTGGAAGCTGACTAACTGTCACGAATTCATGCAACCTCTCAAATTGTTGATGCCAGAATTCTATATAACCTGGGGTTACATACGCAAGTCTATCAGAACCAGGAAACCAGTAACTACTCCCTTCCACGTGAGTGTGATCTAAACGAGACACAAGCTAATCAACTAATGGTTTCCTTCTTCGGGTAGTTGGAACACATTGATCCATACCCATTTGTCGAGCCGCCCTACCAATGTTGCATTCTTCTACTGCCCACTCTCCATACATAACGGATAACAAGTGACCAGGAGTACAACTCAACATGAAGGATCTCTCACCATCATTCGGGTTAGCACCAGATTTCAGAGTCGTGCTCTCTCCAGTATTGAAAGTCGTCGGTTGAGAAACATAATCAGGAACCGGCACCCACAGACGAAAGTCGAACTCTGATTCTTCATCCAACACATCAATGAGGCGTGCTTTAGACTGAGGCTGCTTTGTAGACCAACGCATGATTCGGGCATTATCTTTCTCAGCGAAGATGTGACGGGCATCAGTATTTGGTCCTTGCAGAATGTTACGTGGGATAGGCGCATAATTTTTGAAGTTCTCCCACATCAAAGCTTGAAGAAACATCGTGTTAACATAACACTCAATCTTCATGAAGCCATTCGACACGCTGGAATCTAACACCAAGGAGTCTAAGTTAGAATACAAGGAACCCAGGAATAAGCTACATATTGGGAGTTGCTCACCTTGAGCCATCTTAATAGAAAAAGGGATTACGAAAGGCTTCAACAAATGTCCACTGTCTTCGAATATGTCTCTGGATAACCATAAGCATAAGAAAGCGGAAATAGGTAACATACCGGTGATGGGACTATCAGAAACTTCATCTCTTGGCCACCAACGTGTCATCCAATGGGCATAACAACCTTTACTACCAGATGCCTTGTTCACTTCTTCCATCGCAGCTGTCAGACTGTCAAAAAACCACTTTTTCCTCATCTGAAAGACCTCCAGAGAAATTACCTGTAATCGGGAGATGCATCAAAGCAACCACATCTTCTAAGGTAACAGTAGATTCTCCCCATCTACATATGAAGGTATGAGTGGGAACAAACCAACGGGCCAGCAAAGCCATGATACTTTTCACATCATGATTAATAGACAAGTCTCCAGAAGCTTGAATAGCTCTCGTCACTTGCGCCTGGTTGAGCATATCCCTGACATGAGGGAAACCCAACATATGCCTTGTCCATCCATAATTTTTTCCAAAGAGCGTCGAGAAAGCTTAAACTCTATGGTCGATGCAAGGAAAAGCACTCGTTTGAGACAAAGCCGTATTACCATCTTCGGGGTCACCAATTTCTTCTGAGTCACAGTCTTAGGGTTGATCAGAAGACGATATACAGGGGACTTGAGATATGCTTCAGCTCCTTTTGGATCCTCCTCAAAGAATGCGTCGTCTATATTCGGAATGTTCTTCACGCCAGTGGCATCCTCCTCTTCTTCACCAATGGAGGTATCGTCCATGCGTGCATCATCCCTGGAGATGTCATCATCAGAATGCGATTCGTCCCTTGAAGTATCGTCGGCTGAGGAATTGGTCATTTTGCTAAAACAACTACAAAGTCCACATTGCATTCTACTTCAGTATGCTGCCAGACACGAATCAAGGAAATACGGAAAAAATGGTAACTCTTAACTCTTACCTTTTGTACTTCCAGTAACAATAGTGATAGTAGCGGTAGAGTTAACACCTCAAACTCGTTCGTCTCTTCGAAAACTGCAAAAACGAACGAAACTTTATTAATTTCGAAATTTTTCATAAAATCACGAACACAATTTTCATAATGTGAACATTCACACAACTGACCTTTGAAGTTCATAACAACACAATATTCTATCATAAATATATTGTCTATCTTTGAAGAATCCTCAAAACCCACGTTTTGATTTTTCGAAAAACAACAATTAATGCAACTTGCATACATAAATTCTCAAGGATTTTATCTAACGAAAAAAAACTCATAAAAATAAAATATATCATCATATTTTGCATAATATATGTCACGGCTGCATATATATATATAAATTTTTTATTTTTTATTTTCCTTCGTATCGTTGTTATTTGTCTTTAAAACGAAGGTTTATTTCAAAAAATATTGTGAGAGCTCACATCTCATACATATGATAAAGTTTTGTATTTACATGAAAGCTCATAAGCAAAATTTTATCACTGGAAACAAGTTCATCATACATATTTTCCTTCGTGTCATCTTTGTTTGTCTTTAAAACGAAGGATTATTCCGATTTCATGAAAATTCACTTCTTTTATGATAAAACCTTGGTACACATGAAAACTCATAAACTAAGTTTTATCACTGGACTTAGGTTCATATAAAAAAAATCTCTCCTAAATCATGGATTGTAGTTAGTTTTCAAAACTAACGATCGAACGAACGTACGTTTTCAAAAACGGGGTTTTTTTCATAAAACTCACACTAATATACACACATGTATATAACTTCATCATGGTCAAAGCATGAACAACTCATGAGGATCATAAACATCAACATCAAAAAAAAAACACGTACCTGGTCGGCCAGAATTTGGCCAGCGACAACGAACGACAACAGCGATGGTGGGAATCTTCTCCTGCTGGCGTGAAGGTGCTGAGATGATAGAGAGCTGGTCGTGAAAAAAAAAAGAGGATTGATCCCTTTTATATCAATTTTATTTCCAAAACCTAATTTTCTAAGGATTTCCTTATTGGGCCCGACCCGCGAATCCTAACTGATCACAGACTCGTCGTCCAAACCAGCGGTTCAACACCAATTTATGCTCATCAAACGACGCTCCAATCATGACATTGAAGCCTTCATCAAGTCGTGGTTTGCTCATTCTATCTAAATCCGGTAATGTCTCAATTTACGACTAAGTTCAATTACTGGTATTATTATTTATGGCCGGAAAATCACCATTTAATGCTGACTGAGGAACACAACTTTCCTCAGTAAGAGGGGGACTTCATGTAGATGGTGGATTTTCGACAAAGGCTAGATTCGCAAACTCATAATTATACGAAGCTCTGATTCAGCAATCAGACGTGAGTATCGAGACACAGGTCTCTCATCGAATTCTCAACGGAGAGTACATTCTCTCAGAGTACATGTGGATATGTAGTCACACGACTGGACAACGGCATACCTCATGAATACTGAATACTTTCAGTGATTACTTCTATATAGTATCACGAGATGGACATCTCCTAGACAGCTTGCTCTGCTAGTATAGAGCGATAACGTCTTCATGAACAAATGATGAGTTTACCCTGACTATATAAAGGATATGACTTACCGACAAGCTCGTATCAGGATAATTAATGCTCCTAAACAGCTTGCTCTGCTAGTATAGAGCCACAAAGTTAATTATTCCTAATTACAATTGCTCATATTCCATGGTCGAATCCATGACTGGTCCCATGGAATGGCAATAACGATTGTTCTGATTCTATGATCGAATCCACGACTTGATCTCATAGAATAGCAATAACTATATTATCTCATTACTCCGATTTCATGATCGAATCCACAACTGGTCTCATAAATGGTAATAGATAAATCTTAATTACTCCGATTCTATGGTCGAATCTACGATCCCATGGAATGGTAATGTTCACTTTATTATTCTGAATTGGTAGTCGAATCCTCAGGTGATCCTATGAATTAATAATAAACATCTTATTGCTCAGTTTTGTGAATTATTCTCCATCGAATTCCACAATTAGTAATAAATAATCAACAACCGGGCGTTTGAGCTACCTCTAAGTAAGCCCCGATTCAAATGGTGAAGGTGTATTCAACGACGATACACTAACAGTCACCGCACGAACGAGTCTTTCAAAAATACAACGAAACGATGAACCTATGCAAAATAGAGAAGAAAATAATAAATAATTAAAATTATTGACCAGGGTGCTGGGAGCACGGACACACGACCAACCGACCGTGTCGTGATCAATCCCACGCCAGTTTTATATTTTTAATGCATTTTTATTATTTTCCATGATTTGATGAAAATTCTCTCATTTTATCAAATCTCCTTCGTCTCGAGGAAACTCCTCGGTTTCATGGTACTTCCATAAATTCATAAAAAATAATATAAAATTAAGGAAAGGAGTGTGGGGCGTGACCATTGGCCAACCGGCCATGCCTTGGTCCCAATCGGCCCCACACCCCAAGGTTCCTTATTATTTTATTATTATTATTATTATTCCTCTAATTTCATGAAAAAACTCCTTGATTTCATGGTATTTTGCACAAATCATCAAATAATAATAAAATACAATAAATTATGAAAACTTGTGGGACCGGGCCTTGGCTGGCCGGCCATTCCCTAGCCGGTCCCACATGCCCCTTTGTTTTATTATTTTATTATTAGTTTTCCTTTAATTCATCAAATTCCTTGATTTCATGGTATTTCTCTCAAATTAGGAAAAATTCCCTCAAATCATCAAAAATACCTAAAAAATATTAAAAAATTATGAAAAACTCGTGGGACCGGTCCATAGCCAGCCGGCCATGCCTCCACGGTCCCGAACGCCCTTGTTTTATTATTTTAATATTTTTGTTTCCCTGAACTCATGAAAACTCCTTCAATTCATGGTGTTTTCCTCAGTTTTGTCGAAACCCTAATTTTGGCATATTTTCTCGAATGGATGCTCAATTGCATGCCAGAAAATATCAAAATTCTCAGGACTGAGACGCGGACACCTTAGGGACACGAGCACGATATCTTCACTGACCAAGATTGGCTCTTTGGCTCACGGAAGCCGGTCCCATCAATTTTCACAGTTTTGACCTAATTTGCACAATTGCTCGTATTAGGTCCAAAACTCTTCCAAACACTTTGGATTTTCATGAAGTGATCGTCAGGCAGTCACGTGAAAACCCAGGGCCAGTTTCATGACTCCATGGTCGGTCCCTCGCCTCGTCATAATTAATTAGGTTTTCTCGCCTAAGGCTCAGACGAGCATTTTTGAATACATGATTAAACCAACATTTGATCATTCTTTCACCAACAAATCGTCAACTCTTCGGGATTTCTTTGTATTTTCCCACGTAATCATATGGACACTACATGGTTGATCCACGGTCCCATGTAGTCGCTCCCTCCTTCGCCCCATGGTTAAAATTCTGACGAACCATGAATTGATCATCAGTTGGTCAAATTAGGGTTTCTGAATCCAAGGATCATCATTCCAGATTCCAACCTTAATAATTTTACGACGACCTCATGGTCATTAATTTTATTAATTATGCTCGGCTCAACGACCAGTATTCTAATTAATATTTTTGGTACGCTGCCAATAATCCATCAGATGAGCAACACATGCTCAGACGATCAAATATTCAACAATTCATCACATGAGAAACACTTGCTCAGATGATAAATATTTGCTCAAACCAAGGAATATTGGTTCAACAATCAATATTCAACGATCCATCGAATGAGCAATACTTGCTCACTTCATCGTAAGAACGATACCTCTGTCTCATGACATGTTCAACTCACGAGTTTCAGAACATCATGTTCAACTCAGCAACTACATGGAATCATCGTCCCATAAAACCACGAAGTCATCAATTGACTAACAAACCACGAGACATCAATCGTGTCACTTGGGGTGATATCACTCAGGGTTTTGGTCTGGCGGTCTACGACACGTGTGTTCAAACACACGATGGAATGTGAGCAAGTCGTGCAATCAGTTGAAGGAATTCACGAGGTAGTGGGTGGAAAATCGACCAAGTCTCCACACGTTGAGCAACTGGTTTCAAACACGATCTCCACTTCCCCACTCCTTGATTCCATCAATTGTCACACTTCATGGAATCATGGTGTCTAAGATTCCAGCAATATAAATAAGTCTCTGAATCATGATTGAAGGATCAGCATCAACAGTATCATCAATCTCACGTCTCATCGACAACACGAGATCATCAATTCATCAGTTGAGAAACTACTCTCAATTGAGCAATTTCAATCACTCAGAGCTTATCGTATTCAGAATTCACACACCCACAATCTTTGATTACCATTGATTCAACACATTTTTCGGCTTCCCTCCTACAGATCAACCTATCCTCTCTTGTGACCGAATTTACTCTGGAACGGTCATTGTCTTGATTTAGGTCGGAGTACTACAGATTGATCCCTCGAATCTAAAGCACCCCCTTTGCAGCGGTGCATATGTGTGAGGATTAACATTTCGCTCGGTTCGAGGAGTCTCCTCCGTACGGTCGTCTCCTCAATTCCTTAAAAACCGACAAATCGTTTTTCCCCATCTACAATAAGGAATGAAATCTTTGCAAACCGTGGCTATAATGTTCATGATTGATTCGAGTGAATCAAACTGATTTTGCTTCAGTTGTGTACTTGTATAATTCTATGAGAATATAGCAATTGAACAACTCTTTAACTAGTTTCATTTGAGTCATTTGAACTAGTTATGGTTAAGATGAATAAGGTTGATATGAGAGTAATCATATGGCTAACCTCGGTTTACTATTTGTGAACCAACATGGTATACACGTTTAGGTACGGTGACATAAACCTAAATGAGGGAACATTTCATTTGTGTGTAACAAGCTATGTTCGATCTAACGGTTGAAAGATATTAGCTTGGTTGAATCAGGTTTTTCATTTAACGGCGAAAATTGAATGCTTTGTTACCACAGTAACTTGGATTGCAAACCCTGATTTGAAAACTATATAAAGGAGAACTTTAGCAACTGGGAAACCTAATCCCCACACCTCATGTGTGTTACTAGTTGCATAACTAGAGTCGATTCTCCTTTAACCTTAGGTTTCTATCGAGACCCTGTAGGTTGACGACTTCAAAGACTTCATTGGGATTATAAAGCCAGACCCAACTATTTTCTTTGTAGTTGCGTGTTCTGATCTTGCCCGATTCTATCGTATTGAGTACAACTGAAATAATTGACTCGAGATTAATTTCTCCTTTAGGCAAGATAAAAGTAATCACAAACATCTTCGTATCATCATTTGTGATTCCACAATATCTTGTTTCGCTAGTCGATTAAGATTATTGTGAGGTGATTGATAATAATAGGCTGTTCTTCGGGAATATAAGTCTGGCTTATCAATTGGTCCCTGTTCACCTTAATTTATCAAAAGACGGAACAAAAACTCTTGGGTATTTCAGTGGCAGACAGATTTATTCACTCTATAGACTTTTCTGTGTGAGACAGATTTGTTTATCAAGTCTTCGACTTTGGGTCGTAGCAACGCTTGGTTGTGGGTGAGATCAACTAAGGGAATCAAGTGTGTGGTATCCTGCTAGGATCAGAGACGTAAGGAACGCAATTGTACCTTGAATCAGTGTGAGATTGATTAGGGTTCAATTATAGTCCAGTCCAAAGGTAATTGGTAGTAGGCTAGAGTCTGTAGCGGCTTAATACAGTGCGGTGTTCAATCTGGACTAGGTCCCGGGGTTTTTCTGCATTTGCGGTTTCCTCGTTAACAAAATTATGGTGTCTGCGTTATTTCTTTTCCGCATTATATTCTGTGCGTTAAGATCAATAAATTTTAATATCCAACCTTTGCTTGTTGATTTACATTGATTGACACTTGAACATTGGTCTTTGGTACCATTCAAGTAACTCCTCTTATATTCAATCGGGCTCGCATATTTCTATTTGTTGATTGCGGATTGAATTAAGAGTTCGAGATGTTAAGCTCTTTGATATACTTTACTCTAGATTGAGTCTGACTGTCTAGTTGATTCTCTAGAAAGTGTATTGGAGTAAGTCCTCTCAGATTGCCAAACGAATTGTTGGGTGTGGTTGTTAGACCCCCGTGCTCTCAATTGGTATCAGAGCAGGCAAACACATTAAAGACCTTATAAGTCCGTGTTTATAGCGATCTGATATGGACAGAAGTGTTATCTCAATAAATGCACCTCTAGATCCAGGGATTCCAGAATCTTCTTCCATGACTGATTTAATAAAATCTGTAGAAGAAATTCTATCTGAACCTCCACCAGGTTTAAAATCCCTTGAAGTGTACTCAAATTAAGAGACTTGAAGCTGATCTTTTGATGTTGAGTTATATCTCCAGAAGGAACAAGAATCTCTTGACAAGCTAAATCAAGTTATGATGAATAATATTTATGTTGAGGTCGACATTGATTTACTAATCAGTAAGAGCATTGCTCCTCCTATGTGTAATCAAATTAGTTGTAACAAACTAAACGTATTACAAGAGGAGTTTAAATCTCAGTCATATGAGTATATCACCTTAAAGCATGAATCGATTCATTGCTCAATTCCTGATACTTCCTATCAAGATAGTAGTATTGTCTTCATTTATGAAGAAGCTAGGACGTCTCCTTTTATCAAAAGAGTTTCCCTTCGCAGTACTAAAAACTATCTGTAGAATATTTTTTTTTATAAGTTGTAAAACAAGAAATCAGAAACACAATTCTTTTTGGGTTCTCTTGAAGTTCTTTGATAGACTTATAAAAACAGTTCCTTGGGTGTTTCTCAACACTATAAGATGCAAGAGTTGTTGGAAAGAAACTCTTTCTTGGTGCCATGGCGAGCAAGATATTATTCACCTCAACACAACTTGATTGTGTTGAAAGTGCATCCTCACCAATAATGCCCTGTTATGTATACAGTGAGGGAAGCACAAGAACTGAGGCACACATATCATGTTGGGTATGATTTTGAATGTTTGGTAACTTTGTAGAATTCGATCGGATTCTTCTAAAAAGGTATGTCTCTAAACTTGAGAAAGTTTTATGATGATCTATGCTAGAGCATTGCTCGGTCGAACTCTCATGCGTTGCTATCTCAAGCATGTTTGTCATTGTAAGTGATCAAAACTATAAGTCCTGATTTCTAGCCTACATAGCTAAAGGTCTCGGACTAGGATAGAAAGTGTAGTTGAGCTCAAGAACTCCATGGAAATCATCATACAAGAGGAAGGACTACTCAAGGAACTGGTGAATCTTCATCCACTTAAAGGTATGTGGAGACTTGAACTTATCTGTCACTCAAAAGTCTATCTATTCTATATCTTACTCTTGAGACAAAAGTCGTTTTGATATATAGACTTTCATTATGCACATTTGCTATTTCGAGCCGAGTTTATCTCGCCTATCTATTTCTCGAAATATGTGTTGGTAAGCTTTACTTTAGCCGAATTCATCTTTACCTAGTGACGAAAGTCATTTTATGTTTCAATCACTTTGAAAATTGCTCTGACGAAAAATGGTTTGTGAATAACAGCTATATCCGTCCTCTGAGAATGTTTCAATGATTGAAATGAGAGTTTAGATTAAATAACCATTGGTAGGATATAAGCATTGTTTTGGAAACACATATATGTATAAGTCCTTATTCCTTGAACCAAAGTTTGCGAACTTTGTTGATCAAGAGAAATAAAAGTGGCGTAAGCCAAGTCCGCGAACTCAGTCCGCGAACTGGCGGAAGTTCTCGACCCGAAAATTTTTGCTGGAGTTTGTGAACTCCTTCCATGAGCTTAAGTCCGCGAACCCAGTCCGCGAACTTGGGCAGGTTATATCTAAAATCGGTTGTTCTTGAACTCATGTTTATTTAAACTAAGGAATGATTTTGCAAACCGTGGCTATAAAGTTCATGAACCGGTTCGAGTGAATCAAACCATTTTTGCTTCGATTGTGTCTTGTGTAGTTACATAAGATCTAAGCAATTGAACAACTCTCTAACTAGTTCATTTGAGTCATTTGAACTAGTTATGGTGAAGAAGAATATGGTTGATATGAAAGTAATCATATGGCTAACCATTTGGGTAACTATTGTTGAACCAACAAATGTTAATGTTTGGGAACGGTTTGTAAACCCAAAATTGTACATTTCATTTGTGTGTAACAAGCTAAGTTTTCCATCCAACGGTTGAGAAATATTAGCTTGAATCTAATCAGGTTTTCATCTAACAGTGAATATTGAATGCTTTGTTACCAAGCTAACATTGATTTCAAACCCTAATTTGAAAACTATATAATGGAGAACTCTAGCAACTGGGAAACCTAATCCCCACACCTTACGTGTGATACTAATTGCATAACTAGAGTCGATTCTCCTTTAACCTTTGGTTTCTTCTTCTAAACCAGGTTAACGACTTAAAGACTTTATTGGGATTGTGAATCCAGAACGATACTAATTTTCTTGTAGTTATGTGATCTGATCTTGCATCTTCTATCGTTACGAGTACGATTGTAATAATTGGCTCGAGATTTATATCTCCGATAGGCAAGATAGAAAAGTAATCACAAACACTTCGTCTCATCGTTTGTGATTCCACAATATCTTTTTTCGCCGCGTCGATTAAGATTATTGTGAGGTGATCAGTAATACTAGGCTGTTCTTCGGGAATATAAGACTGGTTTATTGATTGGTTCCTGTTCACCTTGATTTATCAAAAGACTGAACAAAACTCATAGGTATATTCGTGAGAGATGGATTTATCTATTACCGTAGAATTTTCTGTCTGATACAGATTTGTTTATTAAAGTCTTCGACTTTGGGTCGTATCAACTCTTAGTTGTGGATGAGATCAGCTAAGGGAATCAAGTATGTAGCATCCTGCTGGGATCAGAGGCGTAGGAGCATAATTGTACCTTGGATTAGTGTGAGATTGATTGGGGTTCAATTATAGTCCAGACCAAAGTTAATTTGGAGTACGCTAGTGTTTGTAGTGGATTAATACAGTGTGTGTTCAATCTGGACTAGGTCCCGGGGTTTTTCTGCATTTTTGGTTTCCTCGTTAACAAAATTCTGGTGTCTGTGTTATTTCTTTTCCGCGTTATATTTTGTTATATAATTGAAATATCACAGGTTGTGCATTGTTCAATCAATTAGAATATCCGACCTCTTGGTTATTGATTTAAATTTATTAACTCTTGGATATTGGTCTTTGGTACCATCCAAGTTATCTCTCTAGTATTTGATAAACACTCGCAGATTTCTATTTGCTTGAGTATATATCAAATCGAGAGATTGAGATATAAACTCTTTGATATACTTTTTATCTATATTGAGTCTGGTTGTCTAGTTGATTCTCTAGAAAGTATATTGAAGTTTGTCCATACAGATTCTAAGTGAAATATTGGGTGTGGTTGTTATACCCCCGCTTTTTCAATTGGTATCAGAGCAGGCAAACACGTTTAAGACCTTACAAGTCTGTGTTTGTAGCAATCTGAGGATGGACGATAGTATCTCTGATAAACGCGTCACCAGAAATAAAGGCTCTGTCTTGTCTAATTTTATTAAAGAGAAAGATTCCTCGATCTCGAATATAGACGAACCATGTGTTCCAACAAGAAAAACAGGCTCCGACATGAGTATTTTCGATTACCCTTCAAAAGAGTCTATTTCTCTAAATGAACGGGAAACAGATGAAGAGAGTGTCTTGATTCTAAATCTTGCTAGAATCCAAGCTGATAGATTTAATCGGTTAAAACATCATGTCGATATTCTACTTGGTGTAATTAGAGACTGCAATTTCATAGAAAATACTGAAGATCATTCTTCACGTATGACTCTTGAGGCTAGCCTCAAAAAGGATTCTTTGGAAATTGAACATTGGTTGAGTAAAATCTCTATTCAAGGATGCTCTAAGCAGTCTAATATACCAAGTACTTCTGCTAAGCCTAAAAACGTTCCAGCTCCAAAAGTAAAATTGAAATCCCTTCTTGTTGGAAAGAATGTGTCGGAATTACCTACTGATCAAGGATGTTCCACATCACATGGAAGGAAGAAATCTCCTAACGAGGTTGTTAAGACTGCTTTGTCTAATCACTTTTGTGATCAGAAATTATGCCTATTTTGCAATGCAAAAGGCTCTGCTAAACAAAAGAGAAACTCTAGGTTGAATAAAACCTCTTTGGTTCAACTTCAACACACCTTAGACTTAATTCTCAAAGGTGTAACTGACATTCGTATGTCTAAGCCAGTTGGTTTTCGTACTTACCCTGTGTATGTTACCAGGAAGGTCAGTTCAATGAGTTCCTCAAATGCTCTAAAGCAGAATAGTAATCTTAACAAGAATCGTCCAAGGAAGGATCAAGTCATTTCCTCTGGAAATAACATTTCCCTTAATGTGAACCAAATTCCAGGAGAAAGAAGAAAAATTGATGATAACCTGATGGAGATAATCGAAGGATATAAAGAAATTGTCGACAGGTTGTCATCCTCCGAAAGTCAAAATTCTTCTGGTAAGGACTCTAACTATGTCTCGTATTTTGATGACAATAATTTTTATGATAATTTCTCACATAAAAGGGAATCTCTCTCTAGATTCAGAAGGAAAAAGAGACTCGATCATAAACACAATTCTTTTAATGATCTCAGAGCTCATACTTGTGCTAATTAATCACAAGGGTTTATAACTTGCTCATAAAAATCATGTTGAGAAAGATGTGTAAAAATCAGGTATACTATGGAAATTCGGTGTTCTGCTTAGTTGAGCTATCCTCTTATCGTTTATAGCTAAACTAGTGCCTGCAGACAATATTACCTAGGATGTATTTTTGTTTTATCGTTTCTCTCTTTGAATTTATTTTGCATCTTTGTGAGATGCTACAAGTGTGCTCTAAATTTCTCCTATGGTAAGGAATTTGTTGAGCCATTTCTCATGTAGCAAAAGTTCTTTTGTTATTTTAGTCTTTATGGGACATATTGTATTCGTATGTGTACACGGGTTACCATCACGAGTCAATGGTTTTCAAACCCTTAAGGTCTTCTTCCCTAAGAAACCATATAAATACCAAACCTATGAGTCACGGTTGCATACTCTAGGTTATTTTGGTTTATCAAGAATGTCGTCCTCTTCACAAACGTGTGGTTTTGCTAAAGGATTTCTTGATAAAGGTATTGGTTTTGAATCTGAAGGGAGGAAGAAAAGAACCCTTGTATATGAAGATCATCCTAATGCCTAGTGTTACTATGCATATACTCATGAGAATGTTGAGAAGGATGATATGATTTCTGCTGAAGTGGTCCATGACTTTCTTAAGTATTTTGAGGAAGCAAAACTACAGCTCGTTGATACTCTGAAAAATCTTGATGTGTTGAAAACTGAGTTGAAAAAGGTTTCAACTGACCTTGGTCTCATAAAATCTCACATCAATGATCTTCATAAAGAGAATCTCTTCTTTGAAGATGCAATGGATGTTGCTAATCACAAGCTCAAAGACGCCAAGACTCGTGAGGATCCTGAACCGTCTATTTGATCTTAGTTCGTGTTCGGACATGGCACTGGAGTCTGCTTTTGTTCCTTGGCTTGTCGATTTCTAGTAAATCTTCTTTTTTATTTGTTTTTATTAGAAGAATGACTAGAGTTTGGAATAGCCATTATTGTGATTACACATAGATATGTCCAACGTTTTCATCTTCGTGTTTTTAGATTTATTGGTTTAAATTCTAAATTTGTTTGGAAGATGATTTTTGCAGTATTAATCTTTATGGTTTTATATATTGCAATATTGTTATGGGATTTGTATGTATACGTCCGTGAACTTGACTCTCCCATATCTTGTCAAAAGTAAAGTCTTTCGTATGTCGATATGCATGTATTGATAAAAGAATGAACAAACTTTTGACAAATACAAAAAGTTAAGCCTATATTGTCAATATTTGATGAAAGAGAGATTAAAATCTTTTTTTTGCAAGGATTATGTATATTGTATGTCATTGTGTAAATAGTGATGGAAAATAGAATGAATCCTTGTGTATTCTACAGTAATTGATCTTCCATGATCCATATCTTATGTATTACTGTGAGGCTCCGTAAAGTGTCTTATGTTGAGCATTAAACAACCAAGTTGATTATTCTTGATTAGCTATTTTGTTGTTCCGTAAGGTACTTTATGTCGAGCATTTTCAACTAAGTTAATCATCTTGTTTGGTTATTTAGTTGTTGCTCCGTAAGTTTTCTTATGTCGAGCATGACCAATTATATTAATGACTTTTGTGATTAATTTGGTTGTGTATTTCAATTAGATTAATTATGGATTCTCTTGTGATTAATCTAATTGTATTTTTCTAAGTCTCCATAAGTTCACTTATGTTTGAGCATTTGTCGATTAAACTAATCATGGGTTCTCTTGTGGTTAATTTAATTGAACTTTTTGGATTCAGATTCATACTTGTATGTGATTTTTTATGTCCAAAGAAATCTTTCTTTTCTTTCGAAATTAAGGTCGCTCTTGTTGTTCTTTCGGGAATGACATTTAATGGTGGAGAGTTCTTTTGAACTTGCGCTTAATTGCCATATCTTTGTGGGGAGTGTGGCTGTGGAATATTATAGGGGTTATCTTGTGTCTTTATAAACTCCTTGATGAATGCATTTAGCTTCGGCTTATGATTGCATCTAAAGAACAAGTTGATATTTTTGCTTTCTTTTGGTCAAGAAATGTCTCTTTCAGAAATTTCATTAGGAACCCGTTCTTGTACCTTTGCCAATTTTATTGACAAAAAGGGGGAGAATTAATATGTAGTTCACATTACAAATACATATGGTTTTCAGATCATTATGTAAGGGGGAGTGGTTTCCATGTGAGATGGAGTATTGACTAAGGGGGAGTGATACATATCACCATAGTATTGTTGTTGAAGTTGTGATACAATTGGACTTTGACGTTGTGTAATGATACTATGACATTGTATAACAATGATTGAGAACTATGTTTTCTTATTGTTATAGCTACGGATTTTCAACAACGATGATGCTAAACTTACAACCTTTGGGATCATTGGAGTACTTGGAAGTGACGAAGATTTCGAGTAATGTTGAAGATTAGGCATGTGGAATAGGAGATGCAAAAGTTAATTTATTTATTTTTTATATTCCATATGTATTAATAGTTTTGCCACTAAAGTTGACAAAGGGGGAGATTGTTAGAGCATTGCTCGGTTGAACTCGCATGCGTTGCTATCTCAAGCATGTTTGTCAATGTTAGTGATCAAAACTATAAGTCTTGATTTCTAGCCTACATAGCTAAAGGTCTCGGACTAGGATAGAAAGTGTAGTTGAGCTCAAGAACTCCATGGAAATCATCATACAAGATGAAGGACTACTCAAAAGTCTATCTATTCTATCTCCTACTCTTGAGACAAAAGTCGTTTTGATATATAGACTTTCATTATGCACATTTGCTATTTCGAGCCGAGTTTATCTCGCCTATCTATTTCTCGAAATATGTGTTGGTAAGCTTTCGCTTTAGCCGAATTCATCTTTACCTAGTGACGAAAGTCATGTTATGTTTCAATCACTTTGAAAATTGTTGTGACCAAAAATGGTCTGTGAATAACGGTTATATCCGTCCTCTGAGAATGTTTCAATGATTGAAACGAGAGTTTAGATTACATAACCATTGGTAGGATATAAGCATTGTTGTGGAAACACATATATGTATAAGTCCTTATTCCTTGAACCAAAGTTGGCGAACTTTCTTGATCAAGAGAAATGGAAGTGGCGTGAGCCAAGTCCGCGAACTGGCGGAAGTTCTCGACCCGAGAATTTCTGCTGGAGTTTGTGAACTCCTTCCATGAGCTTAAGTCCGCGAACCCAGTCTGCGAACTTGAGCAGGTTATATCTAAAACCGGTTGTTCTTGAACTCATGTTTATTTAAACTAAGGAATTCTTTTGCAAACCGTGGATATAAAGTTCATGAACCGATTCGAGTGAATCAAACCGTTTTTGCTTCGATTGTGTCTTGTGTAGTTACATAAGATCTAAGCAATTGAACAACTCTCTAACTAGTTCATTTGAGTCATTTGAACTAGTTATGGTGAAGAAGAATATGGTTTATATGAAAGTAATCATATGGCTAACCATTTGGTTAACTATTGTTGAACCAACAAATGTTAATGTTTGGGAACGGTTCGTAAACCTGTAGATGGTGGATTTTCGACAAAGGCTAGATTCGCAAACTCATAATTATACGAAGCTCTGATTCAGCAATCAGACGTGAGTATCGAGACAAGGGTCTCTCATCGAATACTCAACGGAGAGTACCTTCTCTCAGAGTACATGTGGATATGTAGTCTCACGACTGGACAACGGCATATCTCATGAATACTGAATACTTTCAGTGATTATTTCTATATAGTATCACGAGATGGACGGCTCCTAGACAGCTTGCTCTGCCAGTATAGAGCGATAACGTCTTCAGGAACAAACGATGAGTTTACCCTGACTATATAAAGGATATGACTTATCGACAAGCTCGTATCAGGATAATTAATGCTCCTAGACAGCTTGCTCTGCTAGTATAGAGCCACAAAGTTAATTATTCCTAATTACAATCACTCCTATTCCATGGTCGAATCCACGACTGGTCCCATGGAATGGCAATAACAATTGTTCTGATTCTATGATCGAATCCACGGCTTGATCTCGTAGAATAACAATAACTATATTATCTCATTACTCCGATTTCATGATCGAATCCACAACTGGTCTCATAAATGGTAATAGATAAATCTTAATTACTCCGATTCTATGGTCGAATCTACGATCCCATGGAATGGTAATGCTCACTTTATTATTCTGAATTCGTAGTCGAATCCTCAGCTGATCCTATGAATTAATAATAAACATCTTATTACTCAGTTTTGTGAATTATTCTCCACTGGATTCCACAATTAGTAATAAATAATCAACAACCGGGCGTCTGAGCTACCTCTAAGTAAGCCCCGATTCAAATGGTGAAGGTGTATTCAACGACGATACGCTAACATTCACCGCACGAACGAGTATTTCAAAAATACAACGAAACGATGAACCTATGCAAAATAGAGAAGAAAATAATAAATAATTAAAAATATTGACCAGGATGCTGGGAGCATGGACACACGACCAACCGACCGTGTCGTGGTCAATCCCACGCCAGTTTTATATTTTTAATGCATTTTTATTATTTTCCATGATTTGATGAAAATTCTCTCAATTTATCAAATCTCCTTCGTCTCGAGGAAACTCCTCGGTTTCATGGTACTTCCATAAATCCATAAAAAATAATATAAAATTAAGGAAGGAGTGTAGGGCGTGACCATTGGCCAACCAGCCATGCCTTGGTCCCAACCGGCCCCACACCCCACAATTTTTTATTATGTTATTATTATTATTATTATTTCTCTAATTTCATGAAAAAACTCCTTGATTTCATGGTATTTTTGCACAAATCATCAAATAATAATAAAATAAAATAAATTATGAAAACTTGTGGGACCGGGCCTTGGCCAGCCGGCCATGCCCTAGCCGGTCCCACACGCCCCTTTGTTTTATTACTTTATTATTAGTTTTCCTTGTATTCATCAAATTCCTTGATTTCATGGTATTTCTCTCAAATTAGGAAAAATTCCCTCAATTCATCAAAAATACATAAAAAATACACAAAAATTAGGGAAACTCGTGGGACCGGGCCCAAACCGGCCGGCCATGCCTCCCATGGTCCCCACGCCCTTGTTTTTATTATTTTAATATTTTTTGCTTCCCTGAACCATGAAAACTCCTTCAATTCATGGAAACTCCCTAAATTCATCAAATTTCTCAAAATTCTTGAATTTTTCATAAAATCATCAAAATATTATAAAATTAAGGAAAAGGCACCACGGGACCGTGGTCACGACCGGCCGACCATGCCTTGATTATGACGGTCCCACGCCTCCTCATTCCTTATTTTATAATTATTTTTCATCATCTCATGGTGTTTTCCTCAGTTTCGTCGAAACCCTAATTTTGGCATATTTTCTCGAATGGATGCTCAATTGCACGCCAGAAAATATCAAAATTCTCAGGACTGAGACGCGTACGCCTTGGGGACACGAGCGCGCTATCTTGATCGACCAAGATTGTCTCTTTGTCTTACAGAAGTCGGTCCCATCAAATTCACAGTTTTGACCTAATTTGCACAATTGCATGTATTAGGTCCAAGACTCTTCCAAACACTTTGGATTTTCATGAAGTGATCATCAGGCGGTCACGTGACTACCCAGGGCCGGTTTCATGACCCCATGGTCGGTCCCTTACTCCTTCATAACTAATTAGGTTTTCTCACCTAAGGCTCAGACGAGCATTTTCGAATAAATTATTAAACCAGCATTTAATCATTCTTTCACCAACAAATCGTCAACTCTTCAGGAGTTCTTCGTATTTGCTCACGCGAGCATATGGACACTACATGGTTGATCCACGGTCCCATATAGTCTCTCCCTCCTTCGTCCTATGGTTAAACTTCTGACGAACCATGAATTGATCACCAATGATCAAATTAGGGTTTCTGAATCCAAGGATCATCATTCCAGATTCCAACCTTAATAATTTTACGAAGACCTCATGGTCATTAATTTTATTAATTATGCTCGGTTCAACGACCAGTATTCTAATTAATATTTTTGGTACGCTGCCAATAATCCATTAGATGAGCAACACATGCTCAGACGATCAAATATTCAACAATTCATCACATGAGCAATACTTGCTCAGATGATAAATATTTGCTCAAGCCAAAGAATATTGGCTCAACAACCAATATTCAACGATCCATCGAATGAGCAATACTTGCTCGCTTCATCGTAAGAACTATACCCCTGTGTCATGACATGTTCAACTCATGAGTTTCAGAACATCATGTTCAACTCAGCAACTACATGGACTCATCGTCCCATCAAACCACGAAGTCATCAATTGACTAACATACCACGAGACGTCAATCGTGTCACTTTGGGGGGATATCACTTAGGGTTTTGGTCTGGCGGTCTACGACACGTGTGTTCAAACACACGATGGAATGTGAGAAAGTCGTGCAATCAGTTGAAGGAATTCACGAGGTAGTGGGTGGAAAATCGACCAAGTCTCCACACGTTGAGCAACTGGTTTCAAACACGATATCCACTTCCCCACTCATTGATTCCATCAACTGTCACACTTCATGGAATCATGGTGTCTAAAATTCCAACAATTTAAATAAGTTTGTGAATCATGATTGAATCATCATCATTAGTATCATCAATCTCACGTCAAACGGACAACACGAGATCACCAACTCATCAATTGAGCAACTACTCTCAATTGAGAAATTTCAATCGCTCAGAGCTTATCATATTCAGAATTTACACACCCACAATCTTTGATTACCATTGATTCCACACATTTCTCAGCTTCCCTCCTACATATCAACCTATCCTATCTTGTGACCGAATTTACTCCGGAACGGTCATTGTCTTGATTTAGGCCGGAGTACTATAGATTGATCTCTCGAATCTAAAGCTCCCCCTTTGCAGCGGTGTATTTGTGTGAGGTTTAACATTTCGCTCGGTTCGAGGAGTCTCTTCCTTACGGTCGTCTCCTCAATTCCTTAAAAACCAGCAAATCATTTTTCCCTATCTACAGATTGGCGACCACAGTGGGAGGTCATTCTCTCGGTTGCAATCTAACAATCTCACAAGATGGTTAGTCTTAGGACTAATTCAACTAATTCATATCAGAATATTTCAAACGACAACATTCTCCATGTTACACCTGGCGGCATGGAAGGCAGAGAGATCCCGACTTTGGCAGAGTTAGCTCAAATCCTAGAGGTCCATATCAGGAACATGGACCTGATGAAGGAGACGATAAACCACATCCTCGACTTTCTCATCAGATTAACATATGAGTTAGGCGGTATCTCCGCTCCAGAAGCCTCAACACCGGGGACTGAAACGCCATCTGACCCTCAGATCAACAGCTTCACGACATACGAGAAGCCGGTGGAATAAGAGGTCACACATTTGATTGAAAATCTATGTGAACTCCTGCACTTCTCCAGGGATCAGCGCATAGACACATTTTCAGCACTCAACCAGATATCATCCAGCGTGCAAATAACACCACCAACACCATCAGTTGAAGAAGTATCCCTAGTGCCTGGGCATTCGATCGACAACATCTCTTTCGGAGAAGAAGATCGCATGACGGATGAAGGACACAACCGAGCATTGTATGTCACTGGTTTCATCAAAGGCACCGAATTTAGAAGAGCTCTTGTTGATACTGGTGCTTCCACCAACATTGTCACTATGAAGACTCTCAGGATGGCCAGATTCACACAAGGTAAAATCGTTATCTATACCATCCTAATGACAAGATTTTAAGGAAGTCAAAGCTATACATATGGATATGCATACATAGATTTGAGGGTGGGGCCGATTCGATCGAAAGCAAAGTTTCATGTGATCGAGCAAGAACCTGACTACCACATAATACTGGGACGCCCATGGCTCCATGATAACAAGGTGGTTCCTTCAACATACCATCAATGCATGAAGGCCCTGCTCGACAACAAGATCGTTCGCATTCCGGCTTCATCATCTCCTTATGCTCCCGTCTATGATACTGAGTTCCTTGAATCTCAAAAAGGCGTCCCGGAACCTCCAAGCAGGATTCGCAAGTACTCCACTTCCAAGCTGGAAGACTATCGAGAAGGCTGATAACGATCCGTCCTCAGCTGCTAAAATGATCAAGTCACCTACTACACCGACTAAACGCCATAATGATCAAGTCTCAACTCCAGGGAAAACTTCACGACCGATCGAGACGTAGAAGGGAGAGTCATTTATCGCCGACGGAAAGATTAGCAATTAATCGGGGAGAACGATGAAAAGTCTCCCCACCATGAAGAATCGTGTCAGAGTGAGCTATCACTTGAAGAAGAAGTCCAAGATGCCCCACGACAACTACAGGAGCACTGACTCTACCACTGACGATCTTGAAACAATCAACATTGGGACTGAAGACGATCCAAGGCCAATCCTGATCAGTTCAGCGCTATCACCAGAGGAGCGGACCGAGCTGGTAAAATTATTGAAAGAATATCAAGATGTCTTCGCCTGGACGTACGAAGAAATGCCGGGTCTGGATGAAAACTCGTCACCCTACACATCGTCCCTGGTTCCAAAGCTGTCAAACAACCGCCCAGACAATTTAGACACGAAGTCGAGGAGCAAATCAAGGTCGAAATCCAGAAACTGTTGGCAGCAGGGTTCATCAAGCCTATTCTTCATCCAACGTGGCTAGCAAATGTGGTACCTGTTAAGAAGAAAAATGGTCAAATCAGATGTTGTGTCGACTTCAGGAACTTGAATAAATGTTGTCCAAAGGGATTTTCCTCTACCCAACATTGACATGCTCGTCGATGCAACCAGTGGTCACGGTATGTTCTCATTCATGGACGGCTATAGTGGGTACAACCAGATCAAGATGTATGAACATGACGCCAACAAGACTGCGTTCCGTACTCCCATTGGGAATTTTCACTACACTGTGATGCCCTTTGGATTAAAGAATGCTGGTGCCACCTATCAACGAGCCATGACTGCCATATTCCACGACATGATGCACAAGCAAGTAGAAGACTATGTTGATGATGTGGTGGTAAAATCGAAGACTCGAGCATCTCATCTCGAAGTTCTAAGGCAGGTGTTTGAAAGGTGCAGAGAATACAAATTAAAAATGAATCCTTTAAAGTGCGCATTCGGAGTTTCTTCCGGAAAATTCTTAGGATTCCTGGTCACGGCTGAAGGGATCAAAGTCGACCCAGACAAGGCAAAAGCTATTACCACCATGCCTCCTCCACGTACCGTGAAGGAACTACAGAGCTTTATGGGCAAGGTAAATTATATTCGACGCTTCATTCCTGGATTAGCTCAACTCATTGCTTCGTTCACACCTCTGCTGAAGAAAGGAGCAAGCTTCACCTGGACAGCTGTTCAACAAGAAGCTTTCCATAAAATACAACAGATATTATTGTCACCGGCCGTCATGAGGTCTCCAGTGCAGGGACGACCTCTGATTCTTTACACAGCCTCCAGTGACGTCGCCATCGGCGCACTCCTCGCTCAGGAAGACGACGAAGGCGTCGAACGACCGATTTACTACTTCAGCCGCACAATGAGAGATGCTCAACTCCGATATCCAAAGGCCGAAAGGGCATGCCTGGCATTGGTACATGCAATCCAGAAGTTCAGACATTACTTACTATCTAACAGGGTCGTACTCATCTCCAAAGCTGATCCCATAAAGTTCTTGCTATCAAAGCCAGCCTTGATAGGAGACCAGCGAAGTGGCTACTCCAGATGTCAGAATTTGACATAGCTTGCACGCCACCTAAAGCCATCAAAGGTCAAGCGGTCGCAGACTTGCTCGCTTTTCCAGGGGAAGACACAACAACACTACATGAAGAAGTGCCCGGCGAATTCCCAGACATCTTGGTCATCAAGGAAGAAACATGGCTTCTATACTTTGATGGATCTGCCACCCCTAGTAGTGACACCGGAGGAGCGGGCATAGTGCTGGTGTCTCCATCTGGTGAAGTTTTCTCACATTCGTTCAAGTTGGATTTCCACTGCACCAACAACTCAGCGGAATATGAAGCCTTCCTATTAGGATTATCCTTGGCCAAGCAAGCAGGAGCAACACACCTCGAGATAAGGGGAGATTCAAAATTATTGGTCAACCAGATGAATGGAACATTCTCTCAAAGAAATCACACTTGCTCCATTCAGAACCGAAGCTCAGCGACTGTTGACCTATTTTGCTGACGCAACGATCGTCCATACTGGACGGACTAACAATAGGCATGTGATTGCCTAGCAACTCTCGCCTCCAAGCTGCAATTCGAAGGAGCACAGAAAACGATCACTGTACAGAGGCGTACAGTATCTTCACTTGGCTCACTCAGATCGAAGACATTCCAGCGAACGATTGGCGAGCACCCATCATTCATGAATTGAGCAGCTCTATTTCAGAAGGCCAAGTCAGCCTCAAGGAATTGAAGAACTACTTCTTGCTTCATGGAGGGTATACTATCGAAACCCTGATGGATCTCTATCACGATGTCTTGGGAGCGACGAAGCGGAAGAACAACTCAAGCGCATACATGAGGAAGTCTGTGGGCAAACGTTAGTGGTAACACTTTACAGAAAGCTTCAAAGAATGGGGTACTACTGGCCATCCATGGAGACTCAGTCAAGAGCTTTACAAGGATCTTGTCCTGATTGCCAAACACCTCCTCATCACTTGGAGGTTTTGACGGTCCACCACACTGGGGACTGGAGGGAGCCTTACATCAAATACCTCCGGGACAACGAACTACCACTGGAAAAGAAGCAAGCAGTCAAACTCATTCAGAAAGCTAAGAGATTCGTCTATCTCGATGGGATCTTATACCGCAAAAGCTTTGGTGGAAATTTACTGAGGTGCTTAGCCGAACATGAAATCCCTACAATCCTGAAGGAAGTACATGATGGAGAACATCAAGGAAAGAGGAAACTATTTCTTCAAATTCATGAGAAATATTATTGGCCAACCATGGAAGATGATGCAGCCGCACACGTTCAGAGGTGTCACCAATGCCAAACCCATGGTAATCTCATCCACACTCCTTGTCTCCCGTTGAATTGTGTGAATAGTCCGTGGCCTTTCTACAGCTGGGGACTAGATATCATTGGGAAGATCAATCCAGCATCTTCAAAACAACATGAATACATCATCACTGCGACAGAGTACTTCACCAAGTGGGTCGAAGCTATTCCTCTTCGAAGCACCACTGGAGTTACGATTGCCGCCTTCATCAAAGAGCACATAATATGCAGATTCGGAGTTCCTAAGCATATCATCACAGATAACGGAACTCCTTTTGCCAATCAAGATGTTGAGAAGCTGCTCAATAAATATGGGATCAAACAAATCTTCTCCACGCCTTACTATCCACAAGGAAATGGTCAAGCAGAAAGTACCAACAAGACTTTGGTCAGGATTATCAGTCGGACGATTCATGACAATCCTCGATCATGGCATGAGCAATTACCCATGGCTCTATGGGCTTACAGAACTGCACCAAGGAGCTCGATCGGTACTTCGCCATATTCCCTTGTCTATGGAGCCGACGCCATACTTCCAGCAGAAATCAAAGTTCCCTCAGCCAGGATTGCAGCATCCAGTGGTGTACAATGGGATGAGGCCGAAATCTCCAGATCAAGAATCGCTGAGCTAGATATGCTGGAATCAAGGAGAACCAAGGTGGAAAAATATGTGGAAGCTTACAAACAGAGGATCTCCAGAGCCTACAACAAAATGGTAAGACCTCGAACATTTCAAGTAGGAGATTTGGTATTAAAGACGGCAAAGCACATTCAACAAGACATGTCCGCTCCTAAGTTCTCTCCTAAATGGGAAGGGCCATATGTTGTTATCAAAGCAGTGTCTAGCGGATACTACAAAATTTTAGCAATCAATGGAGGAAAGGAAGGAAACATCATCAATGGCAAATGGCTCAAAGCTTATTATGCCTGATCCATGAAACAAACTACCTCTTCATCATTTCAAGCATTTTCAAAAATGTAATTTCATTCCTCCAAAGAGCATGCGAATGCTCCTTTGTTCATTAAACATTTCATAAATGAGCAAAATTCGTTCATACCATGATCAACTGTTTCACCTAACTAGAAACTCAGATTTACTCAAAAAACAACAACCACAAATGCTCACTCAGAGCAAACCATCCAGCAACGGATAATCCCTGTAAGAAGCCTCGTCAAGCTTCTTCTGAAAAATCTTGGTTTTGCCTTCAAGTCTTCGACCGCTTTCTCAACCCTTGCTGACTCCAGAGCCAGTATCCTCTCCTCATCCAGTAAAGCTGCATTCATGGAAATTGCATCAGCAGCCTCTGTCGCCTTATGAACCTTGATTATCTCAAGACGAAGACGGAGCCAGCTTACATTGAATCTCAATATATCACAATTTCATCCCATTGGTGCAGTTCATGGTTTTTGACGTCATGCAAGTGCATCTGACTCATTTCCTCGATGATCGGCAATAGCCCCGCTACCATGGTTAAAAGGGTTGGAAGAAAACCTTTCCACACTTATGTGGTAGCAATGTGACCATACTTCTTTCAGATCTTGGTGTACAGGGATGCATGACATTTGGGGATCACGAATCCGCCGACCATTTCATTGTCTGGGAAGGTATTAATCAATGGGGCTTCGAATAAAAGTCCAGCGGTTGGGTATTCACGAGCATGGACACCGTCTCCGGTCTCCACAGATCCTACAGAATCTTCACATGCCTGGTTACTGCTTTCCTCAACCTCAACCACGGTCACAGACTTTCCACTCTTTCTTCGTCTAGCATCTACGACGACATGGACATCCGCCTACGATGAAACGAAGGAGTGTTAATCCCGGGACTCAGTACAATCTCAAGAGTCACAGGTTTACTTACAGACGATCCATCTTCAACACGAGATGATCCATACCGGGCAGGAGCTCTAACAGTCCGCTTAGGCCTTGCATTATGAGGAGTAACATTCTTCTTACAGTCCTACGACAAATCATTCTCTTGTGATCAACAATCTCGATTGAACAGAGACAAGAAAGGAGAAGAAAAAGAAGTGTATAACTTACTGAGATAGACGTTGCTATTTCACGCTTCGACTAAAGATCATCTTGAGAAGAAATGTTATTGTCAACATGGCGGCAAGAGGGTAGGATCAAAACTTCTCGGCACGATGAAACTGACTTAGGAATGGAAGAAATATTTGTGTGGATCATAGATTTGAAGTCTTGAAATATACATATATCAGGCGATAGTCATATAGTCAATTTAGTTACGAGTTTCACTGAAACCCTAGGCTTCAAAGATTGTTACCGAAGACGCGGAGGAAAATAACACACTGGGGACTGAACATCACGGGTCAAAGGATAGGCCAAGCGGCCTTGTACACATCATGAATTCTCGTCCGTGTGTTATGTTACTTCTCATGAAAATCGACAAGTCATGATGAATTTGGATATATGGACATTGGTCCATGTCATGGATTAGAAGAAATCGATGTTAACAAAATGTTCATCATTCAGAAGAAAAGTCTAATTGAAGTAAAGTCGCTTAAACAGTCAAAAGAAAGATATCCACTATGAAGACTAAGAAGGGAATGCTCTAACGTCTAAAGAAGATGAAAGTAAAACTACTCGTCGGACTCATCCGAATCGTCAGCTTTATCGTCACTGTCCTTCTCGGAATCATCTTCTTCAAATTCACTGTCAGGATCATTGGTGAAGTCCGGTGGACGGAAGATAACGTCATCATCTGAATCCGAGTTATCTTCCGCTGCAGCTTCAGCTTCAATTTTCTTCATCGTCCTATGATGCTCTCTTTCATATCGATCAGGCTTAATGTAATGCTTGGATGGTTCCATGTGATCTCTCCTTCAGAAGCATCAGCATCAAAATCATAAGGCACCCCATCCAAGAATTGACGCTTCTCCTCAACCCTCTGTCTCTTACGCCGGGTGCGATCTTTTTCACGTTGACGGGCATCCTCCTTTTTGTCTTCAGCTCTTTTCTTTTCGAGTTCAGCAAAAGAGACTCTTCGCTCACCCAAGGGAACATTAGGCTTCGCCCCATCCTGGGTAACCCTAGCCTTTGATTTCGCTATAGGAGCGTCTGAATCCTCATCAGAAGATCCAGAGGAAGAAGAGGAATACCAGTAATCGTAATTGTTGTTATTGTTGGTCGACATTTTCTGGAACCGGAAGATCAAAGATTACTACTATGTAAACAGACCAACATCAACAAAAAATGGTAACTCTTACCTTTTATACTTCCACTAACAATAGTGATAGTAATGCTAGAGTTAACAACTCAAAATCGTTTGTCTCTTCGAAAACTGCAAAAAACGAACGAAACTTTATTTAGTTTCCGAAACTGATTTTTCATGAAATTACGGACAAAATTTTCATAATGTGAACATTCACACAACTGACCTATGAAGTTTACAACAATAAAATATTTTATCATAAATATATTGTCTATCTTCGAAGAATCCTCAAAACCCACGTTTTGATTTTTCAAAAAAAGCAGCAATTAATGCAACTTGCATATATAAATTCTCAAGAATTTTATCTAATGAAAACAAATTCATGCAAATAAAATATACCATCATATTTTGCACAATATAGGTCACGGCTGCATATATATATATATACTATTTTTCCTTCGTATCGTCATTATTTGTCTTTAAAACGAGGGTTTATTTCAAAAATATTGTGAAAGCTCACATCTCATACATATGATAAAGTTTTGTATTTACATGAAAGCTCATAAGCAAAATTTTATCACTGGACACAAGTTCATCATACATATTTTCCTTCGTGTCATCGTTATTTGTCTTTAAAACGAAGGATTATTCCGATTTCATGAAAATTCACTTCTTTTATGATAGAACCTTGGTACACATGAAAGCTCATAAACTAAGTTTTATCACTGAACCTAGGTTCATATACTAAAAAAAATCTCTCCTAAATCAGGGATTATAGTTAGTTTGCAAAACTAACGATCGAACGAACATACGTTTACAAAAACTAGGGTTTTTCATAAAACTCACACCAATTGTGTACACATGTATATGATTTTAACATGATCACTTCATGAAATTCATGTAAACAACAGCAAACATCAAAAAAAAAATCGCTCACCTGATCGGTGTCGGCAGGAAACTGTCCGGACGTGGCGGCAACGGTCGGCGGCGATCGGCTCCGGCGGAAAAACTCTCCTTCCCTGGCGTGAAGGTGATGAAGGTGCTGGTCGTGTGTGAGGAAAAAAAAGGTTTAATCCCTTTTCTATCAATTTTATTTCCAAAACCTAATTTTCTAAGGATTTCCTTATTGGGCCCGACCCGCGAATCCTAACCGACCACAGACTCGTCGTCCAAACCAGCGGTTCAACACCAATTTATGCTCATCAAACGACGCTCCAATCATAACATTGAAGCCTTCATCAAGTCGTGGCTTGCTCATGCTCTCTAAATCCGGTAACGTCTCAACTTACGACTAAGTTCAATTACTGGTATTATTATTTTATGGCCGGAAAATCACCATTTAATGCTTGCTCTGCTAGTATAGAGCGATAACGTCTTCATGAACAAACGATGAGTTTACCCTGACTATATAAAGGATATGACTTACCGACAAGCTCGTATCAGGATAATTAATGCTCCTAGACAGCTTGCTCTGCTAGTATAGAGCCACAAAGTTAATTATTCCTAATTACAGTTGCTCTTATTCCCTGGTCGAATCCACGACTGGTCCCATGGAATGGCAATAACAATTGTTTTGATTCTATGATCGAATCCACGGCTTGATCTCATAAATAACAATAACTATATTATCTCATTACTCCGATTTCATGATCGAATCCACAACTGGTCTCATAAATGGCAATAGATAAATCTTAATTACTCCGATTCTATGGTCTAATCTACGATCCCATGGAACGGTAATGCTCACTTTATTATTCTGAATTCGTAGTCGAATCCTCAGCTGATCCTATGAATTAATAATAAACATCTTATTAATCAGTTTTGTGAATTATTCTCCACTGGATTCCACAATTAGTAATAAATAATCAACAACCGGGCGTATGAGCTACCACTAAGTAAGCCCCGATTCAAATGGTGAAGGTGTATTCAACGACGATACACTAACAGTCACCGCACGAACGAGTATTTCAAAAATACAACGAAACGATGAACCTATGCAAAATAGAGAAGAAAATAATAAATAATTAAAAATATTGACCAGGGTGCTAGGAGCACGGACACACAACCAACCGAACGTGTCGTGGTCAATCCCACGCCAGTTTTATATTTTTAATGCATTTTTATTATTTTCCATGATTTGATGAAAATTCTCTCATTTTATCAAATCTCCTTCGTCTCGAGGAAACTCCTCGGTTTCATGGTACTTCCATAAATCCATAAAAAATAATATAAAATTAAAGAAATGAGTGTGGGGCGTGACCATTGGCTAACCGGCCCTACACCCCACGGTTCCTAGTTATTTTATTATTATTATTATTTCTCTAATTTCATGAAAAAACTCCTTGATTTCATGGTATTTTTGCACAAATCATCAAATAATAATAAAATAAAATAAATTATGAAAACTTATGGGATCGGGCCTTGGCCAGTCGGCCATGCCCTAGCCGGTCCCAGACACCCCTTTGTTTTATTATTTTATTATTAGTTTTCCTTGAATTCATCAAATTCCTTGATTTCATGGTATTTCTCTCAAATTAGGAAAAATTCCCTCAATTCATCAAAAATACATAAAAAAATACACAAAAATTAGGGAAACTCGTGGGACCGGGCCCAAGCCGACCGACCATGCCTCCCACGGTCCCACACGCCCTTGTTTTTATTATTTTAATATTTTTTGCTTCCCTGAACTCATGAAAACTCCTTCAATTCATGGAAACTCCCTAAATTCATCAAAATTCTCAAAATTCATGAATTTTTCATAAAATCATCAAAATATTATAAAATTAATGAAAAGGCACCACGGGACCGTGGTCACGACCGGCCGACCATGCCTTGATTATGACGGTCCCACGCCTCCTCATTCCTTATTTTATAATTATTTTTCATCATCTCATGGTGTTTTCCTCAGTTTCGTCGAAACCCTAATTTTGGCATATTTTCTCGAATGGATGCTCAATTGCACGCCAGAAAATATCAAAATTCTCAGGACTGAGACGCGTACGCCTTGGGGACACGAGCGCGCTATCTTGATCGACCAAGATTGTCTCTTTGGCTCACGGAAGTCGGTCCCATCAAATTCACAGTTTTGACCTAATTTGCACAATTGCATGTATTAGGTCCAAGACTCTTCCAAACACTTTGGATTTTCATGAAGTGATCATCAGGCGGTCACGTGACTACCCAGGGCCGGTTTCATGACCCCATGGTCGGTCCCTTACTCCTTCATAACTAATTAGGTTTTCTCACCTAAGGCTCAGACGAGCATTTTCGAATAAATGATTAAACCAGCATTTAATCATTCTTTCACCAACAAATCGTCAACTCTTCAGGAGTTCTTCGTATTTGCTCACGCGAGCATATGGACACTACATGGTTGATCCACGGTCCCATATAGTCTCTCCCTCCTTCGTCCTATGGTTAAACTTCTGACGAACCATGAATTGATCACCAATTGATCAAATTAGGGTTTCTGAATCCAAGGATCATCATTCCAGATTCCAACCTTAATAATTTTACGAAGACCTCATGGTCATTAATTTTATTAATTATGCTCGGTTCAACGACCAGTATTCTAATTAATATTTTTGGTACGCTGCCAATAATCCATTAGATGAGCAACACATGCTCAGACGATCAAATATTCAACAATTCATCACATGAGCAATACTTGCTCAGATGATAAATATTTGCTCAAGCCAAAGAATATTGGCTCAACAACCAATATTCAACGATCCATCAAATGAGCAATACTTGCTCGCTTCATCGTAAGAACTATATCTCTGTCTCATGATATGTTCAACTCAGCAACTACATGGACTCATCGTCCCATCAAACCACGAAGTCATCAATTGACTAACATACCACGAGACGTCAATCGTGTCACTTTGGGGGGGATATCACTTAGGGTTTTGGTCTGGAAGTCTACGGCACGTGTGTTCAAACACACGATGGAATGTGAGAAAGTCGTGCAATCAGTTGAAGGAATTCACGAGGTAGTGGGTGGAAAATCGACCAAGTCTCCACATGTTGAGCAACTGGTTTCAAACACGATATCCACTTCCCCACTCATTGATTCCATCAACTGTCACACTTCATGGAATCATGGTGTCTAAAATTCCAGCAATATAAATAAGTCTCTGAATCATGATTGAATCATTATCATCAGTATCATCAATCTCACGTCAAACGGACAACACGAGATCATCAACTCATCAATTGGGCAACTACTCTCAATTGAGCAATTTCAATCACTCAGATCTTATCATATTCAGAATTTACACACCCACAATCTTTGATTACCATTGATTCAACATATTTCTCAGCTTTCCTCCTACAGATCAACCCATCCTCTCTTGTGACCGAATTTACTCCGAAACGGTCATTGTCTTGATTTAGGCCGGAGTACTATAGATTGATCTATCGAATCTAAAGCACTCCCTTTGCAGCGGTGCATATGTGTGATGTTTAACATTTCGCTCGGTTCGAGGAGTCTCCTCCGTACGGTCGTCTCCTCAATTCCTTAAAAACCAGCAAATCGTTTTTCCCCATCTACAAAACCCAAAATTGGACATTTCATTTGTGTGTAACAAGCTAAGTTTTTGATCCAACGGTTGAGAAATATTAGCTTGAATCTAATCAGGTTTTCATCTAACGGTGAATATTGAATGCTTTGTTACCAAGCTAACATTGATTGCAAACCCTGATTTGAAAACTATATAAGGGAGAACTCTAGCAACTGGGAAACCTAATCCCCACACCTTACGTGTGATACTAGTTGCATAGCTAGAGTCGATTCTCCTTTAACCTTTGGTTTCTTCTTCTAAACTAGGTTAACGACTTAAAGACTTCATTGGAATTGTGAAGCTAGAACGATACTACTTTTCTTGTATTTGTGTGATCTGATCTTGCATCTTCTATCGTTACGAGTACGATTGTAATAATTGGCTCGAGATTTATATCTCCGATAGGCAAGATAGAAAAGTAATCACAAACACTTCGTCTCATCATTTGTGATTCCACAATATCTTTTTTCGTCGCGTCGATTAAGATTATTGTGAGGTGATCAATAATACTAGGCTGTTCTTCGGGAATATAAGACCGGTTTATTGATTGGTTCCTGTTCACCTTGATTTATCAAAAGATGGAACAAAACTCGTGGGTATATTCGTGGGAGACGGATTTATCTATTACCGTAGACTTTTCTGTGTGATACAGATTTGTTTATTAAAGTCTTCGACTTTGGGTCGTAGCAACTCTTAGTTGTGGGTGAGATCAGCTAAGGGAATCAAGTACGTAGCATCTTGCTGGGATCAGAGGCGTAGGAGCATAATTGTACCTTGGATCAGTGTGAGATTGATTGGGTTCAATTACAGTCCAGGCCGAAGTTAATTTGGAGTAGGATAGTGTCTGTAGCGGCTTAATACAGTGTGTATTCAATCTGGACTAGGTCCCGGGGTTTTTCTGCATTTGCGGTTTCCTCGTTAACAAAATTCTGGTGTCTATGTTATTTCTTTTCCGCATTATATTTTGTTATAGAATTGAAATATCACAGGTTGTGCGTTGTTCAATCAATTAGAATATCCGACCTTTTGGTTGTTGATTTAAATTGATTGACACTTGGATATTGGTCTTTGGTACCATCCAATTTATCTCTCTAGTATTTGATAAAGACTCGCATATTTCTATTTGCTTGAGTATATATCAAATCGAGAGATTAAGATATAAACTCTTTAATATACTTTTTATCTAGATTGACTGTCTAGTTGATTCTCTAGAAAGTATATTGAAGTTTTTTCATACAGATTGCTAAGTGAAATATTTGGTGTGGTTGTTATACCCCCACTTTTTCAATCTATGTACCTTGTGTATCGTTCATGTCTACCTAACTTGATTTGTGTTTAAGGTTCTTAAATGTTCGGGGTTGAAAATAGTTGTTCGGGATGTTTTGGCCTTCATGGTACACTTCAGGTATGCATACATGTTTGCATACCAGTTTGCAAATGAGTTTTTGTAATAAAATCCAGGAAAATTCGTTTGCATACTGAAAATCCGTTTGCATACCCATATGCATACTTGCCTATAGACGTCGATATTAGGTAAACCTTTTTTGGCCGTATCTTCTTCGTCCGAACTCGGAATGACCTTATTGTTTTTGAATTCTCTTCCTCTTTAAATTTTATTCAAAATGGAGATGAGAATCCTTGAATTTGGATGAGTTAAGATTGGTATTTGTCCTATCTCTTGTTTTTGAGTGTTTTGCTCCATTTCTTCGCACTTGTTCCACTTCTCTTGGACTTGGGCACTTGGATTCTTGGAGTGCTACTCTTCTGAGCTAATTTGTAGCTTTTATAAGAATGTTGTTGGTGAATCACAAAGAAGGAAACTCAAGAATGGGCAGTAGTACGCATTGCTATGAGATTCTTGAATGTTCACAATCATCTTATGTGAACTATGGTGCATGGTCGTTAATGACTTTGTAGGTTTTTCTTTGTTAAGAAAATATTTTTATACGCCTTTGGTAGCTATTCTTGGTGTAAATTCGGGCGAAAAGGATAGATTCTACCCTCTAAGGACAAATCATCTTGTATGTGCATTACGAGTTTGTCTTTATGACTAGTAAATTTCTTATGAGAATTTATTTCTTGTGTTTTTAGAAGGATAACTAGGGTTTGGAATAGCCTTTATTGTGAATACACATAGCTATTTCTAACGTTTTCATCTTCATGGTTTTAGATTTATTTATTAAATTCTAAGTTTTTTGGAAGATGATTTTTGCAATTTTAATCTTTATGATTTTATATATTGCAAATCGTTATGGGATATGTTGTTTACGTCTGTGAACCTGTGACTGTCTCATACTTGTTCAAAAGTTATCTCTATTATGTCGGTGTGAAAGTATTGATAAAAGATAGAATGAACTTTTGACTTACAAAAGTTAAAGCCTTTTATGTCATTTTTTGATGGAAGAAAGGATAAAATATTTGTTTTCAAGGATTATGTATATTATATGTCATTGTGCAAATAGTGATGGAAAATAGAATGAATCCTAGTGTATTCCGCAGTATTGGTCGATCTCCGATCCACATTTTTGTGCACACTGTGTTGCTCCGTAAGTTCTCTTATGTCGAGCATGACCAATTGAGTTGATCATTTTTGTGGTTGATTCAATTGAGATTTTTGGATATAAATTCATGTTTTCATGTGATTTGGTTATGTCCAAAGAAATCCTTCTTTTCTTGTAAAAGCAAGGTCGCCTTTGTTGTTCTTTCGGGAATGACATTATATGGGGGAGAGTTCTTAATTGAACTTGTGCTTAGTTGCCAAATCTTTGTGGGGAGTGCGGATGTGGAATATTATAGAGGTTATCTTGTATCTTTATAAACTCCTTGATGAATGCATTTAGCTTCGGCTTTGTGATTGCATCTAAATAAGTTGGTATGCTATTCTCTTTTAGTCATGAAGTATCTCTATGAAAATTTCATGAGGATCCCACTAGTGTTCGTACCATTGCTAATTTATATTGACAAAAAGGGGGAGAATTAATGTGTAATTTCATACTACAAATACATATGGTTTATAGACCATTATATAAGGGGGAGTGGTTTTCATGTTGAGATAAAGTATTGACTAAGGAGGAATGATACATATCACCATAATATTGTTGTCAAAGTTGTGATACAATTGAACTTTGATGTTGTGTAATAATACTATGACATTGTATAACAATGATTGAGAGCATTTGTTTCCTCATTGTTATCGCTACGGATCTTCAGCAACTATTATGCTGAGTTGAACACGTTTAGAATCATGGAGTACTTGGAAGTGACGAAGTTTTCGAGTCGTGTTGAAGATGCCAAGGAGATCAAGCATTTGGATGAGAAGCTACAAATTTTTATTTATTGTGTAATCCATATGTATCAAAAGTTTTGTCACTAAAATTGACAAAGGGGGATATTGTTAGAGCACTGCTCGGTCGAACTCGCATGCGTTTCCATCTCAAGCATGTTTATCAATGTTAATGATCAAAACTATAAGTCTTTGAAGACGAAGATTGTGTAGTTGAGCTTAGTTTTCACGGCGTTCATCGTTTGAAGACGAAGAACTACTAAGGGGAGCTTGTGGAACTTCATCGACAAAAGGTATGTGGAGACTTAAACTCATCTATCACTTGGAAAGACTATTTCTACTTTATCTCCTATATTGAGACATAAGTCGTATTACGATATAGTTTTCTATATACACATTTGAGATTTCGAGCTGAGTTTATCTCTTTACATATTTCTCGAAATATGTGTTGGCAAGCTTTCGCTTCGACCAAGTTCATCTTATATCATGTGAAAATTTCCGAGTAACATCTTACATGGTTTGTGTGATACAATCATTTGGTGTTGTCTTGGAATGTTTCGTAATGATTACTTCAAGAACTTGAAAATTGCTTTGATGTTAATAGTATGTCAAAACGGCTATTGTCATCCTCTAAGAAAATTTCAATGATTGAAATAAAAGTTTAGAACACTTAACCATTATTGGATATGTTATGTAGTGCACTCTTGCACATATGTCATCCATGTCCGGGAACCATAGTATGTGCACCCGTTTGCGTACCTGTTGGTTTGAAAATCCGGGAACCTAAGTATGCGTACCCATTTGCGTACTGGCGTATAGGTTCATGTCCGATAATTTCTGCTGGGATTTGAAGTTTTCGCACCCGTTTGCGTACTGGCGGAACTCAATCTTAGTTCGGGTATTTCAAGTATGCATACCTGTTTGCATACTTGAAGGTTAAAGTTCTAAAATCGGTTGTGAACATGAACATAAACATTTATATAATAAGGAATGCAGTCTTTGCAAACCGTGGCTATAATGTTCATGATTGATTCGAGTGAATCAAACCGATTTTGCTTCAGTTGTGTTCTTGTAGAATTGTGAGAATATAGCAATTGAACAACTCTTTAACTAGTTTCATTTGAGTCATTTGAACTAGTTATGGTTAAGATGAATAAGGTTGATATGAGAGTAATCATATGGCTAACCTCGGTTAACTATTTGTGAATCAACATGGTGTACACGTTTAGGTACGGTTACATAAACCTAAATGAGGGTACATTTCATTTGTGTGTAACAAGCTAAGTTCGATATAACGGTTGAAAGATATTAGCTTGGTTGAATCAGGTTTTTCATCTAACGCTGAATATTGAATGCTTTGTTACCAAGGTGACTTGGATTGCAAAACCTAATTTGAAAACTATATAAAGGAGAACTCTAGCAACTGGGAAACCTAATACCCACACCTCATGTGTGTTACTAGTTGCATAACTAGAGTCGATTCTCCTTTAACCTTAGGTTTCTATCGAGACCCTATAGGTTAACGACTTCAAAGACTTCATTGGGATTGTGAAGCCAGACCCAACTATTTTCTTTGTAGTTGCGTGTTATAATCTTGCCTGATTCTATCGTATTGAGTACAATTGAAATAATTGACTCGAGATTAATTTCTCCGACAGGAAAGATAAAAGTAATCACAAACATCTTCGTCTCATCGTTTGTGATTCCACAATATCTTGTTTCGCTAGTCGATTAAGATTATTGTGAGGTGATTGATAATACTAGGCTGTTCTTCGAGAATATAAGTCTGTTTCATCAATTGGTTCCTGTTCACCTTGATTTATCAAAAGACGAAACAAAAACTCTTGGGTATTTCTGTGGGAGACAGATTTATTCAATCTATAGACTTTTCTGTGTGAGACAGATTTGTTTATCAAGTCTTCGACTTTGGGTCGTAGCAACTCTTGGTTGTGGGTGAGATCAACTAAGGGAATAAAGTGCGTAGTATCCTGCTGGGACCAGAGAAGTAAGGAACGCAATTGTACCTTGAATCAGTGTGAGATTGATTAGGGTTCAACTACAATCCTTTCCGAAGTTAATTGGTAGTAGCCTAGAGTCTGTAGCGGCTTAATACAGTGTGGTGTTTAATCTGGACTAGGTCCCGGGGTTTTTCTGCATTTGCGGTTTCCTCGTTAACAAAATTCTGGTGTCTGTGTTATTTCTTTTCCGCATAATATTTTGTTATATAATTGAAATATCACAGGTTGTGCGTTAAGAACAATCAATTAGAATATCCAACCTTTGGTTGTTGATTTACATTGATTGACACTTGAACATTGGTCTTTGGTACCGTTCAAGTAACTCTTCTTTTATTCAATCGGGCTCGCAGATTTCTATTTGATGATTGCGGATTGAATTAAGAGTTAGAGATATTAAGATCTTTGATATACTTTACTCTAGATTGAGTCTGACTGTCTAGTTGATTATCTAGAAAGTGTATTGGAGTAAGTCCTCTCAGATTGCCAAATGAATTGTTGGGTGTGGTTGTTAGACCCCCGCATTCTCAAATCTGATCTTTATGGACGAGTCTATCTCTAATAACGTACCAGTTCATAAATTACCAAATGTTTTTCAAAGCTTTGGTTCACCTGAGAGAACTGTCACATCTAGGTCAATATCTAAACATTCTCTTGTTGTAAGAGCTGTTGATAAATGGGAAACATGCCTAGAAGAACAGTTGGATGAACTTTGTGATGAAGGTGATTCAGATATTGATAGAGATGTTGATGATAAAGTCTCATAGTATGCAAAGCTTTTGGATTCATTGGAAAAGAAGAAGATGACAACTTTTCATGTCACACCTTTTCAGACTAATATTTGTCGTACAAACAAGAAATTGAGAAGACGTTACACATGTGTTTTTGTTTCGAATCGTTCTAAAAAATCGATCTTCAAGCTCTGAGAAAAACTTACATATGAAGTCATTTGAATGTGATAATCTTTATCAAAAGTACTTTTTGTTGGAAGAGAAACTTGCAGAATCTGAAGCAAGGATTAACTTTCAACAAACAAGTTTTGATGACAGAGAAAGTGCTTTTCTCACTCGAGAAAAACGTCTTGAGGCTGATTTAGCTGTTGTTGTTGATAAAATCAAGATGTTTGAAGATGACTTGAAAAAGTTCAATACTAGTTCAAGCAAATTAACGACTATGCTAGGAGCAAGTAAAAATCATCGTGATACACGATGATTGGGCTATAAGGGAATAGATGCTCCAAGTATTAGCAAAGAGGAAAAATTTGTCTAGGCTAGTGATTCTTCTCAACAAAAGCTTCCCACTGATGGAAAAATTTAAACACCTTCACCCGCAGCAAAGGTTCAAAATAGCAAAGTATATCAACCTCCAAAGTCAGCACACACGGATCGAGGTAAGAACATTCCTTATGTTTGCCACTATTGCGGAAATAAAGGTCACCTGGAAAGGAGATGTCGTTTCCGTATAAGGATTGAGAAACTTCATGATGTTCTTGTTTGGGCATCACAAGAAGTTATGAGACCAAGATCATATGTTAAGACTAATCCCCTCAACATTACAGGTTGTAACTGTCCAACCTTTAGGAAAAGGAATCAGTGTTGTGATAAACCTAGATTTGCCTATAAACGTCATACGAATCCTTTTCACATTCGTATATGGTTATCAAAAGGATAACTTCGTAAAGACGAAGACAAGATCCGATGCTCCCAATTGGAGAAAGGCTAACTTGCAAAAGAATAGTCAATATAATTCTCTTCCGAGAATTCTAGAAAAGCGTAATGAGAAGAAGGTTTCGGTTGTTCCTAAACGCACTCACAAGTGGATACCAAAGAAAGTCAATGATATTTTGAGTGTGAAAAGGAATGATCTCCCAGAAAATTCCATGACTATGGAGAAGGCAGTATTCATGATGTTGGAACTAAAAAGGTTCGTTGGAAAGGTGGATTTGGATGTGAAAGGTTCTAAAAGCGATATCTTTCATGATAATCCAAAAGTCACTTGTGGTGAGCAAGATATTGTTCACCTCAACACAACTTGATTGTGTTGTAAGTGCATACTCACAAAGGAATGCCCTGTTATGTATACGGTGAGGGAAGAACGAGAATTGGGGCACACAGATTATGTTCGGTAAGGCTGTAGAATTCGACTGGATTCTTCTAAAAAGATATTTCTATAAACTTGAGAAAAATTTGTGCTTTTATAATGATCCATGTACCTTGCTTATCGTTCATTTCTACCTAACTTGATATGTATTTAAGGTTCTTAAATGTTTTGGTTTGAAAATAGTAGTTCAGGATGTTTGGACTTCATGGTACACATACCAGGTATGCATACCATCATTTAAAATCAAAATCCAGGGGTTTTAGTACGCAAACCCGTTTTCATACTGCTCCAGGTCACGAAATTTCATTTGCAAACCGTATGCATACTGGCCTTTAGATGTCGATTTTCGGTAAACTTGTTTTGGCAGTAATTTCTTCATCCGAACTCGGAATGACCTCATTATTTTTGCATTCTCTTCCTCTTTGAGTTCTCTTCAAAATGAAGATGATAATTCCTGAATTTGGATGAGTTAAGATTGGTCCTTGTCCTATCTCTTGTTTTTGAGTGTTTTGCTCTGTTTCGTCGCGCTTGTTCCATTTCTCTTGGACTTGGGCACTTGGATTCTTGGATTATCTCTATTCTAAGCTCATTTGTAGATTTACAAGAATGTTGTTTGTGAATCATAAAGAAGGAAGTTCAAGAATGGGCAATAGCACGCATTGCTATGAGATTCTTGAATGTTCACAACCATCTTATGTGAACTATATTGCATGGTCGTTAATGACTTTGTATGTTCTTCTTTGTTAATAAAAACTTTTTATACGCCTTTGGTAGCTATTCATGGTGTAAATACGTACGAAAAAGATTGATTCTATCCTCTAAGGACAAATCATCTTGTATGTGCATTACGAGTTTGTCTTGATGTAGGAAACTTCTTATGAGAATTTATTCTAGTGTTTTAAGAAGGATAACTAGGGTTTGGAATAGCCATTATTGTGAGTATACATAGCTATTTCTAATTGTTAGAGCACTTCTTGGTCAAACTCGCAAGTGTTGCTATCTCAAGTTTGTTTGTCAAGTTTAGTAGCCAAAACTATAAGTCTTGATTTCTAGTCTACTTATAGCTAAGTCTCATATTAGGATAGGAAGTGTAGTAGAACTTTAGACTTCACGGCGTTCATCGAATGAAGACGAAGAACTACTCAAGGGAACTTGTGGAACTTCATCACCAAAAGGTATGTGGAGACTTAAACTCATCTATCACTCAAAAGTATATCTACTCTATCTCCTATTTGAGACAAACAGTTGTATTGCTATATAGACTTAAATTATACACATTTGGTATTTTGAGCCGAGTTTATGCCGCTTATCTATTTCTCGAAATATGTGTTGGTAAGCTTTCTCTTTAACCAAGTTCATCTTTTATTCTTGACGAAAGTCAAAAGATGATCATGTGAAAATCTCCTTGTAACATCTTACATGATTCGTGTGAGACAATCATTTGATGTAGACTCGGAATACTTCATATTGATCATTTGATCACTTGAAAATTTCTTTGAAGCTAATAGTTTGGGTGAGACAGCTATTGTCGTCTTCCAAGAATGTTTCAATGATTGAAATGAGGGTTTAGAACATGTAACCATGATTGGATATAAACATAGTGTGTATTCACATTTGTGTATTGTCCAAAACCGGGAACCATGGTATGCGTACCCGAACGCGTACTGGTTGGTTGTTGGAAGTCGGGGAACTAAGTATGCGTACCCGTACGCGTACTGGCGGAAGTTCAAGTCCATGAATTTTTGCTGGAGTTTGGAGAGTGAAATGATATGCATACTCGTATGCGTACTGGCGTAACCAAACTAAGTCCGGCTACTTAGGTATGCGTACCCGTTTGCATACTTAAGTAGGTTATGTTCTAAAGTCGGTTTGTTCATGAACTAATACATTTATATAATAAGGAATGCAATCTTTTGCAAACCGTGGCTGTAATGTTCATGAAATGATTCGAGTGAATCAAAATCGATTTTTGTTTCAATTGTGTCTTGTATACTTCTATGAGAATATAAACAATTGAACAACTCTCTAACTAGTTTCATTAGAGTCATTTGAACTAGTTATGATAAAGATGAATAAGGTTGATATGAAAGTGCTCATATGGCTAACCATTGGTTAACTATTGTTGAACCAACTAAGTGTATACGTTTAGGTATGGTTACCTTTATCTAAATGATGGTACATTTCATTTGTTTATAACAAGCTAAGTTCGATCTAACGGTTGAAAGATATTAGCTTGAATCTAATCAGATTTTCATCTAACGGTGAATATTGAATGCTTTGTTACCAAGGTGGCATTGATTGCAAACCCTGATTTGGAGACTATATAAAGGAGAACTCTAGCAACTGGGAAAACTAATCCACACACCTCCTGTGTGATACTAGTTGCGACTAGAGTCGATTCTCCTTTAACCTTAGTTTTTTCACGAAACCCTGTAGGTTAATGACTTGAAGACTTCATTGGGATTGTGAAGCCAGACTCAACTATTTCTCTGCAGTTGCGTGTTCTGATCTTGCTATTTTCTATCGTGTTGAGTACTATCTTCTTTAAGAATTGCTCGAGATTTATTCTCCGATAGGCAAGATTGAAAAGTAGTCACAAACATCTTCGTCTCATTGTTTGTGATTCCACAATGTCCTATTTCGTTAATCGATTAAGATTATTGTGAGGTGATTGATAATATTAGGTTGTTCTTCGGGAATATAAGTCGGTATTATCAATTGGTTCCTGTTCACCTTGATTTATCAAAAGATGGAATAAAACTCATAGATATATTTGTGGGAGATAGATTAATCTATTCAATAGACTTTTATGTGTGATACAAATTTGTTTATCAATTCTACGACTTTGGGTCGTAGAAACTCTTAGTTGTGGGTGAGATCATCTAATGGAATCAAGTGCGCAGAATCCGGCGTGGTTCAAGAGGCGTAAGGAACGCAATTGTACCTTGATCAATGTGACATTGGTTAGGGCTCAACTTCATTCCAGACCTAAGTTAATTTGGTAGTAGTCTAGTGTATGTAGCGGCATAATACAGTGTGGTGTTTAAATATGGACTAGGTCCCGGGGTTTTTTTGCATTTTCGGTTTCCTCGTTAACAAAATTTCTGGTGTCTGTGTTAGTTCTTTTCCGCATTATATTTTGTTATATAATAGAAATATCACAGGTTGTGCGTAGTTTAATCAATTAGAGAATCCAACCTTTGGTTGTTGATTATATTGATTGACACTTGAACATTGGTCTTTGGTACCATTCAAGTTGTTTCACATAATAATCAAGCTCGCGGATTTCTATCTGTTTGATTTGCTAATTACATTGTGAAACAGAGATACAAACTCTTGGATATATTTCCATTGATTGAGTCTGACTGTCTAGTTGATTCTCTTGGAATTATATTGGAGTTTGTCCATACAGATTGCTAAGAGAAATATTGGGTGTGCTTGTTAGACCCCCGCTTTTTCACCAACGATTTTCATCTTGCAATGTTTTTATATTTATTTATTTAAATTCTAAAGTTTATTTGGAAGATGATTTTGCAGTGTTAATCTTTATGGTTTTATATATTCCAACTTGTTATGTGATATGTGTGTTTGCGTCGTGAACTATGATTGTCCCATACATGGTCAAAAGTTAAGTCTTTCATATTTCATTATGCAAATATTGATAAAAGATTGAATGAACTTTTGACAACAAAAGTTAAGCCTATTATGTCATTATGCAAATATTGATGGAAGATAGGATGAACTTTTGTTTACAAAGATTAAGTATATTATATGTCTCTATGCAAATATTGATGAAAAATAGAATGAATCTTTGAATATTCTGCAGTATTGGTTTTCATGATCCACATTTTTGTGTAAATATTGTGCGGCTCCGTAAGTTTTCTTATGTTGAGCATTTCCGATTAAATTAATAATGGGTTCTTTTGTGGTTAATTTGATCGAGTATTTTGGATACAAATTCATATTTCATGTGATTTGTTAGTGTCCAAAGAAATCCTTCTTTTCTTATGAAAGTAAGGTCGCTCTTGTTGTTCTTTCGGGAATTACATTTTATGGGGGAGAGTTTTTCTTTGAACTTGTGCTTAATTGCCATATCTTTGTGGGGAGTGCGGTTGTGGAATATTATAGAGGTTATCTTGTATCTTTATAAACTCTCTGATGAATGCATTTATCTTCGGCTATATGATTGCATCTAAACAAAGTTGATATGTGGTTCTCTTTTGGTCATGAAGTATCTCTATGGAAATTTCATTAGAATCCCACTAGTTTTCGTACCTTTCCCAATTTATATTGACAAAAAGGGTGAGATTTAATGTGTAGTTCACACTACAAATACATATGGTTTACAAATCATTATGTAAGGGGGAGTGGTTTTCATGTGATATGAAGTATTGACTAAGGGGGAGAGATACATATCACCATAGTATTGTTGTCAAAGTTGTGATACAATTGGACTTTGATACAGTGTAATAATACTATGATACTGTATATCAACGATTGACGAAGATTTCGAGTACTGTTGAAGAACCAAGGAGATCAACCATTTGGACGAGAAGCTACAAAGTTTATTTATTTTGTAATCCATATGTATTGATAGTTTTTTCACTAAAATTGACAAAGGGGGAGATTTTTATAGCACTGCTCGGTAGAACTCGCAAGCGTTGCTATATGATGAGTGCCAAATAGTGCATATTTCTACACCTTTTTATTGACATTTAACTCATTTTTTGCGCTTTAAAATCATATATTATCCCAAATTCTGTGTTGTCATTGTTTTCAAGAATAAATATTTATACTAATTAATTTTGTGTTTTTAGGTACTAAATAAAGCTTGGAGGAATTAAGGAGCCAAAAGAAGCGGGGAATTGATGACAATGGAAGAAAGACAACAAAAATCCTGCTAGAAAGCAGTGAAGAATATCTTTTGCACCTCATCCGCAAGTGAAGAATGTTGTTTTCACGTCTCAAAACTAGAAGTGGGCTTGGGATATTATCTTTGAAGAAGACATGGGCTTAAAAGAAATACAAACCAAAACTCAAACCCGTTTCTATTGTGAGCCGTCAGATTCAAGCCAGATGTTCAACATCCAACGTCATTTCTTTATGATACATCAGATTTGCTACACCTGCCTAACACCCTAGCGTCTTGTCTCCTCCCTTATCCGAATAGAAACCAAACGCCACCTTCAATTCACTCTTCTCTTCCCGACAAAACCAGTACCTTCACTTCGCCTCCCCCCATCAATCACCTCCATCTCCGACCAACTCTGAGCACGACTAACCTATCATCCATCCTTTGCAATCAATTAACCTCCTGGCCTTTATCTATCTCCATCATAACTTCTTCTGTAACCCTAGAATATAGGGTTGAGAGAAATAACGCTAGGGTTAGCCTCAATAACTAAAAGCAAACATCAAATCAAGTGGCAGAGAATAAATTGCAGAAGGGGTTTGTCGGAAAATACGAATTGAGTGAGTGGTTGTTCTCTAAATTATCAAACTTTAAGTGATTGAGAAGAAATTAATGTATAAATAGAGGAGAGGTTTTGATGTAAAATTCATGCCCGGATTAGCCGGTGCACCAAGCAGTAGTCCATGTTTGATTTTATCTCCATGATGTTCTAATTTCATAGTTAGGGTTTAGATGAAACCATTAATCTATTGCTCAGTCTAATTTAAGTTCTGGTATTGTTCTTGTTACACTGTAATGTTTTGGATAAATATAATCTGAGACTTCATCATTTTGCTTTCACAGTGTATGCCATGTATCCATTGTAGTCGGAATATCACTATGTTGATTGTGTTGCAACTCATGTTTAAATGATTATTGTTCGATCCTTTGACTAGTTGTGCTTTAATCAGACAGTTAGTACTTTGGAGGGACACCTTAGTTGTGATTAGAATATCCATAGCAGGATTGTTTACTCATCTAAGTGATTGATCTGCGGTTAGTTCTTTTGTGAGAGAGCAGCTAATACTAGGATTAGATAATTATCTTAGTGATACTAAACCTTCCTCCTAAAATCACCCTTTGATGTGCAGTAGACTAGAATCTCCACTGCCATATAGATAGTCGGCAGAGCCTAGAAGTTCACCGTTGTCTATACAAGGGACAAGAACATTATTGAGACTGAATTTCCTTAGTGTAGGTTAAGAGGTGGATTCGACAGCCTTAGCACCTTATTTATATGCTTGTAGATTACTCTTTGCTTTCGTTTTTGTTATTTCAGTAACTACCATCATCTAGTCGTATCGGCAAACAAAACCCCCTGTTTGAGTTACTCTTTTTCGAAATCATTTGTAGTAAGTCTATAGATTCAAATATACACCCACCTTGTCCCTGTGGATCGACCTGTGCTTTTCCTTTATTGCATATCGACACTGTGCACTTGCAGTTAGACATAGTCGTAGGTATCTTTCAAGTCCTACCACTATCTCAAGCTTCTTTGTCAAGTTTAGTTGCCAAAACTATAAGTCTTGATTTCTAGTCTACTTATATCTAAGTCTCGGATTAGGATAGTAAGTATAGTTGAGCTTTAGACTTTACGACGTTCATCGAATAATGGCGAAGAACTACTCAAGGGAACTTGTAGAACTTCATCGACAAAAGGTATGTGGAGACTTAAACTCATCTATCACTCAAAAGTCTATCTACTTTATCTCCTATTTGAGACAAAAAGTTGTATTGCTATATAGACTTCAATTATACACATTTGGTATTTCGAGCCGAGTTTATCTCGCTTATCTATTTCTCGAAATATGTGTTGGTAAGCTTTCACTTTAACCAAGTTCATCTTTTATTCTTGACGAAAGTTAAAAGATGATCATGTGAAAATCGCCTTGTAACATCTTACATGATTTGTGTGACACAGTCATTTGATGTAGACTCAGAATGTTTCGTACTGATCATTTGATTACTTGAAAATTGCTTTGAAGCTAATAATTTGTGTGAGACAGCTATTGTCGTCTTCCAAGCATGTTTCAATGATTGATATGAAGGTTCAGAAAATATAACCATGATTGGATATAAACATAGTGTGTATTCACATTTGTGTAAAGTCCAAAACCGGGAACCATGGTATGCGTACCCATACGCGTACTGGTTGGTTATTGGAAGTTAGAACTAAGTATGCATACACGTACGCGTACTGGCGGAAGTTCAAATTCCGTGAATTTCTGCTAGAGTTTGGAAGTGTAAAATGGCATGCGTACCCGTACGCGTACTGGCGTAACCAAACTTAGTCCGGCTACTGAGTTATGCGTACCAGTTTGCATACTTAAGTAGGTTATGTTCTAAAATCGGTTTGTTCATGAACTAATACATTTATATAATAAGGAATGCAATCTTTTGCAAACCGTGGCTATAGTGTTCATGAAATGATTCGAGTGAATCAAAATCGATTTTGCTTCAATTGTGTCTTATATAATTCTATGAGAATATAAACAATTGAACAACTCTCTAACTAGTTTCATTCGAGTCATTTGAACTAGTTATGATAAAGATGAATAAGGTTGATATGAAAGTGCTCATATGGCTAACCATTGGTTAAATATTGTTGAACCAACTAAGTGTACACGTTTAGGTACGGTTACCTTTATCTAAATGATGGTACATTTCATTTGTGTATAACAATCTAAGTTCGATCTAACGGTTGAAAGATATTAGCTTGAATCTAATCAGGTTTTCATCTAAAAGTGAATATTGAATGCTTTTTTACCAAGGTAACATTGATTGCAAACCCTGATTTGAAGACTATATAAAGGAGAACTCTAGCAACTGGGAAACCTAATCCCCACACCTCATGTGTGATACTAGTTGCGACTAGAGTCGATTCTCCTTTAACCTTAGGTTTTTCACCAAACCCTGTAGGTTAACGACTTGAAGACTTCATTGGGATTGTGAAGCTAGACCCAACTATTTTCTCTGTAGTTGCATGTTCTGATCTTGATGTTTTCTATAGTGATTGAGTATTATCTTCTTTAAGATTTGCTCGAGATTTATTCTCTGATAGGCAAGATTGAAAAGTAGTCACAGACATCTTCGTCTCATCGTTTGTGATTCCACAATATCTTATTTCATTAATCGATTAAGATTATAGTGAGGTGATTGATAATACTAGTCTGTTCTTCGGGAATATAAGAACGGTTTACCAATTGGTTCATGTTCACCTTGATTTATCAAAATACGGAACAAAACTCATAGGTATATCTGTGGGATACAGATTTATCTATTCTATAGACTTTTATGTGTGAGACCGATTTGTTTATCAAGTCTTCGACTTTGGGTCGTAGCAACTCTTAGTTGGGGGTGAGATCAGCTAAGGGAATCAAGTGCGCAGAATCGGGCGTAGTTCAAGAGGCGTAAGGAACGCAGCTGTACCTTGATCAGTATGAGATTAGTTAGGGATCAACTACATTCCAGTCTGAAGTTAACTTGGTAGTAGGCTAGTGTCTGTAGCGGCTTAATACAGTGTGGTGTTCAAATCTGGACTAGGTCCTGGGGTTTTTCTACATTTTCGGTTTCCACAAAATTTCTGGTGTCTGTGTTATTTCTTTTTGCATTATATTTGTTTATATAATTGAAATATCACAGGTTGTGCGTAAGTTCAATCAATTAGATAATCCAACCTTTGGTTGTTGATATAAATTGATTGACACTTGGATATTGGTTTTTGATACCATCCAGGTTATTTCTTATATTCAATCAGGCTCGCAAATTCCTATTTGTTTGATTGCAGATTGAATTGAGAAATTGAGATATAACTTTTTGATATACTTTTCTTAAGATTGGGTCTGACTGTCTAGTTGATTCTCTTGAAAGTATATTGGAGTTAGTCCATACAGATTGTTAAGCGAAATATTGGGTGTGGTTGTTAGACCCCCGCTTTTTCAAACTCCATACACATTTTTTCCTCTTCTTCATACAACATTTCATCCATCTCCATATCTTCCTCAGATGAATCAAAATCAGGATTCATGGTTGAAAATCGAAAGCAAGGAAATTAAGAAAAGTTTGATTGAATGAAAGATTGTTGTGAATTTGTGAGATCAAACTCGAGCCATATTTATGGAGGTAGAAACTAGCCGTTCTAGTGACTGTTTAAAAGTAGTCGTTGGCGGTCTTGGTTTAAACGCCGGCGGCTCTCATACGCATGTCAGTGTTTGTCCTTCAAACGCCAGCGGCGGCACTTCGTCCTGGCGCTTGACGGTCAACCTCCCACTTCTTTACCATAGTGCAAAAACCCATTTGACCATCCACCTGGCTCAACAGAAATTTGATTTTGTACATTGACATAGGAATTGCCCTTAGAAGATAGGCTTAAACATTGGTATAATGTCCAACATGAATATTATGCTCAAATGGCTAAAGAAGATAGGATGAAATTTGATGATAAAAACACAAAATACTTTCATGATAAGGTTAAATACATGAAGAAAAAAAAACTCAAATTGATTGTATTCAAAACAATTTAGGGATTTGGTTAGTGGACAGAAGCACGATAACTAAAAGACCATTTTTCGAAAATCAGTAAATCATCTAACCCTCGTATTGTTAATGATTTCCTGAAAATCTCAAATCCTTGTATCTTTGATGTTGATAATGAGTTTCTGACTTGTATACCTTCTGATTAAGAAATTAGAAACACACTTTGGCAAACGCAGCCTTGGATCACTCCGGGTCCAGATGGATATTCTCCGGAATTCAATCAGTTTATGTGGGATGTGGTTGGAGGTGACATTATAAAATGGTGAAATCTTTTTTCCATACTGGATATCTCCTCAAACAGATGAACCATAGTTTTATCACTCTTACACCTAACACTAGTTCAACTAGGACTGCTGCAGACTTCATACCAATAAGCCTTTCTAATGCGAGTTATAAGATCATATCTAAGATTCTAGCTAGTCAATTAAAAACTGTAATGGGAAAATTCATTAGTCTATATCAAGGAGCCTTCTTATCTTATAGACATATCATCAATAATGTTGTTATTGCACATGAAATAGTGCATACTATGAGGAATAATAGGAGCAAGTCAGGACTTATGGTCATTAAACTCGATATGTCAAAAGCATTTGACAGAATTGAGTGGCCTTTTCTGATTTTTATTCTTATACAACTAGGTTTCAATGAATCTTGGTGTGGTATGACAAAGCAATGTGTTTCTACGGTTTCCCTATTTCATCATGTTAAATGGATCTTCGGGTGAAGTCTTTTATCCTACAAGGGGTCTTATACAGGGAGACCCCTTGTCTGCATTTCTATTTATTATATGTATGGATTTGTTGTCAAAACTATTGATTCTTGCTGAGTCCAAGGGTGAAATCCAAGAAATTGAGATAACTAACACTTGTTAGTCATCTGTTTTTTGCAGATGATTGTTTGGTGTTTACAAAAGCTTCTGTGAAGTGTGCTAGGAACTTAGATGATATGCTGAAACAGTTTAGTAAGTACTTTGGTCAGGCTATTAATTTTGATAAGTCGGGCTTAGTATTAGTCAAAAAAGCAAACCTAGAAATAAAAATCAAATTGTCGATATACTTTATATTAAGAACTAGGTTTGCAAGAAAAATATCCGGGTGTGCCATTACTGATTCAAAGGAATAAAAGGGGCACATTTAGTCATATTCTTGATAGTTTTGATAATAGGATTGCTCCATGGAGAAGTAAAACACTTAACCAACCAGGTAGGACTATTATGATCCAATTTGTCTTAGGGTCTCTTTCTAGACATCACTTGGTTGTTTTGTCAACTAATATAATTGAAAATGCGGGGGTCTAACAACCACACCCAAAAATTCGTTTGGAAATCTAAGAGGACTTACTCCAATACACTTTCTAAGCTAATATCTTTCAACCGTTAGATTGAACTTAGCTTGTTACACACAAATGAAATGTACCCTCATTTAGGTTTATGTAACCGTACCCAAACGTGTACACCATGTTGGTTCACAAATAGTTAACCGAGGTTAGCCATATGATTACTCTCATATCAACCTTATCCATCTTAACCATAACTAGTTCAAATGACTCAAATGAAACTCGTCAAAGAGTTGTTCAATTGCTATATTCTCATAGATTCATACAAGAACACAATTGAAGCAAAATCGGTTTGGTTCACTCGAATCAATACATGAACATTATAGACACGGTTTGCAAAGATTGCATTCCTTATTAATAAATGTTTAAGTTCATGTACACTACCGGTTTTAGAAAGTAACCACTTAAGTACGCGTACTTAAGTAACCGGTTTTTTGAGTTTGGTTTTTCAAAACTCAGCAGAAATTCACGGACGCCAGTACGCGTACGGGTACGCGTACTTAGGTAACTGAATGAGTTGGTTTTGAAATTCCAATATCAGCAGAAATTCACGGACGTGAACTTCCGCCAGTATGCATAGGGTACGAATACTTATCCAGTCTCCTTCAACCATTTTTTATATACACAAGTATGCATACTTTAGGTTTTCGGTTTTGGACTTATACACAAATGTGCGAACACACTCCATGCTTATATCCAAAGAAGGTTACATGATTTTAAACTCTTTATTTTAATCATTGAAACATTCTTCTATAATGACAATAGCCGTTTTCACACACTATTAGCATCAAAGCAATTTTCAAGATATTGAAATAATCATTATCGAAACACTCCAAGTCTTACACCAAATGGTTGTATCACATAAACCATGTAAGACGTTACTCGGCAATTTTCTCATGATATAAGATGAACTTGGTCGAAGCGAAAGCTTACCAACACATATTTCGAGAAATATGTAAGCGAGATATATTCAGCTCGAAAATCTCAAATGTGTATATAGAAAACTATATTGTAATACGACTTATGTCTCCATATAGGAGATAGAGTAGAATTAGACTTTCCAAGTGATAGATGAGTTTAAGTCTCCATATACCTTTTGTCGATGAAGTTCCACAAGCTCTCCTTAGTAGTTCATCTTCTTCAAGTGATAAATGCCATGAAGTCTAAGCTCAACTACACAAACTATGTTTTAGTCCGAGACATCTATAAATAGGCTAGAAATCAAGACTTATAGTTTTGATCACTAACATTGACAAACATGCTTGAGATAGTGTAGATGGTGGATTTTCGACAAAGGCTAAAATCGTAAAACCATAATTATATGTGCTCCTGATTCAGCAATCAGATGAGTATTGAGGCTCATGTCTCTCATCGAAGCATGAAAGTTCATGCCACAAGAATCTCTGACTGAGAATACTATCTCTCAGAGTGTATGTAGATATGTAGTCTCTCAGCTGAGGCAACACCATATCTCATGAATACTGAGCAATTTCAGTAATTACTTCTATATAGAATTGAAAGATTGGACGGCTCCTAGACAGATTGCCTGCTAGTATAGAGCAATAACGTATTCAGGATATAACAATGTTTTCCCTGACTATATAAAAGAAATATGATGCTTCGACAAGCTCATATCGCTCAATTCCTGAATAATTAATGCTCCTAGACGATCGTACTAGTATAGAGCCATAAATTAATTATTCCTAAATCATTAGATTCATTAACTGAATCCCTGGGAAATATTCTACGTTTTTCATAATATTTCGTTACTTCAATCCATGGTTTTTCCCAGCAGAATTCCATGGGTTAGTAATAAATATTCAACACACGGGTATCTAAGCAACTATCGAGTAAGCCCCGACCAAAATGGTGCAAGTGTACTCAGCAATAATGCACTAACGAGCACCTGAATGCACAAATGAGCATTCCAAAACACGGAGGAATGATGAACCTATGCAAAATAAGAAGAAAATAATAAATAATAAAATATCAATTAAGGCGATGGGGACTGGGCCCATCGGCCGGCCGGTCGTGCCATGGCCACTCCCACGCTCAATTTTATATTTTATTATTTTCCTTGATCTCATGAAAATCCCTTCATTTGAACAAATATCTTTCATTTTAAAGAAACTCCTCAGTTTCATGGTGTTTCCTTCGTATAAAGGAAGTAATATAAAATTGGGAAAGGTGTCGTGGGACCGTGTCTACTACCCGGCCTGCTATGCCCTAGTCGTGGCCGGTCCAACACCTCATGATTCCTCATTATTTTATTATTATATCCCTCATCTCATGAAAACTCCTTAATTTCATGATATTTCCTTCAAGTCATGAAAAATAATATAAAATTAGGGAAACTCGTGGGACCGGACCGAATCCGGCCGGTCATGCCCTAGCCGGTCGCACACACCCTTATTTTATTATTATTATTTTTTATGTTTCCTTCATTCCATAAAATTCCTTGATTTCATGATATTTCCTTCAAATTATGAAAATTCCTTCAAATCATGAAATAATACATAAAATTAGGGAAAGCTCACTGGTCCGGGACCTAGCCGTCCGACCATGCCCAACCCGGTCCCATGCGCCCTTATTTTATTATTATTAATATTATTTGTTTCCTTCATCTCATGGAAACTCCTTCACTTCAAGGAAACTCCTTGATTTCAACAAACTTCTTGATTTCATGATGTTTCCCTAAAATCATGAAAAATAATATAAAATTAGGAAAAGTGCCACAAGACCGGGTTCTTCGGACGCCCGGTCATGCCTTGGCCATAGCCGGTCCCACACTTCATGATTCCTTAATTTATTATTATTATTTCCTTCATCTTATGAAGTTTTCCTCAGTTTCAGCAAAATCCTTTATTTCTTCATATTTTCTAAAAATGTTGCTCAAACGCACATCAGAAAATATCAAAATTCTCAGGACCGAGACACGGAAACTTTGGGGACGCGAGCATGTTACCTTGTACGACCAAGGTTGGCTCTTTGGCTTGCAAGAGGCCGGTCCCACATACTTTCATCCTTTGACCTAATTTGTTCACATTAGGTTCAAATGCTTCCAAACAATTTTGGAATTTCATAAAACGATCGCCAGTCGATCCCGTGACCAACCAGAGCCGGTTTCATGACCCCTTGGTCGGTCCTTCATCTCTTCATAATTAATTAGGTTTTATCACCTAAGGTCCAGATGAGCATTATTTCAATAAATGATTAAACCAGCATTTAATCATCCTTCCACCAACTGGTCTTCAAGAGACTTTAGTATTTGCTCACTCGAGCATCTGGACGCTACATGGTCGACCTATCATCCCATGTATCCGGTCCCTCCTTCACTCCGTGGTTAATATTCAATAAACCATCAATTGATCGAATAAGGGTTTCGAGTCCAAGGTTCATAATTCCAGATTCGAACCTAATAATTTTACGACGATCTCATGATCAACATTTCATTAATTATACTCGGTTCAGTTGCCGATATCTTAAAATAATATTTTATTTGGTCATGCTACCAATAATTCATCAAACGAGCAACATTTGCTCAAATGAGCAATATTTGCTCAGACTAAGGAATATTGGTTCAACTATCAATATTCAACGATCCATCGAATGAGCAATATTTGCTCACCTTAACTATCAACATTTATTCGACAATTATACTTCTGTCTCAACAGAAACGTTCAATTCATGAGTCTCAGAACATTTGCAAATCACGTTCGACTCAGCAATACAAGGACTCGTCGTCCCATGAAGTCAGCAACTGACTAACTAAATACACGTCTGCCTTGCAAATTCCACAATCACGAGACATCAATCGTGTTACATGAGAGGATATTAACTAGGGTTTTGGTCTGGCGGTCTACGACACGTGTGTTCATACACACACTATGAGAATGTGAGCAATTCGTGCAATTAGTTGAAGGAGTTAACAAAGTAGTGGGTAGAAAATCAACCAAGCCTCCGCACGATGAGAAACTGGTTTTAACACGATTTCCACTTCCCCACTCTTTGACTCCAGACACTGTCACACTTCATGGGATCAAGGTGTTTATAATTATAGCAATATAAATAAGTCTCTGAATCATGATTGAAAAGAGGACAATCTTTCGTCAAAGAGACAACACGAGATTAACAACTCAACGTCTGAGAAATTACTCTCAACATAGAAAATTCAATCAATCATAGCTTATCTTAATTCTTTACGCAGAAATACATAACACACCTACAATCTTCGATCACCATTGATCTCACACATTTCTCAGCTTTCCTCCTACAGATCGACCCATCCTCTCTTGTGACCGAATTGACTCTGGAACGACCATTGTCTTGGTTTATGTCGGAGTCCTACAGATTGATCTCTCGAACTTAAATCACTCTCTTCTTGCAGTGTATCTGTGTGAGGTTAAGCATTTCGCTCAGTTCAAGTAGTTTCCTCCGTACTGTCGTCTCCTCAATTACGTAAAAACCAGCAAATCGTTTTTCCCCATCTACAGATTGGCGACCACAGTGGGAGCTCATTCTCTCGGTTTAAATCTCAATTCTCACAAAGATAGTAGGTCTTAGGTCTGGTTCAGTTACCAATCCGGGTTAAACGCCCGATTCCAATATTGCACGTTCTAGTGGTAATGCCAATACCACTCCTCCGGCGCAACATGCCACTACTACTCCTCCGGCGCAGCCTACCACCATTACTCCTCCAAATGCCACGGTGATCACCCCTATAAGTGACGACACTGACGCCATCAACAATCCACTCTTTAGTCGGTCTCCTGAAGAAATCAGAGAAAATTCACCTACCATTGGTGATCTCATGAAGGTGCAAGAGACTCTTGCCAAAAATCAGACTCACATGGCTGTTACTCAAAATGAACTATGCAATTATCTCAAGACTCTTACAGACAAGATGTCAGAGAAAACTCAAGAGAAGGGAAAAGCTAAAGAAACGTCTTTAGACGCTGATCCCGAGGTCAATCCGATCCATGTAGTAGATGATGAATAAATCCCTAAGGTTGCAGACAATCCACCAGCGAAAGAACCATCCAGTTTTATTAATCATGAAGATCAGGAACGCCTTTCAGAGGATCGTGGAAAAGACAAGACGTCTTTTGTCCGCCGTCACCAACCTTCATACCCTGCTGCTACGCAAAAGATTCCTCTCCCAAAAGGTTACACCTCTCCAATATTCAGCATTTATGATGGAACGGGCAATACTCGAGAACATGTCTCTTGATTGTTGGAAGCATTAGGTGAACATGAGTACAACCATACTGTCCGACTGAAAGAATTTTCAAAGTCTCTGAAAGGCAGGGCATATACCTGGTACAACAACATCGCACCAGGAAGTATCAAAAGTTGGGGAGAAATGGTTAATGCTTTCTACAGAAAGTATTTCTTCGTTTCAAAGCAAATCACCCTCTTTGATCTCGGTAGGATGTTTCAAAGGAGCAACGAATATCCTAACGATCATGTGAAAAGGTTCAGAGTTCAAGCTTTGGACTTCCATGATCCAAATGTCACAGAACATCAACTTGTGGACTTGTGCACCAACGGAATGATTCCAGTCTATAGGATTTACTAGAAAATCTCAGGTTCCATACTTTCTCAGAACTTCATGAAGCGGCTAAGAGATCGGCAACTACTGCACCTGCTTTACTGGAGAGGGCTAAAACTACAAAAACCGAAGAACCACGGGAGACTCGAGGTAGCAGATTTTTGATCAACAAACAATACAATCTCCAACCTTCCACAAACGTTGTTGCAGAAGGAGGGAAACGAAAATCTGAGACATAACGCAAGCATACTTCCTCAACTCCTTCAAAGGCGCAACGGAAGGATAATGCACAAGTTCCTGCTCAACACGCGAAAGCTGATCCAGAGGCACCTGACTTCCCATTTCCCATTGAAGAGGTTATTGAACTACTAGATGTCTGGGTTCAAGACGGCACGATCAAGTTGTCGTATGTCAAGAAATAACCAACTGAAGAAGCCATGAAAAATCCTCGTTACCGTCACTTTCATATGTTCGTCAACCATCCCACAAGTGATTGCAGGACCTAAAAACGCATATTCAAGGAAAAGATTGAATCAGGAGAGCTTAACTTGGGGACTGAAGGAGTACACATAGATCCTCTCCCAGTCAGAGCCTTCATTCTTTCAGAACCGCATGTCAAGGAAGCAGTTCAATCCTTAATTGAGAATGTTTGTGAATTGTTGTATTTATCAAAAGCTCAAAGGGGAGACATGTTTGCTGCATTGAACCACATTGTGTCAGGAAAGCGTTTATCGATCCAGAAGACGCCACATGAGCCTTCAGCAGCAACCGATAAAGAAATGTACGACTGGGGACTTCTCACCACAGTCCATATCAAGGAAACGAATTCAAACGAGCATTGATTGATGTCGACACTGCTGTCAATGTTATCCTCTAAAAACGCTCAGAGCCGCCGGTATCACACGACAAGAAGCCATTCATGCTCCAGCATTAATTATGGATCATGAAGGAATTCCCAGGGAGGCTTATGGCCACATTACTCTCAAGGTGAACATAAACTTAGCCTGGACAGAAACAAAGTTTTACATAATCCGAGAAGATCCAAGATATGATATGATCTTAGGAAGTACGTGGATTCATGATGGAAAGTTAACACCAACACCTTCGATTGCACACTTCTCCGTTGAAGAAACTTCTGATTCAGAAGAAGAAAAAGAAGATATTTCACCATTCGAGTATCTGGAGGAGGTCAAAGCCCTGACATGGCTAACACAAAATCCTGAAGAAAATGCAAATGCTTTTATCAAAGGATTTCGTACTCAGGCAAGTCTTATTCTTCCTTATGTGTCCATATCATCAGTTTTCAAATATGCTTATTTGGTCTGAGGGCTTCACTCCACCAACAACTCAGCTATTGCAAAATGCTATGAGTGGATAACCTCACCTCAGCAATATTTCACTAATTGGTTGGATGCAGAACCTCTCCGAATCGAACACCTCACTAATACAGTCATTGCTGAAATAATGGCTGAATTCGACAAACAATATCCCAAATATTCTCCTTTGCACGAATGTCCACACGTGCCGCAGGTTGGAAGACTTCAACAACATGGAATTCCACTGCACGAAGAATCCCAAACCAACAGAAGATATTCAGGGCACGAATGATAAAGTCTAACAAATTCCAGGAAGGAGATTTAGTTCTCAAAGCAACCAAGCGTAACTTTCATTCTGCGAAGAACTCCAACTGGGAAGGACCTTTTATGATCTCTAAGTCTGTTGCTAGTGGATACTACAAATTAATAAACATGGACAGCAAGGAGACTGTGGCCGTAATACACGAGAATTGGCTCAAGGCCTTTGATGTCTAAGGTTTTGGATATTCGAGGTATTGGATGTTCAAGGCACGAACACCCCAAATATTTGGTGTTTAGAATTTTCTTTCATTGTATTTCAATTCCTCCAAAATGTTTGCAATACTTGCATTCAGTAATTTAAATTCAGCAATTTATCAAAATTCAGTCTACTTAAAGAAAATCTCTATCAAACCCAAAGAATCCTCAATCATCTACTTATCCAAAACTAATCAAAACCAGAAATAAAACCCACATCTCTCAGAAGTTTAGAAGTTCAAGAGATTATGAAAACAAATCAAAGAAAATCAGCAAAGAAAGACTTTTGCTCTTCTGCATCCTTCAAGACTTGTAAAGCCGCCTTCTCCATGTTCTGCTCTTCAGTCATCCTAGCAATCTTGTCTTCCTTCTCCATCACAACATCATTTGGAAAGGGTATGTTATTCTCACATGAGTCTTTGATAGCATTTATCTTCTTACGAAGCCACTTCACGTTGAAGCCAAGTCTCTCGGAATTCTCCAAATTGAACTCCCAATCAAAGAGTACATCTGGAGTGACAGTATTTCTGTCCCTGGCGCATATGTCACTTACAACACGCAAGATAACACTTACCTGCATTGTTAAAGAATAAGCACGCTTGGGATCTCTGGTAACGATGATGTGACCAAATTTCTTCCATATCTTCTCGTACAAACCGGCATGTCCAATTGGAACACTGAATCCGCCAACCAGTTCGTGATATGGGAGTGATGCATCAAATGGAGGGTAAAAATCAATCCCAGAACTCGGGTATTCATGCACTACTATACAATTCTCGATTACTCGAGCAACTTCCACGGTGATGGCAACAGTTTCTTCTACTCGCGGATCAGCTTCTTCCGCCACTGAAGTAATAACTATTGAAGTCTCAACATCAGTGATAACCCTCTCATGGCCTTGAAGTGCAGATATGGTTGTCTCTCCATCAATAACCCCAGGGTTTCTCGAGTTATCATTATTAGCTCCTTCATTCTCAACTTCGGTATTTGACACCTAATACGAAGATTACATGAGATTAGGATCATCCAAGCATGAAACCAAATGAAATCATAAAGTTTAGCATGAAAGTGAACTAATATACTTAATTTCTTCATTTTACATGCTAGACATCATCAAATAACGTGAAAGTCACAAAAACACGTTTTACAACAAGCTCGTCTGAGAATCTTTTACACTGCCCTGTACAAAACGAAGAGCTGGGAATAATTAGTGAAGAATACAAGGCTAAGTCATACACCATTATCTTAGTATGGGTCTTATCTACAACCTATCAAAATTTTATAACAATCGGATGAACGAGCAAAAAGATGTGGTCAAAACATCGGACTGGATGACAGCTGAAAATTTTCTGGAAGTCTCCTGGAAGTTTACTATTTCGCTGATTTCACCTCCTAAAAGTGCTCAAAACTCTAAAATCTTCTTTAATAAATCTTGGAAATTTTCTGGGCATAAGGATACATGGGTAGATTGCGAAAATCCGACATCGTATGAAGATTATACAACATTTTTGCTAAAGGGCTGAGATCTGAAATTTCTGGTGACGTATTTCGGCAAAACTTTTCGTATATTCACATGAATTCTCATTCACCCATTCTTAAATCAGGAATTTTATGATACTATGGATTAAATTTAAGGGAAATACTTACTTGGGTGGTCTCTGAAGCGTTCAAAGAACCTGAATTACCCGCATCAACACCAAGAACACCGTCACTTTCATTCGGTTTTCAGCTCTGAGAATTTTCTTTATCGCCATTTTCCGAGGATGAACGAACATCACCAGTACTCTCCACCTCCATGGAGACATCCTCCTGGAAACATTCTCCACAATTAGCATTTTGTCTACAAAGCATCATAATTGGATATACGAAGAAATACTTACGGCCTCTTCTTCACTCAAGTCAGAAACTGTTTGCCCAGCGGCAGAGAACTGAAGACCGTCAATATTTGATGGAGTAAAATTCTGTAACAAAGTAACAAACATTGGTTTTGCGATCCTAATTACACGGATTAGAAGAAGTCATGGTGAAAGAAATATCGACAACTCACCAAATAGATCACTGGGGACTTTATGGTGTTAGGTACCATCTTATAATTCTTATTCCTGCCTTCTCCACCATGAATAGTTGCTTCAGTTTCTGAGAGGTCTACATCGATTCAAGGTCTTACGTTACGACCGTTCTGTGGAAAATTTTGATGCAATAATCAAAACACAATTATCATAATTTCATGAAAATTACACAAAGAATACTTACTTGTGAATATCCTGGAGATGTATTCCGTTTATCACTACCAGGAAAATGCTTCAGTCTTGGTCGAGTAGCAATCATCTCAGCAGAAGGAGGATCCTTCACCAAAGTTTGATCAACCGACACGAAATCGAGTAGACGCCCGAGTTGTTGGTCCCAAAAGTTTATGTAACCTGGAGTTACATATGTAATTCGCTCAGAGCTAGGGAACCAGTATTCACTTCCTTCCACATGTATGTGGTCTAAACGGGTCATGAGCTGTTCAACCGATGGTTTCCTTCTTCGAAAATTCAGAACACACTGATCCATACCCATTTTCCGAGATGCTCTATCGATATTGTATTCTTCCACCAAGAACTCGCCATGCATTATTGATATCAGGTGACCAGGAGTGCAGCTTAACATAAAGGACCTCTCGTCGTCACTCAAATCAGCACCATATTTCAAAGCCATACTCTCTTCATCATTGAAAGTTGTCAACTGAGAAATATAAGAAGGAACTGACACCCATGGGCGAAAGTTTAATTCAGACTCACGGTCTAACACATCAATGAAGCGAGTCTTGAGTCGAGGTTGCTTTGTGGACCAGCACATGATCCTAGCATTGGTCTTCTCAGAGAAAACGTGGCGAGCATCAACATTCAATCCTTGCAAAATGGTACGTGGAATAGGTGCATAATTCTTGAAACGTTCCCACATCAAAGATTGAAGAAACATTGTATTGGCATAGCATTCAATCTTCATAAAACCATTCGAGATGCTGGAGTCTATAATCAAGGAGTCTAAGTTAGAGTACAAAGAACCCAAGAACAGACTACTTATTGGGAGTTGCTCACCCTGAGCCATCTTAATTGCAAAAGCAATCACGAACAGCTTCAACAAATTTCCAGTATCTTCAAATACATCTCTGGACAGCCATAAACACAAGAAAGCAACATTAGATAATGTACTGTCAACAGGCCACTCCAGAGGATTGTCTCATGGCCACCAATGTATTAACCAACGAGCATAACAACCTTTGTTGTCGGATGCCTTATTGATCTCCTCAATTGTAGCTATCAAGATGTTAGAGATTGCAGGTTCCTCTAAGGAAGAAAGACCTTCAGGGAGGTTACCCGTGATTGGAAGATGCAACAAAGCAACTACATCTTCTAAAGTAATAGTAAACTCTCCCCATCTGTATATGAAGGTATGAGTTCAAATATACCAACGAGCAAGTAGAGCTACAATACCTCGCGCATCGTGAAAAATGAACAAGTCTCCAGAAGCTTGGATAGCACGTATTATCTGAGCATCATGCAACTTGGCTCGGACGCGAGGAAAACCCAGCATATACCTCGCCCATCCAGTAAACTTCTTTAAAGTCCGTTGAGAAAGCTTGAATTCAATGATTGATGCAGAAAAATATACTCGTTCAAGACAGTACCGAATAGATGCCTGAGGAGTCACCAACTTTTTCTGAGTAACCTCTCTAGGATTTATCAGAAGACGAAATGTTGGAGTTCTGAGACGCTTTTCAGGCCCTTGATCTACAAAGAACGCATCCTTTATGTTTGGAAAATTCTTGATTCCCGGTGTTTCATCTTCTTCTTCGCCAATGGAAGTCTCATCCATGCATGTATCATCCCCGGAGGCATCATTATATATGCATTCATCATCTCTAGAAGCGGCATTATCTTGGGAATCAGACATCCTTGCGAAATAGCTGTAAGGTTCATATAACATTCTACTTCAGTCATCCATACAAGATGCAAACTTTGGCAAGATGACGGAATCATGCAAACGATAAATGCTCAACTAGCATCTACAAAAATGGTAATTCTCAACTCTTACATTTTTACGATTCTACTAATAGTAGTGATTGTGATGCAAGAGTTAATCCTTCAAAACTCGTTCGTTTCTGCGAAATCTACAAAAAATGAGCGAAACTCAGGTTTTCATAAAATCATAAACACTTCTACTGTGTGAACAATCGTCATGGAGTTATGAAAACTAAAACATTATTTCATCATAAATAATTGTTTACTTCTAATGACTACACAAAATTCAAGTTTTGATTTTTAATATATATATATATAAATAAAAACATGATTTATTCACGTAAATAAAAAAAAAAACATTTTTTGACGTGAGCAAAGCTCACGTAATTAAAATTTGTGCATACTCTACGGTTTCATCAAAAAAAATAATCTGTGAACAACCCATGGTTTAATAAAAAAATCTTTTTCCTTCGTACTATCATCTGTCTTTGAAACGAGGGTTTATTTCGATTTTGTGAAAGTTCACACCTTCTTTAAGATGAAGTTTTGGTTCTCATGAAAGCTCATAAACAAAACTTTATCACTGGACACAAGTCTATGTATTAAAAAAAAATCTCTCTTAAATCAGGGATTATTACTAGTTTCTCAAACTAACGATCGAACGAACGTACGTTCCTAAAACAAAGGTTTCTCCATAAAACTCACATCCAAAGTATGTGCATACACATATTATTTTATGATGAGCAACTCATGAAAAAACATCAAACTCTTAAACAAAAAAAAAATTGCTTACCTCGGTGCCGGCCGGAATATGACTGGTCGGTGGCAGTCCGGTCGGTGGCGTCTGTCGGTAGCGGCAAGCTCTGGCGAAAAAATCCTCTCCTTCCTGCTGGCGTGAAGGTGATGAAAGGGTGAAGATGGTGGTCAGTCGTGAAAAGAAATAAAAAAAAAAGGATTAATTCCCATTTATATCAAATTTTATTTCCAAAACCTAATTTCACGAGGATTTCCTTATTGGGCCCGACCCGTGAATCCTAAACCGATCAAGGTCCCGTCATCAAATTAGCGGTTCTACACCAATTTATGCTCATTAGGCGATGTTCTATCATGCCACTGGGATCTTCGTTCAAGCCGTGGTTCGCTCGCGCAATCAAAAAACCGGTAACATATTATCTTACGACTAAGTTCAATTACTTGTTTCGTTCGTAACTGGAAAATCACCATCCAATGCTGACTAAGGAACATGACTGTCCCTAACTAAGCAAGGGACTTAATGTAGATGGTGGATTTTCGACAACGGCTAAAATCGTAAAAGCATAATTATACGTGCTCCTGATTCAGCAATCAGATGAGTATTGAGGCTCATGTCTCTCATCGAAGCATGAAAGTTCATGCCACAAGAATCTCTGACTGAGAATACTGTCTCTCAGAGTGTATGTAGATATATAGTCTCTCAGTTGAGGCAACGGCATATCTCATGAATACTGAGCAACTTCAGTAATTACTTCTATATAAAATCGAAAGATTGGACGGCTCCTAGACAGCTTTCCTGCTAGTATAGAGCAATAACGTCTTCAGGATGTAACGATGTTTTCTCGGACTATATAAAAGAAATATGACGCTTCAACAAGCTCTATCGCTCAATTCCTGAATAATTAATACACCTTGACGATCGTACTAGTATAGAGACATCAATTAATTATTCCTAAATCATTAGATTCATTAACTGAATCCCTGGAAAATATTCTACATTTTCATAATATTTCGTTACTTCAATCCATGGTTCTTCCCAACAGAATTTCATGGGTTAGTAATAAATATTCAACACACGGGCATCTGAGCAACTATCGAGTAAGCCCCGACCAAATGGTGCAAGTATACTCAGCAATAATGCACTAACGAGCATTCCAAAACACGAAGGAACGATGAACCTATGCAAAATAGGAAGAAAATAATAAATGATAAAATATTAATCAAGACGTTGGGGACTGGGCCCACCGGCCGGCCGGTCGTGTCATGGCCAGTCCCACGCTCAGTTTTATATTTTATCATATTTTATTATTTTCCTTGATCTCATGAAAATCCCTTCATTTGAACAAATATCTTTCGTTTTAAGGAATCTCCTCAGTTCATGGTGTTTCCTTCGTATCAAGGAAGTAATATAAAATTGTGAAAGGTGTCGTGGGACCGTCTCTACTAGCCGGCCGGCTATGCCCTAGTCGTGGCGGGTCCCACACCTCATGATTCCTCAATATTTTATTATTATATCCCTCATCTCATGAAAACTCCTTAATTTCATGATATTTCCTTCAAGTCATGAAAAATAATATAAAATTAGGGAAACTCGTGGGACTGGTCCCTAGCCGGCCGGTCATGCCCTAGACGGTCCCACATGCCCCTTATTTTATTATTATTATTATTTATGTTTCCTTCGTTCCATGAAATTCCTTGATTTCATGATATTTCCTTCAAATTATGAATATTCATTCAAATCATGAAATAATACATAAAATTAGGGAAAGCTCACGGGTCCGGGCCCTAGCCGGCTGACCATGCCCAAGCCTGTCCCACACGCCCTTATTTTATTATTATTAATGTTATTTGTTTCCTTCATCTCATGGAAACTCCTTCACTTCAAGGAAACTCCTTGATTTCAAAAAACTCCTTGATTTCATGATATTTCCCTAAAATCATGAAAAATAATATAAAATTAGAAAAAGTGCCATGGGACCGGGTTCTTTGGCCGGTCGGCCATGCCTTGGCCATAGACGGTCCCACACTTCATGATTCCTTAATTTATTATTATTATTATTTCCTTCATCTTATGAAGTTTTCCTCAGTTTCGGTAAAATCCTAGATTTCTTCATATTTTCGAAAAATGTTGCTCAAACGCACATCAGAAAACATCAAAATTCTCAGGATCGAGACACAGACACTTTGGAGACGCGAGCATGTTACCTTGACCGACCAAGGTTGGCTCTTTGGCTTGTAAGAGGACGGTCCCACATACTTTCATCCTTTGGCCTAATTTGTTCACATTAGGTTCAAATGCTTCCAAACAATTTTAAAATTTCATAAAACGATCGTCAGCCGATCCCGTGACCAACCAGAGCCGCTTTCATGACCCCTTGGTCGGTCCTTCATCTCTTCATAATTAATTAGGTATTATCACCTAAGGTCCATATGAGCATTATTTCAATAAATGATTAAACCAAAATTTAATCATCCTTTCACCAACTGGTCTTCAAGAGACTTTAGTATTTGTTCACTCGAGCATCTGGGCGCTACATGGTCGACCCATCATCCCATGTAGCCGGTCCCTCCTTCACTCCATGGTTAATTTTCAATAAACCATCAATTCATCGAATTAGGGTTTAATTCCAGATTCGAACACTAATCATTTTACGACGATCTCATGATCGACATTTCATTAATTATACTCGGTTCAGTTGCCAGTGTCTTAAAATAATATTTTATTTGGTCATGCTACCAATAATTCATCAAACGAGCAACGTTTGCTCAAATGAGCAATATTTTCTCAGACTAAGGAATATTGGTTCAACTATCAATATTCAACGATCCATCGAATGAGCAATATTTGCTCACTTTAACTATCAACATTTATTCGACAATTATACTTCTGTCTCAACAGACACGTTCAATTCATGAGTCTCGGAACATTTGCAAATTACGTTCGGCTCAGCAATACAAGGACTCATCGTCCCATGAAGTCAGCAGCTGACTAACTAAGTACACGTCTGCCTTGCAGATTTCACAATCACGAGACATCAATCGTGTTGCATGGGGGGATATTAACTAGGGTTTTGGTCAGGAGGTCTACGGCACGTGTGTTCATACACACGATAAGAATGTGAGCAAGTCGTGCAATTAGTTGAAGGAGTTAACAAAGTATTGGGTAGAAAATCAACCAAGCCTCCGCACGATGAGCAACTGGTTTTAACACGATTTCCACTTCCCCACTCTTTGACTCCAGAAGCTGTCACACTTCATGGGATCAAGGTATTTACAATTCTAGCAATATAAATAAGTCTCTGAATCATGATTGAAAAGAGGACAATCTTTCGTCAAACAGACAACACGAGATTAAAAACTCAACGTCTAAGCAATTACTCTCAACAGAGCAAATTCAATCAATCAGAGCTTATCTTATTTCTTTACGCAGAATACATAACACACCTACAATCTTCGATCACCATTGATCTCACACATTTCTCAGCTTCCCTCCTACAGATCGACCCATCCTCTCTTGTGACCGAATTGACTCTGGAACGACCATTGTCTTAGTTTAGGCCAGAATCCCACAGATTGATCTCTCGAACTTAATGCACTCCCTTCTTGCAGTGTATCTGTGTGAGGTTAAGCATTTCGCTCGGTTCAAGGAGTTTCCTCCGTACGGTCGTCACCTCAATTCCGTAAAAATCAGCAAATCGTTTTTCCCCATCTACAGATTGGCGACCACAGTGGGAGATCATTCTCTCGGTTGCAATCTCAATTCTCACAAAGATTGTCGGTCTTAGGTATGTATCAGTTACCAATCTGGGTTCAACGCACAATTCCAATATTGCAAGCTCTAGTAGTAATTCCAATACCAACCCTCCGGTGCAACCTGCCACTACTACTCCTCCGGCGCAGCCTGCGACCACTGCTCCTCCAAATGCCCTGGTGATCACCCATGCAAGTGACGGCACTGGCGCCATCAAAAATCCACTCTTTGGTTGGTCTCCTAAAGAAATCAGAGAATATCCTCCTACCATTGGTGATCTCATGAAGGTGCAAGAGATTCTTGCCAAAAATCAGAGTGACATGGCTGCTACTCAGAAGGAACTATGCAATTACCTCAAGACTATTACATACAAGATGTCAAAGAAAACTCAAGAGAAAGGAAAATCTAAAGAAACGTCTTCAGACGCTGATCCCGAGGTCACTCCGATCAATGTAGTAGATGATGAAGAAATCCATAAGGCTGCAGACAATCCACCAGCGAAAGAACCATCCAGTTTTATCACTCGTGAAACCTGGAACGCCTTTTGGAGGATCGTGGAAAACACAAGATGTCTTCTGTCCACCGTTACCAACCTCCATATCCTGCTGCTACGTAAAATATTCCTCTGCCAAAAGGTTATACCTCTCCAATATTCACCCTTTATGATGGAACGGGCAACACTCAAGAACATGTCTCTCGATTCTTGGAAGCATTAGGTGAACATGAGCACAACCATATTGTCCGGCTGAAAGAATTTTCAAAGTCTCTGAAAGGAAGGGCATATGCCTAGTTCAACAAAATCGCACCAGGAAGTATCGAGAGTTGGGGAGAAATGGTTAATGCTTTCTACAGAAAGTATTACTTCGTTTCAGAGCAAATCACCCTCTCTGATCTCGGTAGGATGTTTCAAAGGAGCAACGAACATCCTAACGATTATGTGAAAAGGTTCAGAGTTCAAGATTTGGACTGCCATGATCCAAATGTCACAGAACAGCAACTTGTGGACTTGTACATCAACGGAATGATTCCAGTCTATAGGGCTTTACTGGAAAATCTCAGGTTCCAGACTTTCTCCAAACTTCATGAAGCGGCTAAGAGATCGGCAACTACTACACTTGCTTTACTGGAGAGGGCTAAAACTACAAAAACCCGAATAACCACGGGAGACTCGAGGTAGCAAACATTTGATCAACAAACAATACAATCTCCAACCTTCCACAAACGTTGTTGCAGAAGGAGGGAAACGAAAAGCCGGGCCACAACACAAGAAAACTTCCTTAACTCCTTCAAAGGCGCAACGGAAGGATAATGCACAAGTTCCTGCTCAACACGGGGAAGCTGATCCAAAGGCACCTGACTTTCCATTTCCCACTGAAGAGGTTATTGAACTACTAGATGCCTGGGTTCAAGACGGCGCGATCAATTTGCCGTATGTCAAGAAAGAACCAACTGAAGAAGCCATGGAAAATCCTCATTACTGTCGCTTTCATATGTTCGTCAACCATCCCACAAGTGATTGCAGAACCTTAAAACACATATTCAAGGAAAAGATTGAATCAGGAGAGCTTAACTTGGGGACTGAAGGAGTACACATAGATCCTCTCCCAGTCAGAGCCTTCACTCTTTCTGAACCGACTGTCAAGGAAGCAGTTCAATTCTTAATTGAGCATGTTTGCGAATTGTTGTATTTATCAAAAGCTCAAAGGGGAGACATGTTTGCTGCATTGAACCACATTGTGTCAGAAAAGTGTTTATCGATCCAGTAGACACCACATGAGCCTTCAACAGCAACAGATAAAGAAATGTACGACTGGGGAATTCTCACACAGTCCATCTCAAGGGAAACGAATTCAAACGAGCATTGATTGATGTCGGCACTGCTGTCAATGTTATCCCTCTAAAAACTCTCAGAGCCGCCGGTATCAGACGACAAGAAGCCATTCATGATCTAGCATTAATTATGGATCATGAAGGAATGCCCATGGAGGCTTATGGCCACATTACTCTCAAGGTGAACATAAACTCAGCCTGGACAGAAACAAATTTTTACATAATCCGAGAAGATCCAGGATATGATATGATCTTAGGGCGTACGTGGATTCATGCTGGAAAGTTAACACCAACACCTTCGATTGCACACTTCTCCGTTGAAGAAACTTCTGATTCAGAAGAAGAAAAAGAAGATATTTCACCATTCGAGTATCTGGAGGAGGTCAAAGCCCTGACAGGGCTAACACAAAAGCCTGAAGAAAATGCAAATGCTTTCATCAAAGGATTTCGTACTCAGGCAAGTCTTATTCCTACTCATGTGTCCATATCATCAGTTTTCAAATATGCTTATTTGGTCCGAGGGCTTCACTACATCAACAACTCAGCTATTGCAAAATGCAATGAGTGGATAACCTCACCTCAGCAATATTTCACTAAGTGGTTGGATGCAGAACCTCTCAGAATCGAACACCTCACTATAAATTCATTGCTGAAATAATGGCTGAATTCGACAAACAATATCCCAAATATTCTCCTTTGCACGAATGTCCACACGTGTCGCAAGTTAGAAGACTTCAACAACATGGAATTCCACTGCACGAAGAATCCCAAACCAACAGAAGATATTCATGGCACGGATGATCAAGTCTAATAAATTCCAGGAAGGAGATTTAGTTCTCAAAGCAACCAAGCGTAACTTTCACTCTGCAAAGAAATCCAACTGGGAAGGACCTTTATGATCTCTAAGTCTGTTGCTGGTGGATACTACAAATTAATCAACATGGACAGCAAGGAGACTGTGGCCGTAATACACGAGAATTGGATCAAGGCCTTTGATGTCTAAGGTTTTGGATATTCGAGGTATTGGATGTTCAAGGCACGAACACCCCAAATATTTGGAGTTTATAATTTTCTTTCATTGTATTTCAATTCCTCCAAAATGTTTGCAATACTTCCATCAGTAATTTAAATTCAGCAATTTATCAAAATTCAGTCTACTTAAAGAAAATCTCTATCAAACCCAAAGAATCCTCAATCATCTACTTATCCAAAACTAACCAAAACCACAAATAAAACCCCACATCTCTCAGAAGTTCAGAAGTTCAGAAGAATATGAAAAGAAATCAAAGAAAATCAGCAAAGAAATACTTTTTCTCTTCTGCATCCTTCAAGACTTGTAAAGCCGCCTTCTCCATGTTCAGCTCTTCAGTCATCCTAGCAATCTTGTCTTCCTTCTCCATCACAGCATCATTTGGAAAGGGTATGTTATTCTCACATGAGTCTTTGATAGCATTTATCTTCTTATGAAGCCACTTCACTTTGAAGCCAAGTCTCTCGGAATTCTCCAAGTTGAACTCCCAATCAAAGAGTACATCTGGTGTGACAGTATTTCTGGCCCTGGCGCATATGTCACTTACAACACGCAAGATAACACTTACCTGCATTGTTAAAGAATAAGCACGCTTGGGATCTCTGGTAACGATGATGTGACCAAATTTCTTCCATATCTTCTCGTACAAACCGGCATATCCAATGGGAACACTGAATCCGCCAACAAGTTCGTTATATGGGAGTGATGCATCAAATGCAGGGTCAAAATCAATCCCTTCACTCGGGTATTCATGCACTACTATACAATTCTCGATTGCTGGAGCAACTTCCACGGTGATGGCAACAGTTTCTTCAGTTTCTTCTACTCGCGGATCAGCTTCTTCCGCCACTGAAGCAATAACTATTGAAGTCTCAACATCAGTGATAACCCTCTCATGGCCTTGAAGTGAAGATATGGTTGTCTCTCCATAAATAACCCCAGGGTTTCTCGAGTTATCATTATTAGCTCCTTCATTCTCAACTTCGGTATTTGACACCTAATACGAAGATTACATGAGATTAGGATCATCCAAGCATGAAACCAAAGGAAATCATAAAGTTTAGCATGAAAGTGAACTAATATACTTAATTCTTCATTTTACATGCTAGACATCAGCAAATAACGTGAAAGTCACAAAAACACGTTTTACAACAAGCTCGTCTGAGAAGATTTTACACTGCCCTGTACAAAACGACGAGCTGAGAGCAATTGGTGAAGAATCCAAGGCTGATTTATACACCATTCTCTTCCTATTGGTCTTATCTACAACCTGTAAAAATTTTATAACAATCGGATGGACGAGCAAAAAGATGTGGTCAAAACATCGGACTACATGACAGCTGAAAATTTTCTGGAAGTCTCCTGGAAGTTTACTATTTCGCTGATTTCACCTCCTAAAAGTTCCCATAACTCTAAAATCTTCTTTACTAAATCTTGGAAATTTTCTTGGCATAAGGAAGTGTTGTGATCTGAAATTTCTGGTGACGTATTTCGGCAAAACTTTTCGTATATTCACATGAATTCTCATTCACCCATTCTTAAATCAGGAATTTTATGCTCCTATGGATTAAATGTAAGGGAAATACTTACTTGGGTGGTCTCTGAAGCGTTCGAAGAACCTGAATTACCCGCATCAACACCAAGAGCACCGTCACTTTCATTCGGTTTTGAGCCCTGAGAATTTTCTTTATCGCCATTTTCCGAGGATGAACGAACATCACCAGTACTCTCCACCTCCATGTCGACATCCTCCTGGACATATTCTCAACAATTAGAATTTTGTCTACAAAGCATCATAATTGGATATACGAAGAAATATTTACGGCCTCTTCTTCACTCAAGTCAGAAACTGTTTGCCCAGCGGCGGAGAACTGAAGACCGTCAATACTTGATGGAGTAAAATTATGTAACAAAGTAACAAACATTGGTTTTGAGATCCTAATTACGCGGATGAGAAGAAATCATGGTGAAAGAAATATCGACAATTCACCAAAGAGATCAATGGGGACTTTATGGTGTTAGGTACCATCTTATAATTCTTATTCCTGCCTTCTCCACCATGAATAGTTGCTTCAGTTTCTGAGAGGTCTACATCGATTCGAGGTCTTTCGTTACGATCGTCCTGTGGAAAATTTTGATGCTAATCAAAACACAATTATCATAATTTCATGAAAATTACACAAAGAATACTTACTTGTGAACATTCTGGAGATGTTTTCCATTTATCACTACCAGGAAAATGTTTCAGTCTTGGTCGAGTAGCAATCATCTCAGCAGAAGGAGGCTCCTTCACCAAAGTTTGATCAACCGACACGAAATTGAGTAAATGCCCGAGTTGTTGATCCCAAAATTTTATGTAACCTGGAGTTACATACGTAATTCGCTCAGAGCTAGGGAACCAGTATTCACTTCCTTCCACATGTGTGCGGTCTAAACGAGTCATGAGTTATTCAACCGATGGTTTCCTTCTTCGAAAAGTGTGAACACACTGATACATACCCATTTTCCGAGATGATCTATCGATATTGTATTCTCCACCAAGAATTCGCCATGCATTATTGATATCAGGTGACCAGGAGTGCAGCTTAACATAAAGGACCTCTCGCCGTCACCCAAATCAGCACCATATTTCAAAGTCGTACTCTCTTCATCATTGAAAGTTGTCAACTGAGAAATATAAGAAGGAACTGACACCCATGGGAGAAAGTTGAATTCATACTCACGGTCTAACACATCAATGAAGCGAGTCTTGAGTCGAGGTTTCTTTGTGGACCAGTGCATGATCCTAGCATTGGTCTTCTCAGAGAAAACATGGCGAGCATCAACATTCAACCCTTGCAAGATGGTACGTGGAATAGGTGCATAATTCTTGAAACGTTCCCACATCAAAGATTGAAGAAACATTGTATTGGCATAGCATTCAATCTTCAAAAAACCATTCGAGATGCTGGAGTCTATAATCAAGGAGTCTAAGTTAGAGTACAAAGAACCCAAGAACAGACTACCTATTGGGAGTTGCTGACCCTGAGCCATCTTAATTACAAAAGGAATCACGAACGGCTTCAACAAATTTCCGGTATCTTCAAATACATCTCTGGACAGCCATAAACACAAGAAATCGACATTAGGTAACGTATCGTCAACATGCCACTCCAGAGGAGTATCTCTTGGACACCAATGTATTAACCAATGAGCATAACAACCTTTGTTGCCGGATGCGTTATTGATCTCCTCCATTGCAGCTGTCAAGATGTTAGAGATTGCAGTTTCCTCTAAGGAAGAAACACCTTCAGGGAGGTTACCCGTGATTGTAAGATGCAACAAAGCAACTACATCTTCTAAAGTAATAGTAAACTCTCCCCATCTGCATATGAAGGTATGAGTTGGAATACACCAACGAGAAAGTAGAGCTACAATACCTCGCGCATCGTGAAAAATGAACAAGTCTCCAGAAGCTTGGATAGCCCGTATTATGTGAGTATCATGCAACTTGGCTCGGATGCGAGGAAAACCCAGCATATACCTCGCCCATCCAGAAAACTTCTTTAAAGGCCGTCGAGAAAGCTTGAATTCAATGATTGATACAGAAAAATATCCTCGTTCAAGACAGAACTGAATAGCTGTCTGAGGAGTCACCAACGTTTTCTGAGTAACCTCTCTAGGATTTATCAGAAGACGAAATGTTGGAGTTCTGAGACGCTTTTCAGGCCCTTGATCTACAAATAACGCATCCTCTATGTTTGGAACATTCTTGATTCCCGGTGTTTCATCTTCTTCTTCGCCAATGGAAGTCTCATCCATGCATGTATCATCCCTGGAGGCATCATTATCTATGCATGCATCATCTCTGGAGGCGTCATTATCTTTGGAATCAGACATCCTTGCGAAATAGCTGTAAGGTTCACATAACATTCTACTTCAGTCATCCATACGATAAATGACGGAATCATGTAAACTTTGGCAAGATGACGGAATCATGCAAACGATAAATGTTCAACTAGCATCTACAAAAATGGTAACTCTCAACTCTTACCTTTTTACGATTCTACTAACAGTAGTGATTGTGATGCAAGAGTTAACCCTTCAAAACTCGTTCGTTTCTTCGAAATCTACAAAAAATGAGCGAAACTCAGGTTTTCATAAAATCATAAACACTTCTATTGTGTGAACAATCGTCATGGAGTTATGAAAACTAAAACATTAGTTTATCATAAATAATTGTTTACTTCTAATGACTACACAAAATTCAAGTTTTGATTTTTAATATATATATTCATATATATATATATAAATAAAAACGTGATTTATTCACGTAAATAAAAAAAACATTTTTTGACGTGAGAAAAGCTCATGTAAATAAAATTCGTGGATATTCTACGGTTTCATCAAAAAAAAATGTGAACAACCCATGGTTTTATAAAAAAAATCTTTTTCCTTCGTACTATCATCTGTCTTTGAAACAAGGGTTTATTTCGATTTTGTGAAAGTTCACACCTTCTTTAAGATGAAGTTTTGGTTCTCATGAAAGCTCATAAACAAAACTTTATCACTGTACACTAGTCTATGTATTAAAAAAAATCTCTCTTAAAACTTTATTACTAGTTTCTCAAACTAACGATCGAACGAACGAACGTTCCTAAAACAAAGGTTTTTCCATAAAACTCACATCCAAAGTATTACATACACATATTATTTTATGATGAGCAACTCATGAACAAACAACAAACTCTTAAATAAAATGGTTACCTCTGTGCCGGCCGGATATGACCGGACAGTGGCAGTCCGGTCAGTGGCGTCTGTCCGCAGCGGCAAACTCTAGCGAAAAAATCCTCTCCTTACTGCTGGCGTGAAGGTGATGAAAGGGTGAAGATGGTGGTCGGTCGTGAAAAGAAATAAAAAAAAAAAGATTAATTCCCTTTGATATCAAATTTTATTTCCAAAACCTAATTTCACAAGGATTTCCTTATTGGGCCCGACCCGTGAATCCTAAACCGACCAAGGTCCCGTCATCGAATAAGCGGTTCTACACCGATTTATGCTCATTAGGCGATGTTCTATCATGCCACTGGGATCTTCGTTCAAGCCGTGGTTCGCTCGCGCAATCAAAAAATCGGTAGCATCTTATCTTACGACTAAGTTCAATTACTTGTTTCGTTCGTAACTGGAACATCACCATCCAGTGCTGACTGAGGAACATGACTGTCCCTCACTAAGCAAGGGACTTAATGTAGATGGTAGATTTTCGACAAGGGCCAAAATCGTAAAACCATAATTATACGTGCTCCCGATTCAACAATCATATGAGTATTGAGGCTCATGTCTCTCATCGAAGCATGAAAGTTCATGCCACAAGAATCTCTGACTGAGAATACTGTCTCTCAGAGTGTATGTAGATATGTAGTCTCTCAGCTGAGGCAGCGACATATCTCATGAATACTGAGAAATTTCAGTAATTACTTCTATATAGAATCCAAATATTGGACGACTCCTAGACAGCTTGTCTGCTAGTATAGAGCAACAACGCCTTCAGGATGTAACAATGTTTTCCCTGACTATATAAAAGAAATATGATGCTTCAACAAGCTCGTATCGCTCAATTCCTGAATAATTAATGCTCCTAGACGATCGTACTAGTATAGAGCCATCAATTAATTATTCCTAAATCATTAGATTCATTAACCGAATCCCTAGAAAATATTCTACGTCTTTCATAATATTTCGTTACTTCAATCCATGGTTCTCCCCAGCAGAATTTCATGGGTTAGTAATAAATATTCAACATACGGGCATCTGAGCAATTATCAAGTAAGCCCCGACCAAAATGGTGCAAGTGTACTCAGCAATAATGCACTAACGAGCACCTGAATGCACGAACGAGCATTCCAAAACACGAAGGAACGATGAACCTATGTAAAATAGGAAGAAAATAATAAATAATAAAGTATTAATCAAGGCGCTGGAGACTGGGCCCACCGGCCGGCCGGTCGTGTCGTTGCCAGTCCCACGCTCAATTTTATATTTTATCATATTTTATTATTTTCCTTGATCTCATGAAAATCCCTTCATTTGAACAAATATCTTTCGTTTTAAGGAAACTCCTCAGTTTCATGGTGTTTCCTTCGTATCAAGGAAGTAATATAAAATTGGGAAAGGTGTCGTGGGACCGTGTCTACTAGTCGTCCAGCTAGGCCCTAGTCGTGGCCGGTCCCACACCTCATGATTCCTCATTATTTTATTATCATATCCCTCATCTCATGAAAACTCCTTAATTTCATGAAAAATAATATAAAATTAGGGAAACTCGTGTGACCGTCCCCTAGATGGCCGGTCCCACACGCTCCTTATTTTATAATTATTATTTTTTATGTTTCCTTCATTACATGAAATTCCTTGATTTCATGATATTTCCTTCAAATTATGAAAATTCTTTCAAATCATGAAATAATACATAAAATTAGGGAAAGCTCACGGGTCCGGGCCCTAGCCGGCCGACCATGCCAAAGCCGGTCCCACACGCCCTTATGTTATTATTATTAATGTTATTTGTTTCCTTCATCTCATGGAAACTCCTTCACTTCAAGGAAACTCCTTGATTTCAACAAAACTCCTTGATTTCATGATATTTCTCTAAAATCATGAAAAATAATATAAAATTAGGAAAAATGCCATGGGACCGGGTTCTTTGGCCGTCCGGCCATGCCTTGGCCATGGCCGGTCCCACACTTCATGATTCCTTTATTTATTATTATTATTTCCTTCATCTTATGAAGTTTTCCTTAGTTTTAGCAAAATCCTTGATTTCTTCATATTTTCTTAAAATGTTGCTCAAACGCACATCAGAAAATATCAAAATTCTCAGGACTGAGACACGGACACTTTGGAGACGCGAGCATGTTACCTTGATCGACCAAGGTTGGCTCTTTGGATGGCAAGAGGCCGGTCCCACATACTTTCATCCTTTGACCTAATTTGTTCACATTAGGTTCAAATGCTTCCAAACAATTTTGGAATTTCATAAAACGATCGTCAGTCAATCCCGTGACCAACAAGAGACGGTTTCATGACCCCTTGGTCGGCCCTTCATCTCTTCATAATTAATTAGGTTTTATCACCTAAGGTCCAGATGAGCATTATTTCAATAAATGATTAAACCAACATTTAATCATCCTTTCACCAACTGGTCTTCAAGAGACTTTAGTATTTGTTCACTCGAGCATCTGGGCGCTACATGGTCGACCCATGATCCCATGTAGCCGGTCCCTCCTTCACTCCGTGGTTAATTTTCAATAAACCATCAATTGATCATCAATTGATCGAATTAGGGTTTCGAGTCCAAGGTTCATAATTCCAGATTCGAACGCTAATAATTTTACGACGATCTCATGATCAACATTTCATTAATTATACTCGGTTCAGTTGCCAGTATCTTAAAATAATATTTTATTTGGTCATGCTACCAATAATTTATCAAACGAGCAACATTTTTTCAAATGAGCAATATTTGCTCAGACTAAGGAATATTGGTTCAACTATCAATATTCAACGATCCATCGAATGAGCAATGTTTGCTCACCTTAACTATCAACATTTATTCGACAATTATACTTCTGTCTCAACATACACGTTCAATTTATGAGTCTCAGAACATTTAAAAATCACGTTCGACTCAGCAATACAAGGACTCATCCTCCCATGAAGTCAACAACTGACTAACTAAATACACGTCTGCCTTGCAGATTCCACAATCACGAGACATCAATCGTGTTACATGGGGGGATATTAACTAGGGTTTTTGTCTGGAGGTCTACGGCACATGTGTTCAAACACACGATAAGAATGTGAGCAAGTCGTGCAATCAGTTGAAGGAATTAACAAAGTAGTAGGTAGAAAATAAACCAGGCCTCCGCACGATGAGCAACTGGTTTTAACACGATTTCCACTTCCCCACTCTTTGACTCCAGCAACTGTCACACTTCATGGGATCAAGGTGTTTATAATTCTAGCAATATAAATAAGTCTCTGAATCATGATTGAAAAGTGGACAATCTTTCGTCAAACAAACAACACGAGATTAACAACTCAACATCTGAGCAATTACTCTCAACAGTGCAAATTTAATCAATCAGAGCTTATCTTATTTCTTTACGCAAAATACATAACACACCTACAATCTTCGATCACCATTGATCTCACACATTTCTCAGATTCCCTCCTACAGATCGACCCATCCTCTCTTGTGACCGAATTGACTCTGGAACGACCATTGTCCTGGTTTAGGCCTGAGTCCTACAGATTGATCTCTCGAACTTAAAGCACTCCCTTCTTGCAGTGCATCTGTGTGAGGTTAAGCATTTCGCTCGGTTCAAGGAGTTTATTTCGTACGGTCGTCTTCTCAATTCGGCAAAAACCAGCAAATCGTTTTTCCCCATCTACAGATAGCAACGCATGCGAGTTCGACCGAGCAGTGCTCTAACAATCTCCCCCTTTGTCAATTTTAGTGAAAAAACTATCAATACATATGGATTACAAAATAAATAAAAATTGTAGCTTCTCATCCAAATGCTTGATCTTCTTGGCATCTTCAACATGACTCGAAATCTTCATCACTTCCAAGTATTCCAATGATTCCAAAGGTTGTAAGTTTAGCACTATTGTTAGTTGAAGATTCGTAGCGATAACAATGAGAAAACAAATGCTCTCAATCGTTGTTATACGGTGTCATAGTATTATTACACAACATCAAAGTTCAATTGTATCACAACTTTGACAATAACACTATGGTGATATGTATCACTCCCCCTTAGTTAATACTTCATCTCAATAAGAAAACCACTCTCCCTTACATAATGATTCGTAAACCATATGTATTTGTAGTATCACACTACATATTAATTCTCCCCCTTTTTGTCAATATAAATTGGCGAAGGTACGAAAACTAGTGGGATCCTCATGAAATTTTCATAGAGATACTTCATGACCAAAAGAGAATACCATATCAACTTATTTAGGTGCCATCATAAAGCCGAAGCTAAATGCATTCATCAAGGAGTTTATAAAGATACAAGATAACCCCTATAATATTCCACAACCGCACTCCCCACAAAGATTTGGCAATTAAGCACAAGTTCAAAAAGAACTCTCCCCCATAAAATTTCATTCCTGAAAGAACAACAAAGGCGACCTTACTTTCACAAGAAAAGAAGGATTTCTTTGGACATAACCAAATCACATGAAAACATGAATTTGAATCCAAAGTATTCAATTGAATTAACCACAAGAGAATCCATGATTAATCCAATCAAAATGCACAACTAAATTAACCACAAGAAAACCCATGATTAATTCAATCAGAATTACACAACTAAATTAACCATAAAAAAGTGATCAATTCAATTGGTCATGCTCGTAATAAGAGAACTTACGGAGCAACAACTAAACTGACCACAAGAGAATGATCAATTCAATTGGTCATGCTCAAACATGAGAAAACTTATTGAGCAACACAGTATATGCACAAAAATGTGGATCGGAGATTGACCAATACTGCGGAATAGACAAGGATTCATTTTATTTTCATCACTATTTGCACAATGACATGTAATAGACTTAATCCTTGTAAACAAAAGCTTTATCCTTTATTCCATCAAAATAATGACATAAAAGGCTTTAACTTTTGTAATGTCAAAATTTCATTCTATCTTCTATCAATACTTTCATACCGACATAATAGAGATAACTTTGAACAAATATGGGACAGTCACAGGTTCACGGACGTAAACAACATATCCCATAACAATTTGCAATATATAAAATCATAAAGATTAAAATTGCAAAATCATCTTCCAAAATTAAAATAAATAAATCTAAAAAAAACATTGAAGATGAAAATCGTTGGACATAGCTATGTGTATTCACAATAATGGCTATTTCCAAACCCTAGTTATTCTTCTAAACAAAACAAGAATAAAATTCTTATAAGAAGATTTACTAGACATAATTAAATCAAAAACAACTCCTATGAAACATTTCACTTACTTTGGATACACTTCTCATATTCCCTACATTTATCAAGCTCGTCTTCAATCAGATCAATCCTGGATTCATGATTATCCATCTTTTCTTCTAGTATTTTTGAAGAGGATTCAAGGTCACTTTTCAGAGCATAAATTTGTTCCAAGACGAGATTCATGGTTAAAGAGAGCTTATCATAATGAGAGGCAGAGGGATTCCCATCAGAAGAGGAATCATGCTTGTTAGAGCACATCTCACTATCAGAGGAATCAAAACGAACCTTCTTGGAAGGAAATAGAACAGTCCAAACATCACTTTCTTTGCTTGAAAGACTTGATGAGGACATTATAGAAGAAGGGAAAATGAAATGCTCATATCAAGGAGAAGTCTTCATCTTAAAAAGAGTGAAGATAGGGGATAAAATTTCCAAAAAGACCTTTGACCAAAACCCAAACAGAATTTGGTTATCCCATGAAAAAGTCTTATAAGGAAGAACACTTAAGTACACAGCCGGATCTTGAAAAAACAAAAGGAAATAGAACCAGACATAGGTTTTAACAGAAATATCTCATCACAACCCTCTTGAAGTTTATGATTCTTGCCCAAGAGAGAAAGACAATAATCAAATTGAAACACAATTACAAATTGTAATTCTTCCAATCCAAAATAAGACTGGATGACTTCTTATGAGAGGTTGACATTTTTGTTTTTCCTTGTTTCTGTTTTGCCTTCAGGAAAGAAGAGTTACTCACGTCATTCTTTTCCCTTTTTAGCACGGTATCGAATACCTTATATGTTGCTTTTCTCAAACTATGAATGGATTTGGAAATCCTTTTTGAAACACTTGAATATTTAATGGAGGATTTCCTTTTCATTTTCTGAAAACATGGTTTAACAGAGGAGAAATATTCTTGATCTTTAGTGCATACAATGTCAAGATGATCCTGATTTTCACACAAGGAGACCAAACTGTTTGGTAAGTCCTTGTAGTTCTCCACATCATCTTTTCCTGGGTGATTTGAGAATGACATAGAATCAGGAGTGATTTGCTGATAATGCTTATCAGAACTAATCGAAGAAGTTCGATGTTCCATATTAGTATCACAAATATGAGTGATAGAAACAGCCTGTCTTAAGTTAAACAATTGATATTCCAGATCTTCAATCTTTTTAATCAAGAATTCCCTTTCCAGTTGAAAGACTTATGGAGAAGTAAGATTATGCATCATGGAACAATCATGATTGTTAGGAGGACAAGCGTGATTATCAGCAAGGAGGTTAAGAGAACTTACACATATATCATCCTCAGGACAGTAGTCAAGAGTAGTCATCCATGCTTTTGTTAACTCACTGAACTTCACATCAGAACTTTTGGAAGTATTATGGATACTTCTATAGCACTTAGAATAAGCTTTATGATCATAGTTTTCCTGAACTCTTTTATCCCCTTTTCTGACTTACTGGGTTTCTTTTGAGACTTTCTTTTATTCTGTCTAAGAATTTTCTTGAGTTGTTGTATAAACAGTGACAGAGTTGAATTAAAGCAATTTTCTTCCCTTATGTCAATCAATTTAGGGCGTCGAGACATTTTATCAGATGTAGCAACATGGTTGCTTGACAAGTGACGTTTTTCTCTTTCACGAAGTTCAAGATCGAAAATTTTAAGCTTTCCAACAAGAGTATTTCTGGAAAGAGTATCAAGGTTATTTTCCTCAATGATGACATGCTTCTTAGAATCGTATCTAGATGGAAACGATCTGAGAATTTTCATCACAATGTCCTTTTCAGGAATAGTATTACCCAATGCAAAAGATGCATTAACAATTTCAGACACTTTGTGATTAAACTCATCAAATGAATCTTCATCTTCCATACGAATGTTTTCCCAATCGGAATTTAGGTTTTGAATCCTGGCTTCCTTTTCACTAGTGTTTCCTTCAAATACGGTTTCTAAGATATCCCAAGCATCTTTAGACCGAGTGCAAGTAGTCACATGGTGCTGAGGATCTGTGGTAATGGCATGTATGATAACATTCAAACCGTCGGAGTTTTGCTTTGCAGCAAGTATCTCGGCAGCATCATATGCACCAATGTCCTTTGGAACGGTTACGTTACATATTGCCACAACGGGAGCCTCATAGCCATTAACTACATAAACCCATGATTGAAAATCACGCGCTTGAAGAAAGGCACGCATAGCAATTTTCCACCACAAGTAATTTGAGTCATCGAAGACTGGTGGTATGTTTATAGAGATAGCATCTCTGTCCATATCAGATAGCTACTAAAAATGCGGGGGGTCTAACAACCACACCCAACAATTCGTTTGGAAATCTGAGAGGACTTACTCCAATAAACTTTCTAGAGAATCAACTAGACAGTCAAACTCAATCTAGAATAAAGTATATTAAAGAGTTTAATATCTCTAACTCATAATTCAATCCGCAATCAACAAATAGAAATCTGCGAGCCCGATTGAATATAAGAGTACTTGAACGGTACCAAAGACCAATGTTCAAGTGTCAATCAATGTAAATCAACAACCCAAGGTTGGATATTCTAATTGTTTGATCTTAATGCATAACCTGTGATATTTCAATTATAAAACAAAATATAATGCGGAAAATAAATAACACAGACACCAAAATTTTGTTCACGAGGAAACCGCAAATGTAGAAAAACCCCGGGACCTAGTCCATATTGAACACCACACTGTATTAAGCCGCTAAAGACACTAACCTACTACCAATTAACTTCAGACTGGACTGTAGTTGAACTCTAATCAATCTCACACTGATTCAAGGTACAGTTGCGCTCCTAACATCTCTGATCCCAGCAGGATACTACGCACTTGATTCCCTTAGCTGATCTCACCCACAACTAAGAGTTGCTACAACCCAAAGTCAAAAACTTGATAAACAAATCTGTCTCACACAGAAAAGTCTATAGGATTGAATAAATTTGTCTCCCAAAGAAATACCCAAGAGTTTTTGTTTCGTCTTTTGATAAATCAAGGTGATCATGAACCAATTGATAAACCAGACTTATATTCCCGAAGAACAGCCTAGTATTATCAATTACCTCACAATAAACTTAATCGACTAGCGAAACAAGTTATTTTGGAATCACAAACGATGAGACGAAGGTGTTTGTGATTATTTTTCTATCTTGCCTATCGGAGATATAAATGTCAAGACAATTTTACAATTGCACTCAATCACGATAGAAACAGCAAGATCCGATCACGCAACTACAAAGAGAACAGTTGGGTCTGGCTTCACAATCCCAATGAAATCTTCAAGTCGTTAACCTACAGTGTCTCGAGAAGAAACCTAAGGTTAAAGGAGACTTGACTCTAGTTATGCAACTAGTAGCACACAGGAGGTGTGGGGACTAGGTTTCCCAGTTGCTAGAGTTCTCCTTTATATAGTTTTCAAATCAGGGTTTGCAATCCAAGTTACCTTGGTAACAAAGCATTCAATATTCACCGTTAGATGAAAAACCTGATTCAACCAAGCTAATATCTTTTAATCGTTAGATCGAATTTAGCTTGTTACACACAAATGAAATGTACCCTCATTTAGATTTATGTAACCGTACCTAAACGTGTACACCATGTTGGTCCACAAATAGTTAACCGAGGTTAGCCATATGATTATCTCATATCAACTTTATTCATCTTAACCATAACTAGTTCAAATGACTCAAATGAAACTAGTTAAAGAGTTGTTCAATTGCTATATTCTCATGGATTTATACAAGAAAACAATTGAAGCAAAATCGGTTTGATTCACTCGAATCAATCATGAACATTATAGCCACGGTTTGTAAAGATTGCATTCCTTATGATTTAAATGTTTAAGTTCATGAACATACCGATTTGATAAAATAACCAGCTTAATATGCGTACGGGTATGCATACTTAAGCAACCGGATTTGAGTTTGTTAAGTTTCCAAACTCAACAGAAATTTTCGGTTTGAAAACTTCCGCCAGTATGCGTACGGGTACGCATACTTAAGGTGACTAGTTTAGGAGTTTGTAATTCCAAAACTCAGCAGATATTTTCGGTTCGAAAACTTCTACCAGTATGCGTACGGGTACGCATATTTATCTTGTCTCCTTCACCAATTTGGTATACACACATATGCATACACTTGGTTCCCGGTTTATGGATTTATACACTAATGTGCGAACACACTATATATGCTTGTATCCAAAGATGGTTACATTATCAACTCTTTATTTCAATCATTGAAACATTCTTCCATAATGATAATAGTCGTCTTCACACACTATTAGCATCAACGCAATTTCCAAGATATTGAAATAATCATTATCGAAACATTCTAAGTCTTACACCAAATGATTGTATCACCAAACCATGTAAGATGTTACTCGGAAATTTTCTCATGATATAAGATGAACTTGGTCGAAGCGAAAGCTTACCAACACATATTTCGAGAAATGTGTAAGCGAGATATACTCAGCTCGAAATCTCAAATGTGTATAGAGAAAACTATATCGTAACACGACTTATGTCTCAATATAGGATATAGAGTAGAAATAGACTTTCCAAGTGATAGATTAGTTTAAGTCTCCACATACCTTTTGTCGATGAAGTTCCACAAGCTCTCCTTAGTAGTTATTCGACTACAAGTGATAAGCATCGTGAAGTCTAAGCTCAACTACACAAACTATGTCCTAGTCTGAGACATCTATAAATAGGCTAGAAATCAAGATTTATAGTTTTGATCACTAACATTAACAAACATGCTTGAGATATCAACGCATGCAAGTTCGACCGAGCAGTGTTCTAACAACTAAAAACACAGACTTGTAAGGTCCTTAACGTGTTTGCCTGCTCTGATACCAATTGAAAATGCGGGGGTATAACAACCACACCCAACAATTCGTTTGGCAATCTAAGAGGACTTACTCCAATACATTTTCTAGAGAATCAACTAGACAGTCAGACTCAATTTAGAATAAAGTATATCAAAGAGTTTAATATCTCTAACTCTTAAACCAATCCGCAATCAACAAATAGAAATCTACGAGCCCGGTTGAATATAAGAGGAATTACTTGAATGGTACCAAAGACCAATGTTCAAGTGTCAATCAATGTAAATCAACAACCAAAGGTTGGATATTCCAATTGATTGATCTTAACGCACAACCTGTGATATATCAATTATATAACAAAATATAATACGGAAAAAAATAAGACAGACACCAGAATTTTGTTAACGAGGAAACCGCAAATGCAGAAAAACCCCGGGACCTAGTCCAGTTTGAACACCACATTGTATTAAGCCGCTACAGACACTAGCCTACTACCAATTAACTTCGGAAGTGGAACCCTAATCAATCTCACACTGATTCAAGGTACAGTTGTGCTCCTTACGTATCTGATCCCAGCAGGATACTACGCACTTGATTCCCTTAGCTGATCTCACCCACAACTAAGAGTTGCTACGAACCAAAGTCGAAGACTTGATAAACAAATTTGTCTCACACAGGAAAGTCTATAGGATTGAATAAATATGTCTCCCACAGTAATACCCAAGAGTTTTTGTTCCGTCTTTTGATAAATCAAGGTGAACAGGAACCAATTGATAAACCAGACTTATATTCCCGAAGAACAGCCTAGTATTATCAATCACCTCACAATAAACTTAATCGACTAGCGAAACAAGTTATCGTGGAATCACAAACGATGAGACGAAGGTGTTTGTGACTACTTTTCTATCTTGCCTATCGGAGATATAAATCTTAAGACAATTTTACAATTGCACTCAATCACGATAGAAACAACAAGATCAGATAACGCAACTACAAAGAGAATAGTTGGGTCTGGATTCACAATCCCAATGAAGTCTTCAAGTCGTTAACTTACAGGGTCTCCAGAAGAAACATAGGGTTAAAGGAGAATCGACTCTAGTTATGCAACTAGTAACACACAAGAGTTGTGGGGATTAGGTTTCCCAGTTGCTAGAGTTCTCCTTTATATAGTTTTTCAAATCAGGGTTTGTAATCCAAGTTACCTTGGTAACAAAGCATTCAATATTCACCGTTAGATGAAAAACCTGATTCAACCAAGCTAATATCTTTCAACAGTTAGATCGAACTTAGCTTGTTACACAAAAATGAAATCTACCCTCATTTAGGTTTATGTAACCGTACCCAAACGTGTACACTATGTTGATTCACAAAACCGAGGTTAGCCATATGATTACTCTCATATCAACCTTATTCATCTTAACCATAACTAGTTCAAATGACTCAAATGAAACTATGCAAAGAGTTGTTCAATTGCTATATTCTCATAGATTTATACAAGAACACAATTGAAGGAAAATCGGTTTGATTCACCCGAATCTATACATGAACATTATAGCCAAGGTTTGCAAAGATTGCATTCCTTATTAATAAATGTTTAAGTTCATGTACACTACCTATTTAAGAAAGTAACCACTTAAGTACGCGTACTTAAGTAACCGGTTTTTTGAGTTCGGTTTTTCAAAACTCAGCAGAAATTCACGGACGTGAACTTTCCGCCAGTACGCGTACGGGTACGCGTACTTAGGTAACTGAATGAGTTGGTTTTGAAATTCCAACATCAACAGAAATTCACAGACGTGAACTTCCGCCAGTATGCATACAGATACGCATACTTGTCCAGTCTCCTTCAACCATTTTGTACATACACAAGTATGCATACTTTAGGTTCCCGGTTTTGGACTTATACACAAATGTGCGAACACACTCTATGCTTATATCAAAAGAAGGTTACATGATTTTAAACTCTTTATTTCAATCATTGAAACATTCTTCTATAATGACAATAGCCGTTTTCACACACTATTAGCATCAAAGCAATTTTCAAGATATTGAAATAATCATTATCGAAACATTCCAAGTTTTACACCAAATGATTGTATCACACAAACCATGTAAGATGTTACTCGGAAATTTTCTCATGATATAAGATGAACTTGGTCGAAGCGAAAGCTTACCAACACATATTTCAAGAAATATGTAAGCGAGATATATTCAGCTCGAAATCTCAAATGCGTATATAGAAAACTATATCGTAATACGACTTATGTCTCAATATAGGAGATAGAGTAAAATTAGACTTTCTAAGTGATAGATGAGTTTAAGTCTCCACATACCTTTTGTCGATGAAGTTCCACAAGCTCTCCTTAGTAGTTCTTCGTCTTCAAGTGATAAACGCCGTGAAGTCTAAGCTCAACTACACAAACTATGTCCTAGTCCGAGACATCTATAAATAGGCTAGAAACTTATAGTTTTGATCACTAACATTGACAAACATGCTTGAGATAGCAACGAATGCGAGTTCGACCTAGCAGTGCTCTAACAATAATTGACACAATTCAAAGAAAATTTTGGTGGAATAATAGAGGGGAAGGTAGAGGTATTTATCTTAGAAGTTGGGTCAATGTAACAAAACCTATTGTTCTAGGAGGATTGACTATCAAAAAGACTGAATATCTCAATACATCCCTGTTAGCTAAATTAGGATGGAGAACTATAACTGAATTTGAGTCATTATGGGCCATTAGTCTTAAACAAAAATATTTCCCGAATAGTGATCCCCTGCATACAGTAAATCAGAACCCAGGTTCTTTCATTTGGAAAGGCATTCGTAGAGGACTTGATATTATAAAAGAAAACTATTGTTGGGAGATATGGATGTCATGAATGTTTCAATTTGGAAAGACAAATGGATTCCAAATAGAAATGGTTTGTTGATTTCTCACTTTATTTCAGCTAACATGTCTGCTGTGAATCAATTGATTGATCAGTATGAATGTAAGTGGAATCTGGATACCCTAAATTCTATTTTTGATAATGATATTGTCAATGATATATGTGCAATAAAACTACCAGCTACAGGTAATGATATTCTTAAATGGAAACCATCTCATATTGGTATGTTTTCAGTTAAATCAGCCTATACAATAATTATTTATAATGTTTATGGTAATGAACAAGTTAGCTTTCTTTGGAAAGCTTTCTAGAAAACTAAACTACCCCCTAAAATTAAAAACCTTCTATGGAAATGTATGAATGATTTTTTGCACGTAAGAAATACATTATCAAGATATGTTGAGGGCATGAAAAATGTATGTCCTTTCTGTAATCAGGTCCCTGAAACTGTTGATCATTTACTGTTGAATTGCAATACCACAATGAATATGTGAAATACTGGCAATACTAATTTTGTAGGGATGGTGAATGGGAGATGCCTTTAAGATTGGTTACCAGTTGGTTTAATAATACTGGTAGCAACCAAAAATTTGCAAGATAAATCATTGATGCAAGATTTATATTATGGAATTTATGGAAATTAAAATGTTAAATAGTCTTTAACAATGTACAATTACAGGGGAAGTGTTTAAAAGGAGAACATAGCCTGACATAGATGATTGGAATCGGCTTGGTTACAAACTTAGCAGTGATAATCATGTATCTTCACTGACTAGGAATGTCTCTCAGTGAAAATTACCCGAGAGGAATTTAATTAAAATAAATTTTGATGGTTCTTTTATAAAATAATACAGAACTATGGACTGTGGACTGATTATGTTCTCACTTGCAGGTGATTATGGAGGGGAAGTCTGCATACCAGGGACATCGCAAGATGAGGAGCAGGTAGAAGCTATTGCAGCATATGAAGCACTAAAATGGGCTAAAAAAGTTATAATTGAGCATCTGCATTTAGAGGGAGACAGTTTGAATGTAGTCAATGCGATAAATGGTAGATTATGAGTTGTTAGGTGAACAAATAACAACTCATTTTGGATTGCAAGTTATTATAAATGGTTTTAGTTCTTGGATCTTCACCCATGCTCCTAGAATTTCAAACAGAATTGCAGACTCGCTAGGAATAAAATTAGTAAGGAAACATGGAGTGGTGTATTACCAAGTTGGTTGAAAACTCTCATTACAGAGAAACTTGATGTACTTTCAGCATAATTTTCAATAAATCTACCTTTCCTATTAAAAAAAAGAATAGCTTCTCTGATCCCAAGCCAATAAGAATCAAGGGTCCTTGTTTTACAATGTTTGATACACATGAACCACCTAAGGTGATGATTACCCATTCCTCTACCTTCCTTGAGGACGAATCCGCTCACATGTTTAATCTCACTGTTATCTTACTCGATATTCTCATCCCTTGAATTTTAAATTGTAAACGGTCCTGATATTTTCGACTTCCACATTTTAGTTCTGGGGTTTTGATGGGTCTCCCCATGACTTTCTCTTTTATATTCGTTTTATACTCTCTCCGGGATATCCTCTTATGTTAGAGCATTCCTTGGTTGAACCCACCAAGCGTTGGTATGTCAAGTTTGGTTGTCATATTCTAGTATCAAAATTCATCTAGAGTCGCTTGATTAATTACCAGAGTCAACTTTGTTTAGGTTAGACTAAAAAGTCTAGGAATGTAGAGACTTACAAGTATTACTCTGAAGACCTGAAGAATGTGAAGAAGTAACGACTACAATGAAGACATCATCCTTCCACTTGAGGTTAATAATATTGGCTTGACATTCCTAATGTATCTTTCAACTCGCTTTTGATTGAAAACATAACATGTGAAGTTATACATTTATGGAACTCTAGTATTAGACTTGGTCATATTATTATGATCAAAGTATCAAGGAATTATATTGAATTATGAAGTATAACTCTTATATTTTAAACTTCGTAAATACGACATCAACATAATCTATGTATTTAGTTACTTGATTATGTGTGGGATATAGGTGTGGTTTCATCCTAGGAAACTATGTATCATTACATTGGTCTAAGGAAGTAGGTGTACAAAGTTGTTTCTTAATCAAAAAGGAAATCAATAAGTGTGTTGGTCCGGTTTTTCATTGAAGATTATTTGGATGACCAATACAAGATGACAAGGTAGAGCCGATCTTAACTTATGTTGAGAATCAAGGTAGAACCGGTCGTAACCTATATTAGGTGACAGGGTATAACCGATCCTAACTAGTTTTGGGAGACAAGGTAGAACCGGCCATAACATATATCTAGTGACATGGTATAACCGATCCTAACTAGATTTGGGAAACAAGGTATAACCGGTCATAACCTATATTGGGAGTCATCGTATAACCGATCCTAACTTAGTTTGGGAGTCATGGTAGATTCGGTCCCAAGAGAAAAACCGAGTTTCCAATATTCACATATTTCTTTATGTTGTGTGTGAATTTGGAATTAGAGTTGCTAAAATAGGAAACTTCTAGATGTCGACATTATTTGAACATGTGCATAACTCTTATCATTAATTGATCAAAGATATTCCTTGATGCTCAAGGTGATCCCAAACCGAAATGTTCAAAAGCATTTAATTATGATTTTCGATTTTATATGTTTTAATTACCAGCAATTAAAGCATATACTCTAGAAAACGATTATTAGTTAATGTGCTAAACTAATAATAAAAATTTTCTAAGAGAGATTTCGGAAATATTGTTTGACATTAATTGGAAATAGGAAAACCGAAATTAGGTACTTTGTTACATATCTTGAGAATTTTTTTGGTTTTGGAATTTCCTTGTTGTCCAAACAAACTTGGTATATAAATAGTTGAGTTTGCATTTCTTGCAAACTATCGTAAGAGCCATGCAAATTTCATCCGTGTTGTTTCTGGTTAAGCCGTCTATTTGAAGAGGAAAGTACCCCAATTAGGCGAAATCTCTTATGACTGCTCGTTTAAATACTTATGTGGGATCAAGAATCTCTAAGAATACCGTTGGTGGGAAATTGGATAATTGCATTGTTATTTTAGTTTTCGATTATTGATTTGATTGACTAACTGTTGTTGAAAATTTGATTGCACCTAGTTTGATTATTCTTGAGAGCCTTCTCTTCTGACATAAGGGTCACCCAAACTAGATCAAAACATCTTGTGATAATCCATTAATTATTAACAGATTACATTCTGTGCGTGATTGATCACAAGAGGATTCAAGTTTGTATTGTGCAGGTTATTTAAGAAGGCAATTCAAGATTTGAAGACGGAGAAGATTTATCCAATTGGTTTTCATATCTCTTGATTTGTGCACACATCTTGATCGGTTGGGATCCATCTAGATCTTGTTTATCTTTGATAGACTTGTGATTATCTAGCTGTGTAAGATCGGCACTTGATAGTTTATCTTTGACTTCTATATTGTTTGATTGCAAATCCTGAAAGTGATTATTTTGGTAATTAAGATTCGATTGATCAAATCATACAAAGGAGTTTATTAGATTAAAGATAAGAGCCTTTGTCAACGACTCAACATATATTTTCTTAAAGATTGAATAGAGTGCTTACCAAACAGATTTGTTCCTTTACTATTTGGAATACGGTCAAAGGGGTTGAGTACATAAGATTTTACTTGGTAAAACAACTCGAGATAGTGACTTCTGTCTTGAGATTCACGTGCGTGACCAAAAGGTCGAAGATGCAGGGATACCGAGGGAACTAAGTAAGTAGGGCTAGTTTACTTGGTCTCAACTATACGAAGTTGGATTTTGTTCTTTGTATAACGGCTTAATTCTGAGAGTATTCAAAACTGGACTAGGTCCTTGGGTTTTTCTGCATTTGTGGTTTCCTCGTTAACAAAATCTTGTCGTGTCATTTACTTTACTTCCGCATTATAATTGTCTTACTATAATAAAGTAAATTACACTTGTACGTTAATCCTAATCACTTGACTTCTATCACATAGTCAATCGGTCTTGTACTGTAATTATTGTCAAATGAATATCGAGTTGTCGTATTGTCTCGACTTTTTCCATAGACGATCACACTTGGTATCAGACTTATAGGTTGAAATAACAAGATTGTGGTGTATTTGGGTACCCTCGTCTTTTCATCTTCCTCTCCCACCTTATATTTCACAGACATACAAATCTAGCTTCCTTAAAAATCATATAATATTCAGAAGTAAAAAAACATAATCACTCACCAGTAGTTTTATATCCATCCAGTAAATTGTCGTAGCAAAAAGCAGAAAAAAAAAATAACCAGCAAAAAGCAAACTGGATAGAAGATTATGATTCTTTGGGGATAATAGTAATATGTTGTTTGACTGCGAAGGATTACGAGTTTTTTAGATGTTATACCTGTTAAGAATATTGGGTATTAGTGGCTTTTGAATTTGGACAGAGTTTTTGGACGATATGTTTGGGAAAAAGAAGTGAATAGTTGCCATAGAATCATTATGAATGGATGAGATAGAAGTCAATATAAGAGTTTCAATGGTTTTAGGAAAGTGGCTTTGACCAGGAGTTACATAGTATTGGTGTTCTTGATTCCGGAATTCGGAATGTGAAATGTGAAATGATGAAGGTACCCAAGTACACTACAATCTTTTTGTTTCAACCTATAAGCCAGATATCTTAAGTGACCATATATGGACAAAGTCGAGACAATACAACTTCAAGATATTCAGTTGACAATAATTACGGTACAAGACCGATTGACTATAAGATCAATGTCAAGTGATTAGAATTTAACGTACAAGTGTTATTTACTTTATTATAATAAAACAATTATAATGCAGAAGTATAGTAAATGACACAACAAGAATTTGTTAACGAGGAAACTGCAAATGCAGAAAAACCCTGGGACCTAGTCCAGTTTTGAATTCTCTCAGAATTAAGTCGATATACAAAGTGCAAAGCCAACTTCATATAGTTGAGAGAAATATTTCTAGTTACTTAGTTCCCTCAGTATCCATGCGTCTACGATCGTCTGGTCACGCACATGAATCCCAAGACAAAAAAATCACTATCTTGAGTTGCTTTACCGATGTAAAGTCTTAAGCACTCAACTCCTTTTGATCATATTTCAAATAGTAAATGACAAAGTTGTTTGGTAACTACTCCAATAATCTTTAAGAAAATATTCGTTGAGTTTTGAAAGAGGCTCTTCAGTTTAAATTAGTAAACTTCTTTATCGGGTAAGATCAATCCAAATCAGTAACTTAGATTCAGATTCACAACTAATAGATTCAGATACTGAAGAATGCCACCAAATGATAGTTGTCGATCTAAAAGACTATATGATCAAATCTATCAAAGATAAATCAGATATAAGTCGGATCCCACCCGATCAAGATATGTGCACAAATCACAAGATACTAAAACCAATAAGAAAAATCTTCTTGTTCTTTAAATCTTTAATTACCTTCTATTATACCTGCACAACACAACTTTAATTCACTTATGATCGATCACACACAGAATGGAGTCTGTTAACAATGAATGATCACAAGTTGTCTTCAGATCCAAAAACAGTTATGAAGATCTCGTCAATACTTTGATCTACTTTGAGTGACCTTATGTCAGAAGAGAAGGCTCTCAAGAATAATCAAACTAGGTTCAATCAAAGTTTAAACAACTGTTAGTCAATCAAATCAATAATCGAAAACTTAAATAACAATGCAATTATCTAGTTTCCCACCAGTGGTACTCGTAGAGCTTCTTGATCCCAGGGAAGTCTTTAAACGAGCGGTCGTCAGAGATTTTTCCTAATTAGGGTACTTTCCTCAACTATTTATAGACCAAGGTGGTTTGGAAAACAAGGAAATTCCAAAACCGAAAATATTCTCAACGTATTTAATAAGTACCTAATTCGGTTTTCATATTTCCAACTAATATCCAACCTGTAATTCTGAAATCTCTCATTAGAAAATATCTAATATTAGTTCAACACTTAACTAATATAACTTTCTAAGAGATATATTTTGATTGCTGGAAAATCAAAAACATATAATCGAAAATCTTATTTGAAAGATTCTCAATATTTCGGTTTGGGATCACCTTGGGTATCAAGAAATATCTTTGAATAATAAAAGATAATAATTATATTTATGTTCGAATTATGTCGATGTACATCTGGAAATTTCCTATTTAGAATGTAGAGCATCGGTTTTGCTTTTGGGACCGGTTCTATTATGACTCCTAACATAGGTTAAGATCGGTTTTATCAAGTCTCCAAATATAGGTAGATATCGGTTCTACCAAGACTCCCAACAAAATCTAGCATCGGTTCCACCATGTATCCCAATATAGGTAAGGATCGGTTCTACCAAGACTCCCAACAAAAGCTAGGATCGGTTCTACCATGTATCCCAATATAGGTAACGGTTCTACCAAGACTCTCAAAAGTTAAGAACGTTCCTACCCGTGTATCCTAAACTAGGTAAAGATTGGTTCTACCATAACTCTCAACATAAGTCAAGATCAGTTCTGCCAAAGTTCTTACCTAGGCTTGAATTGGTCATCTAATCGATCTTCAATGAAACCCGGACCAAAACGTATAATGATTTTTTTTCGATTACAAAACAAGTTTCCTATATGTACTTCCTTTAAACATATGTAATAAAATATAGTTTCCTATGATGAAATCACACATATATCCAATACACAATCAAGCAACAAGTTATATGGATTATGTCGATGTCACATTTACGAAGTTCAAAAGATAAACGTTATACTTCGTAATCAAATATTATTCCTTGACACTTTGATCATAATAAAATGACCAAGTCTAATACTAGAGTATTAAATATAACCTCGCATGTTATGTTTTTAATCTTAAACGACTCGAAAGCAACGATATGAATGGAAACAAGTCAAGTCAGTATCATTAACTTCAAGTGGAAGGATGATGTCTTCACCGTAGTCGATATGTCTTCACAATCTTCAGGTCGTCAGAGTAATAATTGTATGTCTCAACACTCCTAAAATTTCTAGTCTAACCTAAACAAAGTCGACTCTATTACATTTAATCAAGCGACTCTAAATGAATTTTGATACTAAAATATGACAACCAAATTTGACATACCAACGTTTAGTGGGTTCAACCAAGCAATGCTCTAACAGCCCGAACTGCCGAATTTCAGTGATACCGGATTATCTCCAGTACCAAATAGGTGGACAAGTATTAGTGGTACGTACAGGTCCTGATTTTACAATAATATTCTTCAACAGAAAATTAACAAGGACATAAAGAGCTTAGTAAATCGTCACCAAGAGATACCCTCGGACACGACACCCATTGTGCCTCTATTGCATCTTGATCTGCGGTTAACAATGTTGGGTCCTATAAAAGAAACCAAATGTACAGGCAGACAAACTTAAGTTCAATATACAGGTGAAAGAGTTGGAACTTATGAACAAAGTTAAAGCAAGAAAGTAAATGTTCACCGCTTAGTTATAATTCATAAAAAAACAACATCCTAGAGTCATACATTTACACACACCAAAAGGGCAACAGAAGTGCATAATCTAATGTGAAATCTGGGTGGCGTAACACCATTTGCTTATACATACAAAAAAGAAAAAGAAAAAACAACAAAATTCCCATCTCCATATGTGATATGCAATTTGACGCAGAAACGATAGCTCCATTAGAGTTCTCGGCGCATAATTGATCAACTTTATTTCTCTCACAGTTACGGTAGTCATGGCCTCTTAGTGTGCAATATCTGCACATTCTCGGTTTCTTTCTTTCTCCATAAATTTCCATACCACTCTCTAACGAGAATCACTTGTTGCATTTTTATTTCCCGTACCAGGGTTTCTGCCTTTTGTTTGTAAGATGCGTGGATCACCCATAATCATATTAGGACGGGTAGCATCAAACGAAATTGCCTTAGTTATTTTTGCAACAACGGTGCATGATGAACCGGTAAAAAATAATTCATCGTTAACATCTGATTCCCCTCTATATATTTTCCATGTTCTTTACCAAGCTCAAGTATGTCAATTTGCTTAACTTTTTCCATTGGTTGATTGTGAAAATCCATTGCCACAACATACGCCTTTTCTGATTTACCCAACATGTAGGCTAGTTCAGTGGATACTCGGCAATAATGACTGATCCACATGGCTTCAATCCCAGTTTTATCATCTTTCATGACTAACTGATTGGAACCCAAACCCGCACATTTTCTTGCATACTTAGTCCACCTTTCTATTATAAAACATTGAGGAATCTCTGTCATATAGCGACGACGAACTAAGATATGGTGTAAATGTTTACAGGGTATTGCAAGAAACTAAAATTTTTGGCAGCCACATGAACCTTTTTGAGTTACCACATTAATCTTTACTGAAAATACTTTCACTGTTTTTTCATCTATTAACGAATACACAATGTATGTGTGTTCGTCACCGACGGTCTCAAGTATTTTTGATTGACATATTAAAGAAGCATTAAATTCCCCTTGCACAATATTAAAGATAACTCTACTGTATACTTTAGAGGCATGCCTTACCAAAAAATCTTGAGAAACATATACACACTTTAGATGGTTCTATTTAGGTTGCTATCTGGGTATTTTTTTTTTTTTTTTTTGGTTATGGTGGTGAAACAAGTCACAACCACCATAGATCAGTACAATTGGTTGAGTTTTTAAGTATAGCTAAACGTCAGTGATACAACATGCTACATATAGTAAGTATCCAAAGTTTAGACTTTAGACTTTTCACTAGGGGTGCAGATACCTACCCATATCCACCAATCCTACCCTACCCATCAGTGTTTTAACCGTATCCTATCCTACCCATTATTTTGCGGGTAGGGTAACGGGTAAAGATTTTCTTAACCGCCGTTAGATGAGTAGGATGACGGGTAAAGCTCGAAATTATCCTACCCTACCCGCCTACCCGCCTATTTATCTAATAGCCGTTAGTAGCCGTTGATCTTTCTATTATTGATCATCTTTGCCGTTGGTTTTTTATTAATCAACTCAACCTAAAAACTAAATTCATTTTCGTTTCATCTCTTCGTACTTCTCCTCTCTAACGAAGGGCCAGTACTGTTGCATCTCCGCCACCTCCACCTCCACCATCTTCTCAACTTGAGGTCAGAGAAAGTAAGAAGCGGAAGAGGATATCTTGGGTATGGGGACATTTTACGACGAGTTTTGATGAAGATGGTATTAAATGGGGGAAGTGTAACCATTGTGAAGGCATGATGCTTTTGTTTGTTCATTTTTCCCTAGTTAGATTGGCAGTACCATTGGGTACATATTTAGATAGGATGGCTCTTATTTGTTGTGTTGTTGCAAGATTTCATTTTTGTTTTTTGGGAAGCATTTTTTGTATACACAGTCAAGGTAGTAACTAGTAACCAAAAAATCCAGAATATAGAAAACTAAAAAAGAAAAAAAAAAGAAAAAAAGAAAAAAAAACGGTTATACCCGCCATCCTATCCTACCCAACCCGCCAATTAATGGGTCGGGTAGGACCTTATCCGTTTAGTGGCGGGTAGGGTGGCGGGTAAAAAAAAATTTACCCGCCAGTCAGCGGGTAGGGTGGCGAAATAGGCCCTATCCCACCCACCCTACCCGTTGTGCAGCCCTACTTTTTACTAATCTTGGAATCAACCTGAGAGTAAACTCTATTGGGTGGATTTTTATTTCCAACGATGTTGTGGGAAAAAGAACTGTCGCTATAGATTTTTTTTTTTGAGATATAACTTTAAGATGATTTTAATATGACTGACCACTTAATCGAGCAAACAAAATATTAGTTCTTCTCCATAATAAGGTGTACGAAAAAAATGGACATCAATATGGAGGATTGTTATTCATTACTGCAAAAGAATTTAATGGGTCACCGCTGGAACTTAAGGACCCGACTAATTTGACCCGACTAACAAAACTTCGATAAAATTATGGGCTTAACTTGCGGGCCAAGGCCCGAGTAAACTTATAGATTTATATTATCAATTTAAGCTAGATAATAATATTATTGAACGCATGGCCTCGACTACTATTGTTCGACTAATTAAACACGCTAGTATGACCCAACTAACTAACACGTATATGACACGACTAATTAAATACCGGGACTGTTCCTAATGATCGTGGCCTACTATAACCCAATTAACTAAACATGGACTTGACCATCAGACTGACTAAAATTTTTTGGGAGGATACTGGCCGACCAAAAAACAATAAACAAAATGAGAAATTAGGCTAAGACCAAAAAAATACATTATTCTTGTTTTCAGGTCCAAGATATTTTTCAGTTTTCGTGACACTCAAAATTATCCAAAATTATTAAAAATCGTTACATAACTCGTATGTGTCCTATTTTTGTAGAGGTATATTTGGTAAGAAAACTTAAATATAACATATCTAAAAAACCGCGCCTTCGAATTTTACAAATTTTATCTCGTTGGAAAGCTTTTAAAGAGATCTGTACAACAAGTACAAATAACATTATCAAATTTTTGTTTTTCACGAAAAAATCGGAGGTGATCATCATTTTAGGAAAAACCTTCGAAAATTGACTACATATTCGTTATGCAACCTCCAAAAAAGATGCATAACACAATACGCATACACCACAAAAGATGCATAACACGTTATGCAACCATATTTTTGTTCATGCATCTATTATTTTGGTTATGCAGCCACTAAAACGCTATATATGCCTGAATCCAACATAAAAAACAAATGCATAACGAATTATGCAACCATTTTCTCGACTTCATAACAAGTTATGTAGCCATTGTTTTGGTTGATTTTAGTGTGCACAGAAAAAATTGATGCATAATACATTATGCAGCCATATTTTCGGATGCATATCAGGTTATGCATCCATTTTCTCGATGCATAAAAGATTATGCAACAATTTTCATTTTCACAGCTACTAAAAAAGATGCCGGATAATGCGTTATGCATCCATTTTCTCGACTGCATAACAGGTTATGTAAACATAACATCATCATCTTCGTTCTTCTTCGTTTTCTTTCCCTTGAACTCCTCTTGGCATAACAGACATCTTCATGTTACTGACCGTCTTCCCTGTAACTCAAATCACAAATTCAAAACACCACATATACATCCATACACCCACCACGACCATTACCTTTCTTCGAACCTAACTTTAATTTCTCATAAACCCTAGTTCTCCAAATCATAATTACAGTATCAAACAAATAGAGTTTGTTCTCAATAACCTCGGGAAAACCAAATCGAAACGTTACGAAATCATGATAACTTCACACAAAAAAGATGGAATTAGACCTAGAAAACCATTGAATCAACTCTACTCATTGAAAATTGAAATAAGATTGCAGATTTATAACCTAAAAATGGAATCACTTTGAATTTTCTTCCAAAAATCTTATCAATTAATGGCAAAAACATGATTATCCTCGATTAATTTCACCATGTTCTCTCGGGAAAAAAAATCATAAGAAAGAGAAGACGAAGGAAAAAGGAAGTCACAAAGAAAAAAAAACCGAGAAAGAAGAAGCGAAGAAATAATTTTAGAAAATATGGGTGCACGGGAAATTTTAATCCAAAACATGGGTGATTGCGTGAAGTTTTCCGCCCGTGGATTTCAGGGTGAAAAAAATCTGAAAAATGGGTCTAGTATTAGGTTTCCCGGCCAAAACAAAACTCGGAAAAGGTTTGAGCCCCGGCCAGGGTGATTATTGAAAGGCAAATTTACCACACATTAGGACAACGCTTAACCAAATTCTAGACAGTAGAATCCTAGAGGAGCTCTTCAAGGAAAAGGAAAAAAGAAAAAGAAAAACTGCCCAAAAAAACCAGCTTTCTTTTGTTTTCCTTTTCTTCACAAACCCCCACCTTTTTTAACTTCCACCTTGGTGCTCCACTTTCTCTCTCGCTGTCTACCTGAGATTAACGGATTCAACCAATCCCTCGTTTGCATTCTCCCAGTCGTTTCTCTCTTTTTACACCATGAGTCTCTTTGGTTTAGGCAGGTAATTAAATATATTATCTTTCTGAATCAAAATCTTGTGTGAAAAACGATATGATTAAGATCTGTTAATTGATTTGGTGTTTAGGGTGTTCGCTGATTTGAATCTTTGTATAGCTATTTTTTTTCATCTATAAATTCTGATCGGGGGTTTTGTTTTATCTGATCGGAATATGTAGCTGTAATTGATGTCACACTCTAGTTTTGCACGATCGACTTAATTGTTTGGTATTCAATTAATTAGGAGTATTTTATTTAATACTTCACTGGTATAATAGATTTATGCATTATAATTACTCACTTATGATGTTTATTGTGGTTGTTGTACACAGCTTATATATGTAAATTTGGTAGGATTTTGAGTAAAAACACTGTGAACTTATACATGGTCATGTCCGTTGGTGGTAGACACTTCTACGGAGTTGTAAAAAAATGGATCGTAAGAACCCAAGATGCTAAAATTGCCTGTTTCTTCGAATCCGTACTTTTTGAAGCTTATTACTTATGTTTAGCTGTATCTTTTATTATTGAAATAAAAATGATACAATTAGATGGAATCGCCATTTGATGTTTTAAGTGAGAAATTTTCAAAGGGAGGGTTGCATAATGATTCTGAATATCTTACCTAAGAGTGGTGAATTCGTGAGAAAATTTGTATTTTAATTGCAGGATTTGATCTCTGATATGTCGTTTTTGGCTCCATCAATTAGGCTTATATATATTGATGTGTAAACAGGAATCAGAGGACATTTCGCCCGAAAAAGAGTGCACCTTCAGGGAGTAAGGTACAATCTATAATTCATTGACGCGTTCCTTTCTTTCTATTGTCTAGCTGATGTGGTTCATATGTGTTCTGATCACATAGATTTTTGATTTCCTAACTGGACTTTTCTTATGTTTTAGGAGTACATGGTTTGGTAATGTTTTGTTTGTTAAATTATCATTGGAAATGCTTTATTTCAGTTAAATTCTCATTCTTATCATGCCACCTTTAGTACTACTGCTGTGCTGATCACTGACATAAAATAGGGTCTTAGAACTACATTTTTCCTCTGTTCCCTATAGTTTTTTTTTTTGGTGTGTGTTCCTCGGAAATCTTGTCACCCTACAAGAAATATAGGATCTTTAGGTTTTTTGTTTTTTGAAGAAGAGGCTTTAGCAATTTATAATGATTGGTAAATTGGTTAACAGTGTATGTGGGAGAGCCTCTGTCATGGTGAAAAAAGATGACTTGTTTTGCATTATTGTTACAGATAGTATATTAACAATAATATCATACATGAAACTTAATGAAACCTGAGGTCTGCTTTTTGAGCTAGCATATAATTATTTTTCGTACAAAAATAAGGGTATCTATAGGATTATCTATCTTGATGTTTTGAGTGATATTATAATTTGACAGCGACACAGAAATCATCATTGCAGCATCTTTCAAGCGTCCTTATCACCTTGTATATAGCATTGTAGAGCATAACTTATGTTTGTTGGAGCTTATTTTCACTTGAAATTTGATCCTCTGCAGGGTGCACAACTAAGAAAGCACATCGATGCCACCTTGGGTAGTGGGAATCTGAGGGAAGCCGTACGACTTCCTCCAGGAGAGGATGCAAATGAATGGCTCGCAGTAAACAGTAATATTCTCCTCGATGGGAACTACTAAATTCTTACCTTAGGTGTGATGTTATATGCCCTCGAGTCAATGCACTTGGATGATTCCTCGTGCAACAGTAGCTCCAGAGGCCACCCCTCTGCAAGGCCATCCTTCACGTGGCGTATCTTAACTCTTTGAAGTTGTTCTGTTTGTTGGAAAGCTAACCCCTGCGAGCATTAAATCCTTTTGTTTAAAATTATGCACAAGGAATGCATCATTCTTTTCTTCCCAATGTTTGTTGCAAAGCATTATATAATTAAAATCTTAGCTGAAGCATGATTGTTGATTCATTTTTCAGCTGTGGATTTCTTCAACCAGGTGAATCTGCTCTATGGTACCCTCACTGAGTTCTGTACACCTGAGAATTGTCCTACGATGACTGCAGGCCCCAAGTATGGCTTACTGCACTGATATCGAATTTAAGTTATATAAGAGGTGCATAGAGTTTAGGATAGAGAAACAAGTGCCTTATGAGCTCCCCCTAATAAGTTTGACAACGTCTTACATTTTCCTGAATTTCCTTTTGTCAATTGTGTGTTCTTGCTCTGATTGTGATTGCTTTTAATGATAATTTGTGTTCGTGAACTTCGCATTCCTGACCTTGTGGAAATGGAATTTTACAGGTACGAGTATAGATGGGCAGATGGTATACAAGTAAAGAAGCCTATTGAAGTATCTGCTCCGAAGTATGTTGAGTACTTAATGGACTGGATTGAAGCTCAGCTTGATGACGAATCCATATTTCCTCAAAAGCTTGGTACGTTTAGTTTCAGTTTAAAAGAATTACCCCATTAATTTTTTGGGACCTAACAGAATCCTATGGAATACCCAGTGCGATCAAAACTTACTTGGGATATCTTTAGCCTACTGATCATTTTGTTTGGGGTCTCATATTGGCTTGCTCACTCTTGATTTTTTAGGAATACCGTTTCCTCCCAATTTTAGAGAGGTTGTAAAGACGATATTCAAGCGTCTGTTCCGTGTGTATGCCCACATATATCATTCACATTTTCAGAAGATTGTGAGTCTTAAAGAGGAGGCTCATCTCAATACTTGCTTCAAGCATTTCATCCTGTTTACATGTGTAAGATCTCTTTACCTACTTCCTAATACCTTCCTTTATTGTATTCGACGTACCAATTTAAAATTTTGATTGGCATCCAATTGAGATTTTGAGCTCTTCTAGATTTGTTAAATATATCTCCACATCCTCATGGCTTCTGAATGATGCATTTCTTTTGGTCAATACAGGAATTTGGATTAATCGACAAGAAGGAGCTAGCTCCACTCCAGGAGCTTATAGAATCCATTATTGTTCCTTATTAAGCTGATATTGAAATATGTTATACTATAAAACTTAACTGTGATTTGGATGATATTGAATGATAAAAGTACTTACTGTCGTTACTAGTCTCTTGCAGTAAATTTATTCCTATTATGTCCCACTAAAATATGCTACAAGATTGTCAAATCACCAGTTTGAAGCCTCCATTGGACTTGCCCTTGAGCAGTCCAGGTTTGATATTGGGTTTGCATAATATTTTTTTTTTCTGAATTGTAAACATTGCTTAAAATAGTGGACTTGTTGCTAAAGTGTTGACATGTGTTGGAGACTTTGAAACCTCGTTGTCTTTGCTATAGAGTCCGTCGCTGTGTTATGTTTCATGTTTATACATTTTACATTGAATCCTCGTTGGCCATCTCTTTGGGGACATCGGATAAAATTTGAAGACTTTCTTAATCTGGGTTTTGATGGCCACTTAATGCAATGCAAGATTCCTGTACCTCAGCCATCTAAAATGGATACAATTTCTGGTAGCCTTCATGGAGTACGGTCAATTCCCATATGGCAAAACAGATAAATGAATATCGAAATATACTACTCCCTTCGTCCCAAATTAGATTAGCTATTTGTATTTTGCACAATTCTTAAGGCAAGGAGAAAAGAGGAGTATGTTTAAGCATTTTTTTTACAACTAGCTGTAGTTTGCACAATTCTTAAGGCAGGGATACGAAACACCTTTATGTCAGGAATGGCCCACGTGCTTGTTATACTGGTCCATATAAAGTTATGATCTCATTTTCGCAACTCACGAGTCTAATATTTTGTGGTACATACCATGATAAATATAAGAGCACAGAAACAAGGTGGAGGCTCTGAACAACTCGCTAGAGAATCACACATTTTATTTTATTTTTGAAGAGAGGTTAAATTTCATTCATCATGAAATGAAAAGAAAAAAGAATACAAGATGGAGAACGCCGAAGCGAGACAAGATGGAAGGCAAAAGCCTAACCACAGACAACTAAAAAGAAAACAAATGGAGTGTATAACTCCTAAACCAAAGCAACTGCAACAGGCTATTGCAGACAGTGCAAGATACTTATGCTAAGCCAAAAACAACAAATGCAGTGTAAAACTCCTAAACCAAAAACAACAACAACATGCTATTGTAGACGGTGTAAGATAATTTCTTATATGATAGTTATCTCTATTGGGCCTATGTGAGAATCTGGTTATATTTAAGATATTGCTAAATATCTAATCCATGGTTTATATAAGGAGTTAGTATCCTATTTATGCTCTTCCTTGATAGACGGTCGAGATCTAAAGTCCTATTACTAAAATCCTAGGAACTTGGTCCTCTCTCTACCAATAAAAGAGACACAATAATCATCAATGTTGTGTCTAAGGAATTACTCATTACGACCAAGGTGAAGAGAGAGAAACCATGACCTCCACAAGGTATTACCGCTGCTCCAAGTTGATGGATCACGGACTAAGGATTAACACTATAAGGTATTTCTCATAAACTCTATTAGCATATTATTGTGTGATTATCATGAAGTTCAAGATCCTAAATTACGTATCTATAAAATTAAATCTTATAGTTGGCATCTAGAGCTAGTGTTTAGAACTCATGATCGTCCGTTGATAAAATGCAATAACATGTTATTTTTTGTTTGTTGCTATGGTTTCAAATTTTACATCAAGTTATATACATTTCATCGTGACAATGTTTTCATGATTGATCAATCCGTAAAACTTAAATCAAAATTGAAAATACAGAGAAAATATGCGCATTAATGCTTAGGATTTGTCTCTTCCCCAAATTTGGAAGGGAAAAGATATCATCACCTAGTGGACCTGTGGATTTAGGTTGGGCAATTTTTATTCATAATGAGTGTGGGCTAATAATTGTAATATGCTGGAAATTAAAATACGGATTTAATTATTAATAGGATATAAAAATATTCCCATAAAACTACTAATGGTAATAAGCAGTTAATATGGTCATGAATGTCCGTTCCATAATTAATGAGGGTCCGTAAACGTCTTGTTTCCATTGACAACCTTGATCTGATTGTAACTATTCTTTGTTGTCAACCATTCATCTTTCAACTTATACTTCAGTGGTGTTGGCCTTGGCCTTAACACGTGAACGCAATTTCAAAGGAATTAATTAAAGTTAACTTTTATCTAAGGGCCAAAATGCTTGGTTATTTAGTTAACCATATATATTATATACTATATATACTGATTAAGTTTAAGATAATTGGAATTTAAGGGTCTAATTACAGATAGCCCAATAATATTCTAGGTCCATTAACAAGGACCGATTAAGTCTGACAAGTCAACTGTTGAGCCATTAATTGACCGGACCAATTTTTTTTATTGATTCAGTTTTCATCTGTTTTTGCTCAATTGAGTTAACTTTGGACTAGGTTATTATAAAAACACATTATCACAAGTGAAACCAATTATTAATATGCTTCCGCTTTATCGAAAACATTTAGGCACAATCTGAGCCGATATTTATCAGATAATTTTATGATAAATTTTGTGATCCAAATTATTTTTTACACCATTAAATTTGTGTGTGCATTATGATATGGTTTGTGTGCTTGTGCGTTATGGTATAGTTTCTCTCACATTATTGTTTTTCTGTAAATTTTATAGGATTATACTTAAAATTATTATGGGACTCTATAGTTATCACCACAGTGATGCTAGAGTGTTATATCTCAATATAACCATAATGTTATTTAAGCATGAATTTGCAAACCGTAAAATGTAGGTTTTGCAGTTATCAATATCATGTGATAATGGCATTATTTTAGTTGATTGGCTATCACCACAGTGATGTCAAATCACTTTTGGCCACGATCACAGTTTTCCTAATGCTTGTAATATTGTTTTTTGTTAAATATATTAGAACATAATTTACCCACAGGAAATTGGAGTTCATGTATTTAAGAAAACATTGACTGATATAATGTTGATCATACATTATGGATATGAACTGATTTGAATCTTGAGGGTGTCTTGTGTCATTATGTTTCACTTTTCTCCCAATGTTGATGATAATTTCAATTGTACATATAAAATAATTGTGATTAAGATTCTTAGGTCATAATTCTTTAGCTATCACCACAGTGATATTAGAGTGTTTTATCTTAGCAATAATAATAATTTTATTGTATGCACGAATACGCCAAGCCGTAAAGGCAAGGTTTAGTAGTTATTATGGCATTATTTTTGAGTTGTTTGGCTATCACCACCGTGATGTCAAATAATTTTTCCATTCATAATCGTTATCATGTTAAGTGCTTATAATATTGTTTTTCTTAATGTATTAGAACAACAATTACCCACAGGTAATTTGAGTTCACATGTTTAAGATAACATTGAAGTGTCCAATATTTGATCATACATTATGGTAATTAAATAATCGGCACATGATTTTACGTTATTTCTTAAAAGTGCATAAAAGAAAATTTACATAAATTAACTCATTATCGAGTTGAGTAACCTATTACGAATTTTTCTTATGTCGTCCAAAACTTATTGCATCCTCTATGAAATTGAGGTTTTATCTTTGATAAATTTCTCCATATTTCTAAAAATGATATTCGGTGACTATTTAACACATTTCATATTAATTCATAATATATCCGTTATTTATTATGATCTTTAAGCTTGTATCATATTTAAATGAGCGATGCATCAAAGAATTTTTCTTCAACGAAATTTCATTATTGAATTATATTTATAGACTTGCTTCATGCTCGATTTTGGTTTAAGAAAAAGTTCATTATGTTTGGATATTTTTCGATTATAGGGTGTTGATATTTTTTCACAATTTATGTATGGCATGCTTTTGAATAAATCTTCGTGATTGATGTTTTAAGGTTACTCATTATTGTTTATAAGCGACTAAATTTATGATCAGATCAAGTATGTCCATATCATTGAGTGGGACTGTGCAATATCACAAGAAAAGTTAGTGTGATATTTGCAATTGTACATGTTTGCTGGATAGTTTAGTTATCACGACAGTGATGTTATGCTCTTATCTTGTAAGTGTTGTATATTTTGAGTCCTCTTAGTTTGATTTGGCGATTAGAACAATGCTGGTCACAAGTAGTTTTTCTTCACACGTTAAACAAGCATTAAGGTTATCTAAATGTTTCATATACATGTGAAATAATAGCCACCCACAGGTGACTACAATTCACATTATATTAGGTTGAACATATTTAGAATTATTGGAGTTTGTTAATACATTTTAGGACGTGAATTCCCCACAGGTGATTCTAGTTGAAGTATTTGACAGACATAATGTTGAATTATGAGAATGTAAAATATCCACAGATATTTTTCATGTCTTACTTTGTTCCTTTATAAGGTTTTACCCACATGAGAATCCTATTGAAGGTATGAAACTATTTTAAGCTTAATTGTCATTTGTCTCTATTATAACTTTCAGTTTTTGTTCTTATTAATGGTTGATTACGATTATTTTGTAGACTTTTAATTAATGGTCCAATATTTGGAAGATAAAATTGTTTATCACTTGATGTTGTTTTTCACGTTATTGTGTACATCTATAAATTGCATTATGAATCTCAATCTGTGGAAGTTTTCTCGAACATTCATTATTGAAATTGAGAGGCAATTATAGAGAAAGTGAAAATCATAAAGTCTGACAAAGGTGGTGAATATTGTGAAAAGTATGAGAAAACAGGATAATATCCTAAATCTTTCGCGTAATATCTCCAAAAGATTAGAATTGTTGATTCAATACACAAGGCCAACTTATCCTGGGCATAATGGTGTATAACAAAAGGCAAAATCATACTTTTATGAAAATAGTTAGAAACATAATGAGTTATGCATAATTGCCACACATCTGTGAATGTACATTCTTTCTACAACTGTGTGATTTAAATAAATTTCTGAATAAAGCAGTTTCAAAGACACACTTTGGACTAGAAAGGTTGGAAACCTAGTTTAAATCACTTTTAAGTTATGGTTGTTCAGTTGGAGGTGAGACTTACATTTCCAAGAATGAAAATTGGATTTGAAAACTATTATTGTTTCATTGGTTTTCCTAAATAATCCAAATGGTATTATTTAATGTTCTAACTGTAGTATGAGATTTATTGAAACCGAAAATATAAATTCATTAGTGGTGGCATAATCGGTTGGAGTTCGTGGATATATATGTTCAAGAGGTCATGATAATGATCTCTTATTTAAGATTTCTACAGATATTGTGAATCTTCTCATTGTCGGAATGTTAGATAATGAAAGACCACAAATTTTTTGATCCTATATTCCATAATAAAACTACCGTCAATAAAAAAATTTCCCGATAACAATATTTACTAGCATTAAGAAGGTCTCAAAAGAGATTGAAAGAAAGTTGTTTATGTTGTTTCGGTGATTTGATTACAAGAATTTATTTCATTTTGATAGACTCGGTTTCTGGTTCACAAACTATTATGTGTATGATAATAATTTTGGTTAATGGATTGATGCTATGTGAGATAAAATCAATGGTTGAACGTCAAGTCCGGGATATTATTTAGTTGCATGAACGACAAAAAACAATTGTGTGCAAATGGGTCTTTCAGCCCTAGCATGACTGTAATAGCATAAATAAATGATATAAAGCCCGAACTGCAGCCAAAGATTTTATTGAAATGATGCATCGATTATAAATAAGTTTTTCTCTCGTGTCAAAGAAAGACTTATTCAGAATTATCATAGTACTATTAGTAGCTCAATATGACTTAAGAGTTGCATTACTTAAATGTGAAAATAGCCTTTATTAATGATAAATTTTAGTCTACAACTTTTAGAAATCAAAGTATGAAATTTAAGAAGCCTCCCATAATGGTATATGAAATTCAACAAAACTATAAATGTTTCAAGTTTTGGATGAAATTATTACAGATTTATGCATATACCTCAAGATCAGTGGGAGAAATACATACTCTTGGTCATGTATGTTAAGACATACTACTTACAAGTAGTGATCTTGACTTTATGCATATCTCTATATTTTTTGAAATAAAGGATATCAATGAAGCTTACCATGTGATAATACATATCATATGGATTACTAAAGCTTTCATATAAGGCATATATCGAGTATTCGAAGAATTTTGAGATAGTAACATATTTAACAGATTTTATTTCATGTTGGATAGAAGATATAAATTTAATTTTCATTACGTCTTAATTCTGATATGAAACTTATAACAAGTTGTTGGTATGTTAACTAAATGCCTTAAGAATCGAAGAACAAATTACGGGAAAGCTATCAAGAATTTTGAGATACTGTCTTAACTTTTATGTCTTATAATTAGTTAGCAAACCCAACTAGAGTTGATTGGGTTTTCAGACTTCAGTTTTGTGGATGTATGGATTCTATAAATGGAGAATCCATTAATGCTAGTCCCACAATTGAGTTTGAATATTTATGACTGCGAAACTTAGAGAATTAAAGTTTGTCTCTACATTGCTGAAATTTATCGTCTTAGCTTCGCAGCATTAAAGCACGATATGTATACGAAGGGAACAAAACACATGAACCTTGAGTATATATGCGTGAATTATGAAATTCAGAAACAATAGTTGTTCATTTATCGCTTAAGCACAATTGCATTAGGAGATGCACTTAATGAATAATTACCTTTTAAGACCTCTTAAGAAAAGATTAAAATCTTAGGTCTGTGAGAGTAATTGATTACTGAATCAGCTAATTTATGTGCTTCATATTGAACACTTATTGAGCTCTTATTAATGTCATTCTGAATTATTTTTGTATCCATGTTTAGTATACATTTATGTGAATGGATGAATGTTAACAGAAATCGTCTTTCTCAAAGACATTACTGGACCATTATGATACTCCTATTTAAGGCCTAGTTGAGCAAGGTACTTATGTTGTGGTACATGGAAGGGAACATGTTGATAACAAGACAATGTGCAACCGCTATGACTCGCATGAATAGCTTCTTTGATCAAGGTATTACGTTAACCACTAAAGTTATTATTTGGAAATTACGCGCGCCTTATGTTTCCTGCAATTAACCATTTATAGATTATCACATGGACCAGTGGGAGAACGTAAGATAATTTCTTATATGATAATTATCTCTATTGGGCCTATGTGAGAATCTGGTTATATTTAAGATATTGCTAAATATCTAATCCATGGTTTATATAAGGAGTTATATCCTATTTATGCTCTTCCTCGATGGACGGTCGAGATCTAAAATCCTATTACTAAAATCCTAGGAACTTGGTCCTCTCTCTACCAATAAAAGAGACACAATAACCATCAATGTTGTGTCTAAGGAATTACTCATTACGACTAAGGTGAAGAAAGAGAAACCATGACCTCCACAAGGTATTACCGCTGCTCCAAGTTGGTCGATCACAGACTAAAAATTAACACTATAAGGTATTTCTCATAAACTCTATTAGCATATTATTGTGTGATTATCATGAAGTTCAAGATCCTAAATTACGTATCTATAAAATTAAATCTTATAGACGGAGCTAGAGAATCACACATACAACATCGGGAACATGATTAACGAATGGATATTGCATACGAAAAAAACGAATTGATATTTTCTTTTTTTTCCACATAAAAATTCGTCTAAATTAAAAAACTCAAGATTACACAATAGGAACGCGTGTTAGTCAGTGGTTGATTGGTACAAAAATCTTGGTATGAATAATCCGGACACGTTTGCACGCTGCATAGTATCACATTTAATAAATTCGACCAGAAATATATACAAGATCTAGCTAATTAATGATAATATCTAGCTAATTAAGATGAAAGATTTTCTTATTTTTGGAATCTTCGTAATCCTCTTTTAAGTCGTATGGATTTCATGTATTCAATATCATTAACCTATAAATTAAAGTTCTCACAGAAACCTACCAACTCAAGAACAGTAAAAACACCAACAAAGAGATCAAACATTCGAAATGCCTTATCCACCATGCGTAAGTCATCCATGTACGCAATTTTAGTGAGTTTGTTCAAAGAAATTTTTAGTTTAGAAAACTTTAACGCTTGCATATTAGTTTCCTTGTTAATATTGTAGGAATCAGACGGGTAGGCTGTCAATATTTTTCCGATATCCGGTATCCGTTTAGTATTCGAGATACTATAGGATTTTATCCGTTTTATCTGATATCAGATATCAGATCGGATATTTTATCGGATATTTCTTCCTTAACATATCGGAAACGGATTAGACCCCATTCGAAATGTTAATATCCGATATCCGATAGTATATGAACTTATTTGTAATTTATCCTAATTTCGAGTCTAGTATCGGATATTATCGGATATTGTCGGATAAATATCTGATAAGTGTCAATTATGAAAATGTTTTACAAAAGTTTTTAAGCTTTTTTGTTATAACCGGATATTATCGGATATCCGACAGCTTAGCCTATCGGAATCGATATCTGATTTTGATATCCTATAGGATATTATCGGATATCGAATATCCGATAGTGCTTAACATGTCGGATATCGGATTTCTAAATATCCGACGGATATTCTACCATTGACAGGACGGGTGACTTGGCCGCAACTCCTCGGGAAGCCACCTGCGGTAGCAAAGGCAAAGAGAACGACCAGGAGGGACTGCTGTTATCATACCATAAATGAAGCGAGAACCGAGGATTTTTGTTCCAACCGTGTTTGGCTTGATGTGAACAATGATCCCCAAAGAACCGTTGCTACTATTCCCATGATCGGATAATTAATTCAACTGTGTGTAGTTGATATAAAATAATAAAATAAAACTATTGGCGAGACTTCCCCAATTTTTAACAATTTCCATTTTTTTAAGCAATCAAACATGCCATCTTATTGTTCCCATTCTTTTTTTTCCTTTCACTAGTTTGTGTAAGCGTCGGGAATTTTCTACCCATGTCTTTATATCCGTCTGAAAAGTTGTTGTAGAGTTTAAAAAATTTCTCATTGTTCCAAACCTGTAAACATGCTAGCTCCATCATTTGTTGTCACGCTCCCTGCTGCTGACATTAGAAAATATCTTGGGTGCAACTTTGGCGCTTAAGGTTCTGCAATTCATCTGATTCCTGAAAAGGTTAGTCTTTTCTCATAGGCAAAACACGACTAATTAAAAAGCATACCCTTCGATAATTATTCTAAGACTTTTGTTAAAGGGAGAGCAAAAACGGATTCGAGGAGAGCGAAAATCGTAGTTGAATTACTAATTAGGCCGATTTGCAAACTGGGTTCATTTTTAAGTTTTTTTTTTGCGCAACATGCCCTTTACCCTAACTATGCTTAGTTTTTTTTAACCTAATGTATAATTTTGGGAACGAAAATTCAACGGAATAAAATCAAAATTTTTATCATCACCGACAACCAAAAACACCATTAAACCCTAAACCCCATAAGTAATGCTAGGAAATATAGAACAACACAGGGTCATGTACGAGGAAATATTGGGCGTCGATTTGTTAAAAGAATTGAAAGATACGAACATACGGTGGGAACAAAAGAAACGTGCATGAGATAAATATGATTACCACTAATAGTTATGTTTGTGGACCTTGTTCAAGAGCTCCAATGGCTGATATTATATTAGTTTCAATTAATATACATTTCATTTAATCGCTTGTGTCATTAGAGTAGTTATTTTTTTTTTCTTTTCGGTCATTCTCTGTGTAGTGATGGTTGCAAATACTCCCAACCTTTTTTGCTCGACTATCGATTAATGGTCACTGCATAACTGGCTTTGGATGTTGGTTTTTAATGATCACTACAAACATGTATTAGGCTTATGATGAACTATAGATTTCCACAGTATGGAAGAAGAAGTAAGAAGAAAGAATCGTTTGACTGTTTTGGAGCTTGGAGTTAAGCTTGGTCTGCAAGCATGTGAAGGGAGCGTGTGAAGGGTAAACTTGCCCGAGTCAAAACTCATTATAGGAATCGACCTAGTTAGTGAGTCAACTACGATTTTTGCTCTCCTCGGATCCATTTTTGCTCCCCTTTAACAAAAAACTTATTCTAATCAGTACACAAAAACACAAAGAAACAACAACATCTTGTGTCTCTAATATATACAGCTGAAAAACAAAACAGGGATGCTTAAAGAAAGAAATGCGAGACATTGTTTCTTAAATTTAAGTTAGAGGCGGACAATCTTGTTCACAATATTATAAAATACCTTAAAACCTTTGGACGAGACAATACTTATTCAATTTAACATTTTTAAAAATCTAATCTACATACACATCACGACGACAATCAACTACAAAGCTCAAAGCAACAAGAGAAATTTATGCTTTGAGCAGTACCTCCATACATAATCCTTGTTATTTGCAGCAACTTCAACACAGACAGTTTTTGCAAGCCTTTATTCCCCTTAGTTCCTTGTGCACCCGTTGCAGGAATATCAACTAGTATGAAAAGGTGGAAACAGATCACCAATTTGTATAATCTTAGCAAAATTGATCTATTTGATGCATCACTAACCCAAGGAAGCGAAGATTTTACAAGTAAGGTGGTGTTTGTTTGCAGCTGACTCATCTGACTCGTCTGGATCTGAGTCGTCTGAATCTGAGTGAAATCACCTGACTCATCTGGATCTGACTCACTAAGGTCTGAGTCAGAAAATATGTTTGTTTTGTGAGTCAGATCTGACTCAGCTGAGTGGATTTTTTTGGACAGAAAATGCTCTTGTGCACATTTCAAACAACTTGTTCACTACTAGTCTAACAACCTAAAACTTCAACCCATGAGCAAACTTTAGCTATATGAGATTTTTAATTCCATAAAACAACTTCTCTAAACAGAAGTTAATTATATTAGATTTCAATTTAATAAATTACATTGGCTTAAACTTCTCAAAATAAATTACACAGAAGTTAATTGCTCGGATTTTTTATGTAACAGAAGTTTTATGTAACATCACAAATTGTTCACTACCAGTCTAAACAACTTCTCTTTTTGATGGAATTAAACATTGCCAAACAATAAAATCTAAAGACTTCATTCCTACAAACATAAAAGAAGCAGAAGCAACAAAATCTAAAGGAGGCTAGCTATCTCATCACGTAAGTTGTTCATATATATCTGCTCTTGTCGTCCAAACATACGAGGTGCATTTTCTTCCGTTTCCGCTTCCACTTCGACTTCCACCTGTGTATCATTCATATCAAATGTCTCATTCTCATATTCTTTAAATAGCCAATCATCCAATGCATTACGACGTAGAAAGTTATGTATTGACATGCAAGCAATGACGATATCTCTTTGAGTCTCAAATGAGTAAGAAGGCATTTTACTTAAGACGGGAAATCTTACTTTCAATACCCCGAATGCTCTCTCAATCACATTCCTCAATCGAGCATGGGCTTGATTAAACTTCTCCTCTTTTGCTGTTGGAGGTACTCTTCGATAATCACCTATCCAATACCTTATGTTGCGATACAGACACATAAACCCCTGTGTACGAGAGTACGCAGCATCACATAGATAGTATTTTTCTGCAAATTTTCAACAAAAACATTATGAAGTTGAACAAAAACATTATGAATTAGTACTGGTTACTTAATGACAAGCCAATATAATCAAAATAAATTACACAGCTCAATGGAGCCTAACAGAGGATGAAACCAAAATGATTAGCAAAGGGCACAATGAATGATGAATGATGAGAGACTGGGTATGTATCTCTTATTTCTTTATAACCAAGAATACAAACATTCAGATGAAACTGTGCTTAGGGGATATTACCAACAATAAATCCTAGTTTCCCTCTTTGTAGACAATTTTGACAAAAGCCTTATTCACCTTTCTATGAAACGAGGGTTCTTTTGTTTTTGCTAATTCAAAAACTTTATTAGTTGATATCCAAAAGACTACAAAGAAGATAGCTAAAATAAAAAAAGCGGAATACAAACAAAGAAATCCACATCAGGCATCTCTGCTCTATCCCTTGCAGAAATGCAGATCTGAGAAAGCTTACACTTTAACTACAACATCATATATTCTAACACTGGTAAGTTTGGTGGGTAGTTTAACAGGTGGTTCAAAGAACAGATTCCCCATCCCAACAGGCGCAGGGGTGTCCTGAAATAATCTAAGTAGAGTTCGATATTGTGATCAATTGATGAACACTGCACACAGCCTAAGATGGAAAATACTTGGACTGAATGTTACAATGGCAGCACAGTTTATTTTTCCTACAATTCAAATATATAAGAACGCAGTGCACAAGAATCTAAATAAAATTGAGTAAAGAAAACAAACCCAATGCAGAAAAATTGGACTTAAAATAGAGATATTACCTGGTGGAGGTAGAGGAAACTTGAAAGATGGATCACGCACTGCCTCGGTCAACACTCTCGAGTCATGAGCAGTGCCTTCCCATCCAACCACTACATACAAAAAGTACATATCCCAATCACATATCGCAAGCACGTTTTGGCTACATTCTCCTCTTCCCCTTCCTTTATACGGTGTTTGCTTCTCGACTGGAATGCTGACACTAATTAGAGTGTCATCCAATGCACCAACAACACCTTTGAAAGCACCTTCTCTAAGACGTTTATTCCTTTTAGTTATAGTTGGCTTATCAAATACATTTGGTGGAGGAACTAGGACTTCAGCAGACCATTTCTTCATAGCAGTCAACACTTCATGAAAATACTTACTAACTGTTTCACCTGAATGTTGAAAGTGATATAAAATTACACGATTCCTACAATTGTGCCCGATTGTGTATAGAAACATTGCCATCTTCTCCTCTACTTCTAAATACTTGATATCCTCTAAAAGTCATTTGGCTCGGAATTCATTGCATAATTGAATGAAAGGAGCCCTAGTCATTCTCAATAGGTTGTACATATTCCTCGGATTTCCTTCTAACGGATCTTGGGTGAAATCCTTTCCCGTTAAAATTGACTTCTTGTACTTCGGGCGTACACGCCGCTTAGCCTTTTTAAGTTGCTTCACTAACAAACATAAAGCTACCAGTTGAGATAGTAAGGTCTTCATTTTTCTGAAAACAACAAGTAGATGGAAGCATTATGAAGTAGTAAGCCTCTGAAAAATAGAGGAAGGCACTACACAACCACATAAGAAAAAAAACGAACCAAAATTTACCGTCTTTTTCTTGGCGGCTACAGGGGTCTTAACACCTCTTTTGGGAGTCTGCAAAAGCCAGATGTCAGAATATTAATCAAAATAATACTTCTCCATTGAATCACATCACCTAAACAATTGTATAAATCAAATACACAAATATGCAGTATATACTAGAAATTCCACTACCAATCTCATGGCCAGGGAACCTATCAAAGTTAAACTCATTTCATCTTAAATCTCCACTAACAGGTAAACATAGTACTCTAACCACGTACTAGTCTAAAAATTTAACCATCTCCACTAAACATTAAAATTTACGATCCATATCCAAGCACTTGGTTTTACCATCACGACATATTTGACTCGGTGATTTCTGACTAATAATATTCATAAAACTCATGAAATCTGAACCATTATCCCCGCCTTTAGCCATCACGTTAATTCCATCGGGGCACCTATTCGGATGTGTAATAATTGTGTTACCTAATGCCTAGATTTGAAGGCTAATCCAATGGGAATTTACCACATTATGAGCTATGAAAATTGAACATCTAAATTAAACATGCTACCCTACTTAATTACCATGTTCCATACCGAAATAACCATATGCATTCACATTATCAGATTTATCAATTTAATAATTAGAGCACACTGTACAATACAAAAATTCATGCATAAGCCACACAAATAAAAATTTAACCATAGCAGTTTAAATCACACAACAAACAACCAATAAAATTTAAATTCAAGCATGAACAGGGTTCACGAGATATTTAATTTCCACTTTTACATCTATCCGAAACTAAGAGAATGAACAAACTTGCATCAACCTCGCAGTACAAAAAACCTTCTCCAATTATGTATAAATCGCCTTCACTGATCAAGCCCTAAGGAGGGTAAAAGAATAGAACCATCCTTTAGCTAACTGAAACTTCCTAAAGTAAAAAATTGTAAACTAGAGTGTGTGCCACAAGTGTTCTCTCTCTCTCTTACGTAACTTCCCCATTAACCGAAATACCGAAATGCAGTTCAATTCTCAAGGGTGGAAAATCAGTTGGTCATCAATTTTTTCCTCTCAGCATGTATTGCAAACATATAAGTTTTATTCATGTTAACTACACTTGATAAAATTATTAAATGGCTACTTTTACTATCGTGTCATGTGTTATCGTATTGTCATGTCTATAATAGCAAATGTAAAACTTCAAATAAACAAAAAGAACTTCCTAAGAATAACTATGGGCATTAGTGAAACGTCACAGCTGGAGTAACAGCTCCTCCCAGAGACCAAACTCGTATTTCAAACTTCACACAATTACAGCTTACAAATCAAGATAAACGGAGACATCATAAGAAACTACTGTCAGATGAATGGAGACATCATATATAAGTACTTGCCTGTATTTAGGTGCTTCCCTTCTCTACATAAAACCCACTTCCTTGTATCCTTCTCAATCTGCAACGTAATGAAAGAAAATTGTTACAGCACACTGACATATTAAACATAACCAGCAAGCAATTAAATATAAACAGCAAGCAAATATTCTTAAAGAAATGGAAACATAACTTCAATACTGATTCATTCATTAACTTCAACAAATACTAATTCAGTCATTCAACACAAATTAAAACCCGATTAAGTAATTCATTCATTCAACATTCAACACAAATTCTACTGTTTAGCAACTCATAACATCTCTGACTATTTCCTAATTCATGAATTTCAACGTTCTTCTAAAATTTTGTGTGCAAAGGCAACACGACGCTCATCGCTTTTCAAACTGACAAACAATTTCTGCCAACCAGGCATCTCTGAAGCTTTTAGACTAATGCTCAAATACTCATCCATTGTGATGCAGTCAGTCTCAAGTAGATTATCCAGAGCTTTCATGAATTCTGCTGCGTTATCCTTTTATAGAGCAAGTTTTTTATGTTGAAGATGAGCCTCCATTGATATGACAATTGAACAAACTTTTTCAGTTAATAAATCACTTGAGGCTTCGTCCATTTCCTTTTTTCTTTTCCTTCCACTCCCCTTTGCATTGAGACTGGAATCAACCTCGTTATCATCCTCATGATTTTTTTCTTTTCCAAGACTTGTTCGGGAATCAGATCCATTAGTTGTAGAAGTTCCAGCTGAACAAGGAGGTTCCATTCTTCCAGGCGTATCCCTATTAACTCCGGTAGAGAACTTCCCATCAAATAAATTCTGCAACTTCTCTGCATCTTCCAGTCCCTTATTCTTGAATTGACTGGCGTTTTTGATTGTCTGCATCAATTAGAAAGTAAAATCATTATTGGTTCATTATTGGTGATCGAACAAGCTTGGCATGAACCTTATTGAGCTTCAAAGAATGATATTATCAAGGCACATTGTGCCTGAACCTTATTGAGCTTAAATAAAATTTTCTGAATACAGAAGATATCTAAGTAGAGGGACTTACAAAACTGAAACAGTCTCTTACCTTGTCTAATTCAGACCATTGTTCTTCGCTCCAATCAAAAGTGTTCGTCTCCGCGTTGTACCCATGCCCGGTTCTTGCTAAGAGACGAGACCAAGTGACATATTGGGTGCGCAAGTAATCCCAGTGGTTTCTCAATTTCTTTTGGGTGATAGTGCAGTCATACTTCTCAGAAAAGAATTTGCACAAATTTCCCCACGAAGTTTGCTTCAAAGAAGTTCCAGAAAACCCATGCTCAGTAGCTTGTGCCAAACATTAGTCAATAAATAACCCTCTAAATTCTGGAACGCTCCTAAAAGTTATCTTATTTGCTTTTTCATCTTCTTTTTTCTCCATAGAGAACTAGCATAAAGTAAAAAAATATAAGACGGGGGTAATTTGAAACAGATGAGAGTGTGCTAGCTACTGAGAAAGTAAACAAAGTATGTACATTGTTATTCATATGTAACGGGAGAAAGGCCGAGCAGAAAATACCTGCTTTAGGATCCAGTGATGGCAACAAATGTCTGCGTACTGAGCTAATGTATAAGGTTGTATGCGAACTATCCCTGCAATGCAGCCAAACAACATTTATTTATAAACAATAAAAACTAACTCAGTAATTAACATTATTAAAGATAATTAGTTAAAGCTAAACCATAAATCAATATGTCAACTAACGTAATTAAAAATGTCCGTTGTTGATGTCAGATTCAAGCTAAAGATAATTAGTTAAAGCTATGATGTGGAGAATTATAAACAATGTGAAAACTCATACCCAATGAAAACTCATACCGATATCAAAACAGTAATGCTACCAGACGAGATAAACAATGTGATTATGCAAGATACAAATATGAGGGAGGTACTAAGGTATTCAAAGAATGACAAAAAGCATGGAAGACGACTACTCCCTAATGTATTGACATATACTAGCAAGGAAGAGTGTCATGTATACCAATAAGTACACCACTTATAAATCTAACTAATATAACTGAAATATCATCTAAATAAGTATACCAGGTCTACATACACTAAGGAAGATATGAACTGATCTTATACAAAATTAACAAGAGGAAAACTTAAACCACCAGTTTCAGCGACATACGCTTTGGAACATGTAGCAGGACCAACCCCATATATACCATTTATGATTCGACTTTAGTTGCCAAAGTCAGACAATATCCATATCTTGTTTCCATTACATACACCATTAATGATTCGACTTTAGTTGCCAAAATCTGACATATATCCCTATCTTGTTTCCATTACAATCAGACCTTAGACTTTTCTTAGGCCACACTAATACTACTACACCCAAAAATTCTATTGCAAACACCATTTCAACCATAACCACATATACAAATAAAAATCTTTAATCCACTATGCTATTGCACAAGTACTCGATAAACCCCATGGGGTTCTACAAAGCACTGTATGATTTCAATGGGCAGTTCTTAAAATTAAAAGCTAAACATTCAACGTGTGCCTATAAAATAGATCCTAAGTTGCTTCTAAATTCAACAGAATCCCAATTTATAAATTATTATTGGCATAATCGAGCTAATCGGCACAATTAACGGAAACAATTCCTTCCTTCCAAACATGATATCACAGGCACAATGAAGTGAGATTCTTAATTTTAACTTCATGTTACCAATCTGCGGATGGAACTACGAATCTCAACAATCTAAGATTCTCTAGATTGAGTTTTGAAGTAATTTCCAAATGACAAGTTACCAAGAATTTCCAAATTTTCCTGCAAAATAAGAATCCACATGCAACACAGACCATTGAAATGCAAAAAATCAATAAAAAAGTCTCGAAACTATCTAAATCTTCAACAAAAGAATAACTGGGGACATTGAATCACCTGAAACTGAGCAGCAGTGGTGGTATCCTAGATCTTAACTGCTGTGAAAAAGATCAGAAAAGTAGAAGGTGAATTAGGGTTTATAAATGCTACACAAAACTCATTGTTTTAAAGAAATCAATAATTGCAAGGATCAGAAGTAGAAATCAGCAATTTCAATACCACGCAGAGAAAGAAATCTCCAAAAAAAATTAATAAATCATCGAAAATAAACAGAAATTATTAAAATCCTAGATTTGAAAAGTAAAGGGATTTTTTCTTCTCACCTTGTAAAAACATCTACAAATGTTTAATCCCAAAAGCAGAATAATCTCTTAATAGCTTGACACATACAGAACAATGGATTCACAAATGTTTAACCCCAAAACATCCACAAATGTTTAACCCAAAACAAAATAGACCCATATATAATCCATCATAACAGGAAACCCCTGGATCTAAAAGAAACAAGATGGAACAAAATTATTATACCTTCTGAAACCTTTAATCCCTCTTCTTTATTTCCTGACGTTGATGACCCTTTTAAAACGATATGATGAGTTGAAACAATGGAGAGATTAGTTGATACCGATGAAGGAGATGATTAGATTTGTTGATAAGGGGATGAATGAGACATCAGATCGGGTTTTTCATCATTTTCCATCGCTGGTCTCGATGTATGGAAGAAACGAGAGAAAAAAAGAGAGAAAAGAAATGAAACGAGTTATATGCCCAACAAGGGTATTTTTGAAAATTCATACGAGTCAGGAGTTGGAGCGAGTGATTCAGGGGTATCTCTGTACCTGAGTCCATAGGGTCCGAGTCAGAGGTTGATAGTGAGTCAGCTCACGAGTCAGGGGTTACAATAAGTGGAAAACAAACGATCTGACTGCTGACTCGGTGCGAGTCAGGGGTTGACTCAGACCCAGACACCGAGTCATCTGCAAACAAACAAGTTCTAAGACTTAAGAGCTAATATGAAAACTTTTTGGGACATTTAAGAGCAAATGACTACCGCAAGGGTCTGTACCGGTTCTTCAGCTTCTACATTTAGAGGCACTTCTATGGTTCAAGATTCTGAGTTTGTAAAACAGATATCATACCTCACTAACTTCTGTGTTGGTTAGGGAGTCACCCTATCACCAATCTCAGCCAAAGCTTCAGTGTCAAGACTCTTTATATACGAAGAAATTCCCGGTATTTATTCGGTACATGATCTCTGGGTCCCACTTTTGTGTGCAGAATATTGCCTACCTATTTCCGTCATCCAAATGAGACCCGTGAAATAAGAAAAGGATTAAAACAAGATATGGAGTAGGAAAAAAGTTTTCTTTCTTCAATAGAAAAGTTATGTTCTGAGAATGTAAACTATGCACAACTTACTTGTCAAAACCATTGGGTTATGTGGGTCCAGCCATCCGCCAAAGCTTGAAAAGATCATATATAACCTGTTTTTCCTGCGGATGGTTAAACTTTTAGTAGTTACTTCATTAATCAATTATCAAATCCAACTAACACAGTCAAAATGATGACTGCTTCGTCCACTAAACTAGCAATTAGATAGATGTAGTTAAAGCCATCGGCGTTCATGGATATGCAGAGGGCAACAAATCTAGCTTATCAAAGTCTACTTCAAAGCGATCTAGAAAGGAGATATAAAAGATTACCCTTAAGGTGATGGTCTCCCAGGGAAAAAAATATGTTGTCTACTACTACTTTATGTGTTGAAGGTGTTTTACTTTTTGCGGGTGCATTTCTAACCTTTAAAGGAGAAAGAGAAACTAACAGCCCAGTGAGGAAGATCCTAAAGTTGTTTCGAAAAGTCTGGGTTTGCAAAAAATAGCTTCTTTAAGAGAAGTACGACATAGAAGGTTAAATATAAAGAATGGCACGGTAAATGAAGTAATGATTTTAGAATTAAAGTCAGATATTTTCAGATAACTATTACAGACAGTTCTCAGATAGTATTAATATGAGAGAGACAGAGAGATACAGCTCGAACAGCTTTACTGGTGTGACTCATCAAGTCAAGTCAAACAGACTAGACTTGACTTGACCTAATATTTCTAACACACCCCTGCAAAATGATACATGCAGACTGTGAAGTTTGAAAATCTAAAAACAAGAAATCAACACCCCTGAGACCAGGAAACAATGTGCAGAAAACTAAAAAACTGAAAATGAAGCAATAACACTAAAAAACTGGAACATCCAACAACAAACGAAGCAAAGCACTAGGCAACTGGAACATCCAACATCAAATGAAGCAATCTTGAGTGAGCTGGAAAACACATGCCCTTTGCGAATATATAAGCTATCTGCTCTTCACTTGAAACATGAGAAACAACAAGAAATCCAGAGTCTACTAGCTCCCTGACAGTGTGATATTCAATTTCTTTGTGTTTTGTCCTGGCATGAAAAACATGATTAGCTGACAAAGCAATAACACTTGTATTATCACAATGCAGCTGAACTGGTAATTGAAGAGAAACATGCAGATCATTCAATACATAAGAAACCCATTTAATCTCAGCAGTTGCAACAGATAATGCTTTATACTCAGCCTCAGCAGATGACTTGGAGACTATGGCTTTATTTTTAGAGGACCAAGAGATCAGAGATGAGCCTAAGAATGCATCATATCCACTAGTAGATCTTCTAGTGTCAGGGCATCCAACCCAATCAGAATCATTGTATGCTTTAAGTGAGGTTACATCACCAGGATGAGTAGTAAGACCTTGACCAATACTCCCTTTTAAAATACCTGAGAATTCTTTTGACAAGAAGAAGATGACAGTCTGTAGGTGCATGCATGAATTGACTGACATAGTTAACACCAAAACAGATGTCAGGTCTAGTATGAGTGAGATACTGTAAGCCTCCTACAATGGTTCTAAACTCAAGAGGATCCTTCAATAATGTACCATCATGAATTAATGGAAGTTTTATGTGTCTTAGCTACTGGAATATCACATGGTTTGCATTCTAACATGTTGGCGCTTTTCAATAGTTCCAGAGTATACTTCTTATGTGTTAAAACTAAAGAATCTGAATGTCTCGCAGCTTCAATACCCAGAAAAAAGCTCATATTTCCCAAATCTTTCATAGCAAATGCAGTTTTAAGAGAAGCAATAAATTTGTCCATCAACCACTCAGAATTACCAGTCAAAATTATGTCATCCACATAAAGAATTAAAATTAAGATATCTGAAGCAGAATGAAGAACAAACATAGAGTGATCATTCACAGACTTAACAAAACCAGCAGAACAAGCACTCAGAATTCCCAGACCATTAAGAACATACATTGTAAGATCAGTTTCACACACTCTTTCACCAATAGTCGCCAGAGAATCAACCAGGGATTTAACATTGTGCAAGTAAACAAGAATTGACAAATTTTCTCTTCTATCACCACTCAATTGATTGCGAAGCATTGTTCTACGAGCAGATAATTGATTTCTAAAGCCAGTTTGCAAGTAAAGCCATATTTCTCTAGCAGAAGAAAGACCAAGAACATCACCTGGGTTTGAAACAGCTTGCAACAAACCGATCAACCTTGCGCCAATACAACCATCTAGGATTAGTAACAACAGATCCATCAACGAAAATTTCTTTAGATGGCTCATGAATTTCACCATCAACATATCCAAACAAGTCAATCGAGATTAAAATTGACTCGAACTGATCTCGCCATATAAGATAATTATTAGGACCAAGTTTTGCTGAAACAAAATTGGTGATATTGGTAAAAGGTAAAGAGAATTGAAGAGGGGGATCTGATTGATTTGCAGCGGAAGGATTTGGTTGTGTTCTCCATGGATTTTGAGTAAAATCGTTGATGTTGTTATTAAGATTGTGTTGTGCCATACTCCGAGTAGTTGCCATTGAAGAACTTGATGAAGAATCAAAGAAAATGATGAAAAGAAAGTAGATCTGAAATCAAGAACTAAAAGTTGAATATTCAACTGAATGATCGAAATAGTAAAAGTTATTGAAAAACAATGAAGATGTTGAATTGATTTCTGATGTTGAATCGATTTCTGATGAAGGTTGAATCAAAGATAATGAATGTTTGGATCGGTTTGGTATCTGATACCATGTAAAAAATGGCACAGTAAATGAAGTAATGATTTTAGAATTAATGTCAGATATTTTCAGATAACTGTTACAGACAGTTCTCGGACGACATTAATATGAGAGAGACAGAGAGATACAGCTGTTGGTGTGACTCATCAAGTCAAGTCAAACAGACTAGACTTGACTTGACCTTATATTTCAAACATTAAATTGTAATCAGACTACCTTGTGAGATGATCATCATAATACCGCCAAATACTATCACAATAGTCTTGTCAGGAACAAAAAACATTACATAGATGGAAAAGCAAATGGTGTTTTCAGCTTCTAAGTGAACTATCCCATGAAAATTGTAGAAATAAAAAATACTAAATTAGCATCTAATCATAATAAGTACCTTTAAGTAATGGTCTGTGTAAGCAATTAATGCTCGCCAGCTGAAAGATCTAAAAATTGTGGACATCAAAGTTAGAAGAGATAGGTAAGATTTTATTTGCTTAACATTACCTTAATAACTTGTAACATAACAAGATGACAATGGTGCTAGAGTTGCCTATCTATGATTCGGCAACAATAACACGACATGGTCTTTAGGGCTGCACAACGGGTAGGGTGGGTAGGATATGACCTATACCCGCCACCCTACCCGTTTATTAGTGGTTAAGAAAATCTTTACCCGTCACCCTACCCGCCAAATAGTGGATAGGGTAGGATACGGTTAAAAAACTGGCGGGTAGGGTAGGGTTGGCGGGTATGGGTAGGGTATGTGCACCCCTAGTAGGAATTGCTCAAAGACCAGTAGGGTAGGATAATTTTGAGCTTTACCCGCCATCCTACCCGTTTATTGGGGGTTAAGAAAATCTTCACCCGCGACCCTACCCGCCAAATAGTGGACAGGGTAGGATACAGTTAAAAAACTGGCGGATAGGGTAGGATTGGCGGGTATGGATAGGGTATGTGCACCCCTGATGGTCTTCTTCCCATTCCCATGTTCAGATATGGATCAACGCCGACGGCATACCACTCACAAAATTTGTCCTATTCTCTATAAATTTTCTCAAAGTTTTATTCTATTTGGAATAACCGCCACCCTAGTTAGCAATTCGGGATTCGGCAAACGTACGAGTATTATACGGTTTTGTAAAATCCAGATTCGGTCCAAAATTCGGTCAACGGGACGTGATTCGTCATTAATTCGGAACGGCATACGTACGTGTATAATTCGATTTATAAATGTGAGTTCGACTCTGAAAATTCGGTATCTATATATAACAAATTTTTGTATTTATAAGGTCATAGACCAATTTTTATGCATATGTGTGAGTTATTTAAGGAAAAAATAAACTCAATATGATGATATTAATAATATATACAACATTAGTTATCCAAAAGGACGTCGTATGGTGGTTTAGATGCTTGGTTAGTGAGTTTGAGATCTCTCTCACCTTCACCTTCAAATCTCTTCAGTCGTTTTTATTTCATAAAAATTACAACACGTCTAATATTCGGTCGTGTATGTTCGGGAGGCAGTAAAGCCCAAAAAGTGGAGTCTTTGAAAAGTAAAAGCTAAAGAATTTATGGCGAATTAAGCGGACGTATCATTCGGGATACGTAAAATTCGTAAACGATTCGGGAATAATCCGGGAATGTCACATAATACGCGACTTGGGTTCGGAGTTGCAAACGTACGCGAATAAGACGGTAAAATTCGTGATACGAAAAAATTCGCGAATGATTCGCGAATCATTCGCGAACTTACTAATATACAGGACCGCCACCAACTAATGTTTTTCTTTGGTGCACGCGTTTTAATGACGCGTGTCTGTCAATGCTTGGTTGCAACAGGGGATAAAGAGAAATCTTGGTACGGAGGATCCAACGCCTTTTGCGCGCTCCTTGATATCACATTTAATAAATCAGATATCCTTTATCTAGCTAATTAAGATGAAAGATTTTCTTATTTTTGGAATCTTCTTAATACACTTTTAAGACGTATGGATTTCTTACATATATCATTCAACCTATAAATTAAGGTTCGGAGACAAAAATCTACCAACTCAAAGAGCAGAAAAAACACAACAAAGACAAAGAGATCGGAGATTCAAAATGCACCAACGGACCTACAGCAGGGCTAAACGAGGCTTTAGTCCGGGTAACCTTCCCGGTCCACAAGCTTGAAAAAAAAAAGAAAAAAACCTGCTCGACCAAGGCTTCTAACCTGAACCTTAAAAGAAAATTTATCCTTTCTGGATCCGTCCCTGTTAAAATGCCTTATCCACCGTGTGACGGTCGTGTTTCCGGTACAACAACATTATTTTTCGTTCAATTCGATCAGCTTTCTCTTTTGTACCCTTTTTTGTTCGCTAAAATTTTCTTATGAATTGTTTTTCGCTCTTTATCAGCTGTTTCCGGCCGTACACGACTTGTTTCCGGTTTGATCTACTCGTGGAATGATCACAAAAAAAAAAGAAGAAAAAACAATCTACTGAGTTTGTTGGAAAAATAAAAGAGAGATATGTTTAGTTTTGCAAACTTCACCACTAATCTATTATTTTTCTTTCCTGATATTGTAGGAAGACCGGTGACTTGGCCTCACCTCGTTGGGAAGCCAGCTGCAGAAGCAAAAGCAATGATTGAAAGAGAACACCCAGAAGTGATCGCAGTTATCATACCAAGATATCAAATCTGCATTGGCGATTTTTGTGCCAACCGTGTTTGGCTTAATGTGAACGATGATTGCCGGAAAACCGTTATTGGCCATATTTCCCCAATTTTTAATAATTATTGGCGATATTTCCCCAATTTTTAATATTTTTTTTGAGCAATCAAATACCTAGTTAGCAATTCGTCGAATCATTCACGAATTGTTACGTACTGGTCGGGAAGGTTTTATTCGTCCGTCCAACTGAAACATCGGACTTTATTCGTCTGTCCAACTGAAACATCGGACTGGAAACGCGTGTTTTCTTAGCTTCCCGGATTATACGCAATTTTGGCGACCCGATCTACAAAACGGCAGATAAATTCGCCAGTTGGGCCTATCTACTAAGCCTCTTTCCAAGCCCACCCGTTCTTTTGATTGCATTTAAATCGATTTCGAACCATGTTTTAGGGCATACAAGAAAATTTCAGGCATACTGAATAAAGACAAAAACGGGTTGGAAATAGTAAATACAATAGTCCCTTAACCAAATATTTTTGGTAATGGCAAATTTACCCTTTCTATATTAATAATAATGAATAATTTTGATTAGTGTTTAATTTAAATGGTTAGTGATTAAGATAATTAAGTTATAAAAGTTTGTGTTGATGATAATTTTTGGGGAAGCAATTTTTTTGGGTTTTTTTTGGAGAAGAAGGAGAACCGAGGAAAAACTTGTATGTTTATGAGCCAAATCCAGAAGATGAATACAACGATGAGAAATCCAATAATAACAATACACAAGTATACTTCTAGATTATGTTTAATTTCATTTATGTAAATTGAAATCATCAAAAAAATTGATTTTTTTTCACCCAAATTCGACGAACCAGAAATAGGTTCGGCTTGAATAATAGATAACTAATTTGTATAATCTTCGCAAAATTGACCTATTTGTTGCATCACCAAGACACCAACCCAAGGAAGTGAAGATTTTACAAGTAAGACTTAAAAGTCAATATGAAAACTTTTTGAGACATTTACTTCATTAGTTACTTCATTACCAACCTTTTTTGCTTGCAGATGGTTAAACTTTTATTAGTTACTTCATTAATTAATTATCAAATCCAACTAACACAGTCAAAATGATGACTGCTTCATCGACTAAACTAGAAAGTTGATGGTCTCCCAGGGAAAAAGATATGTCGTCTACTACTACTTTATGTACCGAAGGTGTTTTACTTTCTGCGAGTGCATTTCTAAACTTTAAAGGAGAAAGAGAAACCAACAGCCCAGTGAGAAAGATCCTAAAGTTGTTTCGAAAAGTCTGGGTTTGCAAAAAACTGCTTCTTTAAGAGAAGTACGACATAGATAGCCAACTCCAGATCATAAAATCCATATGGCCGACGGCACACTTGACCACTCAGAAAATTTGTCCTATTCTCTATAGATTTTTTTGAAAATTTTAATCTATTTGGAATAACCGCCCAATTAATATCTGAATACTCTCACCACCAATGTAGTCAATATCGGCCGATATAATATCTGAATACTCTCACCACCAATGTAGTCAATATCGGCCGTATCGGCCGATATATCGGGGATATTTCGGATACCGGTCCAGAACTATACGATAAGAAGGATATCGGGGATACGATATTCGCCCGATAATATCGGCCGTATCGGTCGAATATCGGCCGTTTCGGTCAAATATCGGCCGTATCGGTCGATACGAAATTTTCCTATATTTCCCGATATGAGACGGTATTGGTCGTTTTCTATAAAGTTTAAGGGTAATTTTGGCGAAGAAAGTCTTCCAGGTGATAGTAGAGGTGCATGTAGCTCTCGAAGCAAGTTACTAAAGTTACTCTTTTGTTTTTTTGATAAAATTGATGTTATCTATTATATCTTAACCGAAAATGTGTGGAGAAAATGTTTAATATAAAATTATAGTCTCTAAATCTAGAACCGATATTATACCGATATTTCAACGATAATATCCCCGATATAAATTCGTACCAGTATATCGGTTCCGGCCGAGATGAACCGATATCCGATATTAACTACATTGCTCACGACCAACTAATTTTTTTCTTTGGTGCACGCGTTTTAATGACGCGTGTCTATCAGTGCAACAGAGGATAAAGAGTAATCTTGGGACGGAGGATCCAATGCCTTTTGCGCCCTCCTTGATGTCACATTTAATAAATCAGATATCCTTCAGTATTATATCTAGATAATTAAGATGAAAGATTTTCTTATTTTTGGGATGGTCTTAATCCTCTTTGTCATATGGATTTCATGTATTCAATATCACTCTGACCTATAAATTAAGGTTCGGAGTTGCTCACAAAAACCTACCAACTCAACGAACAGATAAAACATCAACAGAGAGATCGAATATTAAAAATGCATCATCCACCATGCGCTGGTGGTAATCCCGGTACAAATACATTATTTTCCGACAGATATGTTCAGTTTTGCAAACTTCTAAGTTATAACACTAACAATGTAGTTAATATCGGATATCGGTTTATCTCGGCCGGGACCGATACACTGGTACGAATTTATATCGGGGATATTATCGTTGAAATATCGGTATAATATCGGTTCTAGATTTAGAGACTATAATTTTATATTAAACATTTTCTCCACACATTTTCGGTTAAGATATAATAGATAACATCAATTTTATCAAAAAAACAAAAGAGTAACTTTAGTAACTTGCTTCGAGAGCTACATGCACCTCTACTACCACCTGGAAGACTTTCTTCGCCAAAATTACCCTTAAACTTTATAGAAAACGACCAATACCGTCTCATATCGGGAAATATAGGAAAATTTCGTATCGACCGATACGGCCGATATTTGACCGAAACGGCCGATATTCGACCGATACGGCCGATATTATCGGGCGAATATCGTATCCCCGATATCCTTCTTATCGTATCGTTCTGGGCCGGTATCCGAAATATCCCCGATATATCGGCCGATACGGCCGATATTGACTACATTGAACACTAACCTATTATTTTTCTTTGTTGATATTGTAGGAAGCAAAAGGGTGACTTGGCCGCATCTCGTCGGAAAGCCAGCTGCGGTGGCAAAGTCGATCATTGAAAGAGAACACCCATAAGTGACTGCAGTTATTATACCAATATATCAAGTCAGAATAGACGATTTTTGTGCCAAACGTGTTCGGCTTGATGTGAACGATGATCGCCAAAGAACCGTTGCTATTGTTCTCATGATCGGATAAGCATATAAATCAACCATATGTAGTTGATATAAAATAAGAGAATAAAATTATTGGCGATATGTCCCTATTTTTTAATAATATTTTCATGCCATCTTGACGTTTCCATTCTTTCCCTTCAATAAATTTTAGTACTGTTGAGTGACTGCATTTGTTAGTCATCACCAAAGCCCTCTTTTAAGCGGACATTAAATTTTTCTGTAAATAATTTGCTCCGGACGAGTTAATGGAATCTGACAAATCTTAGAAAGGTTAGTTTAGCATTGCAATGGTGCCATTCATTAGATTGTTCTTTCAATCAAATTAGTCCGTCAATTGATTATGGAGTTAAAGGCCTTGTTTGGTAACCATTATAATTATTTATTTATTATTATAGATAATCATAAACTGAAAAATGATTATATCATAATTATTTTTGAAATAAATTTTAACAAACAACTTTTTGGAATAATTAATTATCAAAAAATGAAAAATGATTAAAATGAGAAGTTGTTTGGTACACATGTTTATCATTATGATTTTAGTGTTTTTTTATAAACCACAACACACAAATTTAATCATAGTTCTTCAATACACTAGCAATTTGATCTTAGGCCATTTCCTGAAAAACAAATGAAACAAGTAAGAACAAGAGAGAGAGACACAGTAAAGTATGCTACATTAAAAAAAAGTATGCTACGTTAGTAAAGTAAGAACAAGTAAGACAAATTAAGAACCACATTCATAAAGCCAAGTTAACAAAACCAAATCTATTAACTATTAATCAGTAAACCTACTAGTTACTTATAACATTCATGTCTTTAACATTCTCAAAACAAACAAAAACATCAAGTTCTAATCATAAAATGAAACGACCATTTCAACAAAGGTTCAAATGACATAAACATTAGCCTAGTACTCTAAAACCTCTCACAAACTCTAAGACCCGAGATTCTTCAGCCATTCCTTCTGATTATTAGGATCTAGTGACATAAAAACTTGTCTCCATCCAGCATCTTGAAACTTCTCTAACGCCCCCATTAAACTTCGAACACTCACGCCATCAAGAGATTGCAAATACTTTGTACAATTTGGAATTGAAAAAGGATCCTTATCCAAATCAATAACATGTTTAGCTTTTGTGGCATCAGCAATAGCAAACAAAGCTTCACTCAGACCAGCAGTACTTGTAGCTCTCTTAGTTTGACCATAATCAATTGTTGCTGGAGCTTTTCGCTTTCCTCTTTCATTAGCTTTCTCTGTTGAGCTTTCACTTACTTCTTCCACCCCAACAACGGACGACCCCTGCCTCGAGGACTTAACTGGAGTATCATCATCTACGCTCTGAGCCGAAGCATACGCATTAGAACCAGTTGCAGTTGAACCGCCAAAAATGGTACACAACTCTTCATAGATAGGGCAACCATTTGTCTTATACTTTTTTTTATCCGGGTATTCCTACGTCAAAACAGTACAAATTATCTACTGACTACTACCCACAATAATTCACAAATCAAAATACAACCTACAATAACAACAAAGAGGGTGATGTCAATTAAATTTACCCCAAGATATGCATCCCACACTCCTTCGTCGTCAACTATAATCTTTTTATCTTCCGAATCCCATTCAAAGCCACTAAGGGACATGAGCTTCTTCATGTCATTGTGTCTAACCCTGAACAAATTATACCTATTCTTAATTTGATCCATAGTAAAATTCTTTCCATTTTTCTTGTTGAATTCATCTTTTAATTCAATCCAAGCTTCTTTCACAAATGATTTAGGCTTCTTACCACCAAGTATTTGAACTATCAAAAGTTCACATAGGCTTTTTTCCAAACTATTACACCATTTGGCAGTCTCAGTCGACATTCTAATGAACCCAATTTTTAAGAAAATGTTAGTAAATACCAGTGGGGCAATTTCACAAACAAGATCAGAGCAAAACACTAAATTAACAAAGAAAAAAATTGATAACCCACTAAAGAAAACTTACCTGATTTTGATTTTGATAAGAAGTTCTTCAGATTTTGAGGAAGATGAATTCACCACCTTAGTTTGGGTTTCAACAGAACTGTGAGAGAAGATCGAGATTAATCGTGAGTTGCTGATGAACAGATAACAGGGGAGATAAATTGAAATTAACAAAGAAAAAATTGATAACCCACTAAAGAAAACTTACCTGATTTTGATTTTGATAAGAATTTCTTCAGATTTTGAGGAAGATGAATTCACCACCTTAGTTTGGGTTTCAACAGAACTGTGAGAGAAGATCGAGATTAATCGTCAGGAGAGAAACGAGATCAAAAAAATGGGAGATGAACAGATAACAGGGAGAGTACTGCTGAAGGTGGTGAACTTCGACGAACAGATAACGATTGACGAAATCAAACAGGAGAGAAACCATATCTAGGTTTTTCTTCCCCCATTTTTTTTGCTTCTCTCGTTCCCCTCTCTCGGCTTAGTTTCTAACGAAAAGAAAGAAAAAGAAAACCCGTGTTTTTTTTATAAAACTGAGAATCAATTATTTTAATTTTTAAAAACAAGTTTTAGTTGTTTATAAAAATAATTGGTTTTTTAAATTATGATTAAAATAACTGATTAATATAATTATTACCAAACACCCTAAGAATGGATTATGGCTCACAGAATTGATTATGAGCTCATAATCACTTATTATAATCATTACCAAACAGCCCCAAAAGGTTGTTTTACGGGATGCAATTCAATCTACATACTTAGTGTTTGTTTTCCGGCGGCAAGATTCTAAAGTTTGATACTTCTCTATATTTAACTGGTCCTGTGTCCCAGGAGCATTGTGCCTGTGCCTGATTAAGCTATTTTTCCTTGCAAACGAAGCTCCAGATAGCCTAAAGCTTCTTTCGGGTCTTTACTGCTTGGTATAGCACAAGTCACATCTCAATTTTGAACTTAATTTCTGATGAAAATGTTAAGTTGTTCAGTTGCATAGGTTAAAAACAAATGAAGTACTGAAAAACAATATGTATAACACCAATATTACTAACAATACGACACGGGCATCAGTTTTTTCGTTAAAATTAAGAGATTGTGAGAAAAATGTTTGTGCACAAAAAACATTTATGGGATTTATCGAAGAAGATGTTTCATCTGTCCAAAGGAACAACATCTTCTGTTATTGATGTGAAATTAATCTCTATTAGAAATGGTGCTTGCAGGTGCATTTTCAATTTCGTACTAGCACTAGTGCAAAAGATTTGGCAGGGTAATTCAGGAGCTTGGTGGAAATTGGAATTGATTAATGTCTCGTGTTTATGTGGATTAATGTCTCCTGTATCTATGTGATCAAGTCAGTCCAATGGGTTAAGAGCTTGATGAATTGAGTTAAGAATCCTTGGAATGATTTCATTTTATCGAATGATTTGATGAGATTAATCTGGGTCAGGAAAGGCTTCCCAAAGTTTGAGTTTACTTTTGAGTCACTCTATCTTATCCGAAGATTTACTAGGCATCATAGAGCTTTCTCAAGACATCTACAGAGAATTCCTTCTTATTATTAAAGAACCCATTAATTATGGGATCATTCAATTCCTCTGAATCTTCGGAAATATCAGTTAACTCACTGAGTTCTCTTTTCAGATCACGCAAGATGTTCTTGGTTAGAGACAACATCTGTTCATAGTGAGTTATCTTTTCCAAAGAGGAAACAATTTGAGACTTTAAATCATTTCTCTTGTTGATGAAATCTTTCACCGTGCCTCTAAAATTATTATCAAAATGACAAACAGATAAGAGACAGTTAGAGGAAGAACCTTCTTCATTATTTGTCGACTTCTCTTTCATCACCCTTGAGGAAGTGATTCATTTTCAAAGATACACATTAACTGCTTCAACTGCATCTCTTTTTGTAATACCTCTAGTCCAAGGAGCCATGAGATAGTATCTTTTTGGATAAAAAAAGAAGTGACAAAAGATTAAAAGGATTTATGAATACCAAACCCTAGGTTGATTTTGAAATAGTCTTTCAAGATTTATTATTCACCATCCATCTTCTTAGGAGAATATTTTCTTAACAAATATAAGAAAAAAATTTACAAAAAACACTGACTTGAGCCACTTTTAGTGCAAACCTCATTTTTCCCAAGCTAAAAATGAGGATGCGGACGTCGCCATCATTAGTTGGTGACCAAGTGAGCCATATGCTCACACTTCTTATTTTTCTTGGCTTACACTGTTAGTTGTGTAAACAAAATTCTTACCTCGTCTAGATCTGGAATTTTTTAGAGCTTGGTTATCCGGACCCAGATTCATTTTCTGCATGTTCTCTTGAAGTTTGGTGGTTTTCTTATTGCTCCTTCTGAATATCCAACAAGTGTTCTGAACATGCTTCGAATGTCCACAGAAGGAACAAATCAATGAGGATTTTTCGTTTTTATGTAACTCTTCCTGTTTAACAGAACAAACATCAATTGTTGTTCCTTTATTAGTTGGGACGGACAACATTGAGCTATGAGTTTTGCTTTCGAACCCTAAACCATTAGTGTTTCCAAAGGATCTCTGACCAAATAACATTGCTGCAATTTTGTCAGAGCTTCCAGACAACCTTTGCAGGTCATACTTGAGAGTGTTAATATCTTCTTCCTTTAGAGACATGGTTCTGACGAAATTATCATTAAGACGCTCTATCTCAATATTTTTCGCCTGGAGTGATGATTCAACTTTCTTCAAGGACGCCTTTAGTTGAAGGTTCTCTTGAAGAATCTCTTTATTCAAGAGATCAAGAAATTATGTGTCATACTCAAGTTCTGAATCAGAAGTTGAAGAGGAGAGAGAATTTGTAGTACGAGCAGTAAGTCCCTTGGACTTGTTAGACTCATCTGAGACATCCAGAGTAGTTTTATCTTCTATTAAATCATCAGAAGCAATAACTGAAGATGGATATTCATCACTTGTACTCTTCCTCTTTATCAAATTCTTGACCTTTCTGATTATCAGTGATTCATCAAGATCAACATGATTGGAGCAACATTCATCAGCCCAAGACAAATGAGAGGATGCACCTGTTTTGGTCACAACATTGAACGTGAACGTTCTGCCTGTGTCAAGATCAAGAATTTTTAACTTTCCTATCAGAGTGTTTCTGAAAAGTGTATCAAGGTTATTTCCTTCAACGATGGCATGCTTCTTAGAGTCGTATCTAGATGGCAGCGATCTTAGAATTCTCATCACAATATCCGTTTCAGGAATAGTCTTACCCAATGCAAAAGATGCATTAACAATTTCAGACACTTTGTGATTAAACTCATCAAATGAATCTTCATCTGCCATACGAAGGTTTTCCCAATTGGAATTAAGGTTTTGAAGCCTAGCTTCCTTTTTACTGGTATTACCTTCGAATACGGTTTCTAAGATATCCCACGCATCTTTAGACCTAGTGCAATTTGACAAATGGTGCTGAAGATTTGGGGTAATGGCATGTATGATGGCATTCAAACCGTCGAAATTTTTCTTTGCAGAAAGTATCTCGGCAGGGCTGTATTCACCAATGTTCTTGGAAACGTTTACATTTCCTACTGCCACAACAGGAGCATCATAGCCATTAACTACATATACCCATGATTGAAAATCACGTGCTTGAAGAAAAGCTCGCATAGCAATTTTCCACCATAAGTAATTCGAGCCATCGAAGACTGGTGGTACGTTAATATAGATAACATCTCTATCCATAAAGTCAGGTCGCTACAAACACATACTTAAGGTCTTTAAACGTGTTTGCCTGCTCTGATACCAATTGAAAAGCGGGGGTACAACAACCACACCCGATATTTCAATTAGCAATTTGCATGGACTAACTCCAATATACTTTCAAGAGAATCAACTAGACTCAATCTTAATAAAGTATATCAAAGAGTTCTAATATCTCTATTTCACAATGTAATCAGCAAATCGAACAAATAGAAATCCGTGAGCATGATTATTATGTGAAATAACTTGAACGGTACCAGAGACCAATGTTCAAGTGTCAATCAATGCAAATCAACAAACAAAGGTTGGATATTGTAATTGATCGATCTTAACGCACAACTTATGATATTTCAATTATATAACAAAATATAATGCGGAAAAAAAATAACACAGACACCAGAATTTTGTTAACGAGGAAACCGCAAATGCAGAAAAACCCCGGGACCTAGTCCAGATTGAACACACACTGTATTAATCCGCTACAGACACTAGCCTACTACAAACTAACTTCAGTCTGGATTGTAGTTGAACCCCAATCAATATCACACTGATCCAAGGTATAGTTGCGCTCCTTACGTCTCTGATCCCAGCAGGATACTACGCACCCTTAGTTGATCTCACCTACAACTAAGAGTTGTTACGACCCAAAGTCGAAGACTTTAATAAACAAATTTGTATCACACAGAAAATTCTACGATAATAGATAAATATGTCTCCCACAGAAATACTTACAAGTTTTGTTCCGTCTTTTGATAAATCAAGGTAAAAAGGAACCAATTGATAACCCAGACTTATATTCCCGAAGAACAGCCTAGAATTATCACACCTCACAATAATCTTAATCGACGCGGCGAAAGAAGATATTGTGGAATCACAAACGATGAGACGGAGATGTTTGTGACTACTTTTATATCTTGCCTATCAGAGATATTAATCTTAAGCCAATCGTTATGATTGTACTCAACACGATAGAATCAGCAAGATCAGATCACACAACTACAAGAAAGTAGTATCGGTCTGGATTCACAATCCCAATGAAGTCTTCAAGTCGTTAACCTACAGGGTCTCGAGAAGAAACCTAAGGTTAAAGGGGAATCGACTCTAGCTTATACAACTAGTATCACACAGGAGGTGTGGGGATTAGGTTTCCCAGTTGTTATAGTTCTCCCCTATATGGTCTTTCAAATCAGGGTTTGCAATCAATGTTAGCTTAGTAAAAAGCGTTCAATATTCACCATTAGGTGAAAACCTAATTAGATTCAAGCTAATATCTTTCAACCGTTGGATCGAAAACTTAGCTTGTTACACACAAATGAAATGCACGATTTTAGGTTTGTGTAACCGTACCCAAACATGTACATTTGTTGGTTCAACAATAGTTAACCACATGGTTAGCCATATGAGCACTTTAATATCAACCATATTCTTCTTCACCATAACTAGTTCAAATGACTCAAATGAACTAAGTTAGAGAGTTGTTCAATTGTATAAATATTATAGAAGTATACAAGACACAATTGAAGCAAAAACGATTTGATTCACTCGAATCGATTCATGAACTTTATAGCCACGGTTTGCAAATTGCATTCCTTAGTTAATATAAATATAAGTTCACAAATAATCGTCTTTAGATATAACCAACTCAAGTATGCGGACTTAGTTCGCGGACTTAAATTCTTGGAAGGAGTTCACAAACTCCAGCAGATTTTCTCGGGATGAGAACCTCCACCAGTACGCAGACTGGGTTCGCGGACTGAGTTCACAACTCTTGTTCCGGTTTTTCTGATCAACAAAGTACGCATACTTTGGTTCAAGGAATAAGGATTTATACATATATGTGTTGCCACACAATGCTTATATCCAACATTGGCTATATAATCTAAACTCTCATTTCAGTCATTGAAACATTCTTAAAGGACATTATATAGTTGTTATTCACAAACCATTTTTCGTCAAAGCCATTTTCAAAGTGATTGAAACATAACATGACTATCGTCACTAGGTAAAAATGAACTTGGCCAAAGCGAAAGCTTACCAACACGTATTTCGAAAAATAGATAAACGAGATAAACTCGACTCGAAATAGCAAATGTGTATAATCAAAGTCTATGTAGCAAAACGATTTTTGCCTCAAGATAGGAGATAGAGTAGATAGACTTTTGAGTGATAGATAAGTTCAAGTCTCTGCATACCTTTTAGTCGATGAAGTTCCACCAGTTCCTTGAGTAGTTCTTCGTCTTGTACGATGATTGCCATGGAGTTCTTGATCTCAACTACACTTTCTATCCTAGTCCGAGACTTAGCTATAATAGACTAGAAATCAAGACTTATAGTTTTGATCACTAACATTGACAAACATGCTTGAGATAGCAACTCATGCGAGTTCGACCGAGCAGTGCTCTAACACTTTCAGCTTCTCAGAAGTTTTCTGGTATTCTTGAAGAGTTGAAGGAAACACAGAAGGAGATTCAGCAAATAAAGGATACTATTATGAGAACTCTTGAGATTCAGAAGGCCTTGATTCGACATCATCAGCCTAGAAGGTTGTTGGAATTGACTCATTTCTTCACGAACCCTATGTACCTATGGCTATTGACGACAAGGAGTTCGAGGACGATAAAGAATTCTTCAGAGGTCTCAATCTAGGAAACTACTTATGAGAATTTATTTCTTATGTTTCTAGAAGAATTACTAGGGTTTGGAATAGCCATTATTGTGAGTACACATAGCTATTTCCAACGTTTTCATCTTCAATATTTTTTAGATTTATTTATTTAAAATTCTAAGTTATTTGGAAGATGATTTTTGCAATTTTAATCTTTATGATTTTATATATTGCAAATTGTTATGGGATATGTTGTTTACATCCGTGAACCTGTGACTCTCCCATACTTTTTCAAAAGTTATCTCTATTATGTCGGTATGAAAGTATTGATAAAAGATATAATTAACTTTTGACAAACTAAAGTTAAAGGCTTTTATGTCATTACGCAAATTTTGATGGAAGAAAGGATACACTTTTGTTTACAAGGATTAAGTCTATTATATGTCATTGTGCAAATAGTGATGAAAAATAGAATGAATCCTTGTTTATTCCGCAGTATTGGTCTATCTCCGATCTACATTTTTGTGTATATATTGTGTTGCTCCGTAAGTTCTCTTATGTCGAGTATGGACAATTGAATTGATCATTTTTGTGGTTGATTCAATTGAGATTTTTGGATTCAAATCTATGTTTTTCATGTGATTTGGATGTCCAAAGAAATCCTTCTTTTCTTGTAAAATCAAGGTCGCTTTTGTTGTTCTTTCGGGAATGACATTTTATGGGGGAGAGTTTTTTTTTGAACTTGTGCTTTATTTCCAAATCTTAGTGGGGAGTGTGGCTGTGGAATATTATAGGGGTTATCTTGTATCTTTATAAACTCCTTTATGAATGCATTTAGCTTCGGCCTTATGGTTGCATCTAAATAAGTTGGTATGTTATTCTCTTTTGGTCATGAAGTATCTCTATGAAAATTTCATGAGGATCCCACTAGTTTTCGTACCTTTGCCAATTTATATTGACAAAAAGGGGGAGAGTTAATGTGTAGTTTAATACTACAAATACATATGGTTTACGTATCATTATGTAAGGGGGAGTGGTTTTCACGTCGAGATGAAGTATTGACTAAGGGGAACGATACATATCACCATAGTATTATTGTCAAAGTTGTGATACAATTGAACTTCGATGTTGTGTAATAATACTATGACACTGTATAACAATGATCGAAAGCATTTGTTTTCTTATTGTTATCGTTGCGGATCTTCTACAACTATGATGCTGAGTTGAACACGTTTAGAATCATGGAGTAGTTGGAAATGATGAAAATTTCGAGTCGTGTTGAAAACTCCAAAGAGATCAAGCATTTGGATGAGAAGCTACGAAGTTTTATTTATTTTTTAATCCATATGTATTGATAGTCTTGTCACTAAAAGTGACAAAGAGGGAGATTATTAGAGCACTGCTCGGTCGAACTCGCATGCGTTTCTATCTCAAGCATGTTTGTCAATGTTAGTAATCAAAACTATAAGTCTTGATTTCTAGCCTATTTATAGATGTCTCGGACTAGGACATAGATTGTGTAGTTGAGCCTTAGACTTCACGGCATTCATCATTTGAAGACGAAGAACTACTAAGGAGAGCTTGTGGAACTTCATCAACAAAAGGTATGTGGAGACTGAAACTCATCTATCACTTGGAAAGTCTATTTCTACTCTATCTCCTATATTCGGGCATAAGTTGTATTACGATATAGTTTTCTATTATACACATTTGAGATTTCGAGTTGAGTTTATCTCGCTTACATATTTCTCGAAATATGTGTTGGCAAGCTTTCGCTTTGACCAACTTCATCTTATATTTTTGATGTATGTCAGAATATGATCATGTGCAAATTGTGGAGTAATATCTTACATGGTTTGTGTGATACAATTATTTGGTGTAAACTTGGAATGTTTTGTTATGATTATTTCAATATCTTGAAAATTGCTTTGATGCTAATAGTGAGTGAAAATGGCTATTGTCATCCTCTAAGAAAGTTTCAATGATTGAAATAAAGAGTTTAGAATCAAGTAACCATGTTTGGATATAAACATAATGTGTTTTCACATATGTGTATAAGTCCAAAACTGGAAACCTGAAGTATGCATACCCGTACGCATACTGGCGGAAGTCTCACGTCCGAGAATTTCTGTTGGAGTTTGGAAGTGTGAATTGGTATGCGCACATGTACGCGTACTGGGGTAACCAAACTCGGTCTGGCTACTTAATTATGCGTACCCGTTTGCATACTTGAGTTGGTTACTTTCTAAAATCGGTTGTACATGAACTTAAACATTTACAAAATAAGGAATGCAATCTTTGCAAACCGTGGCTATAATGTTCATGAACTGATTCGAGTGAATCAAACCGATTTTGCTTCAATTGTGTTCTTGTATACTTCTATAAGAATATAGAAATTGAACGGCTCTTTAACTAGTTTCATTTGAGTCATTTGAACTAGTTATGGTTAAGATGAATAAGGTTAATATGAGAGTAATCATATGGAAAACTCAGTTAACTATTATTGAACCAACATGTTATACACGTTTAGGTACGGTTACATAAACCTAAATGAGGGTACATTTCATTTGTGTGTAACAAGCTAAGTTCGATCTAACGGTTGAAAGATATTAGCTTGGTTGAATCAGGTTTTTCATCTAACGGTGAATAATGAATGCTTTGTTACCAAGGTAACTTGGACTACAAACCCTGATTTGAAAACTATATATAGGAGAACTCTAGCAACTGGGAAACCTAATCCCCACACCTCCTGTGTGTTACTAGTTGCATCAACTAGAGTCGATTCTCTTTTAACCTTAGGTTTCTATCGAGACCCTGTAGGTTAATGACTTCAAAGACTTCATTGGGATTGTAAAGCTAGACCCAACTATTTTCTTTGTAGTTGCATGCTCTGATCTTTCCCGATTCTATCGTTTGAGTGCTATCTTCTCTAAGATTTGCTCGAGATTTAATCTCCGACAGGCAAGATAAAAAGTAATCACAAACACCTTCGTCTCATCGTTTGTGATTCCACAATATCTAGTTTCGCTATCATACGATTTAGATTATTGTGAGGTGATTGATAATACTAGGTTGTTCTTCGGGAATATAAGTCTGGATTATCAATTGGTTCATGTTCACCTTGATTTATCAAAATACGGAACAAAAACTCTTGGGTATTTCTGTAGAGACAGATTTATTCATTCTATAGACTTTTCTGTGTGAGACAGATTTGTTTATCAAGTCTTCGACTTTGGGTCGTAGCAACTCTTGGTTGTGGGTGAGATCAGCTAAGGGAATCAAGTGTGTAGTATCCTGCTGGGATCAAAGACGTAAAAAACGCAATTGTACTTTGAATCAGTGTGAGATTGATTAGGGTTCAACTATAGTCCAGTACGAAGTTCATTGGTAGTAGTCTAGTGTCTGTAGCGGCTTAATACAGTGTGATGTTCAAATTGGACTAGGTCCCGGGTTTTTCTGCATCTGCGGTTTTCCTCGTTAACAAAATTATGTTGTCTGTGTTATTTCTTTTCCGCATTATATTTTGTTATATAATTGAAATATCACAGGTTGTGCGTTAAGATCAATTAATTAGATAATCCAACCTTTGGTTATTGATTTAAATTGATTGACACTTGAACATTGGTCTTTGGTACCGTCCAAGTTTCTCCTCTTATATTCAATCGGGCTCGCAGATTTCTATTTGGTGATTGCAGATTGAATTAAGAGTTAGAGATATAAGCTCTTTAATATACTTTTCTCAAGATTGAGTCTGGCTGTCTAGTTGATTCTCTAGAAAGTATATTGGAGTAAGTCCTCTCAGATTGCCAAACGAATTTTTGGGTGTGGTTGTTAGACCCCCGCATTTTCAAAACCAAGCAACAGATAGTCTATCCAATCATGCGACGCTAAATTAGAATGCACCTACTTAAATACTTGACTAGAATCCTCTAAAGGATCGTCGCAACAGATATTTACCAAATTTATCGAGTTATACTTTTTTTCCTTCGTATAAGTTTTTCCCCACTGGATTTTTCTTGTTAATGTTTTAGCAAGGAAGCATATGCATGTTCTAAGTTTTACACATTTGAGGTTTTACTCGCTTGAGCTTTCCTATTAGATCATAGTGAGTTAGACACCATGGTCATCAAGATGAATGCTATTAACGTGCTTTACCCAAGTATCTAAAATAATACTTAACTTCCATCCTTTATTTGATATGATATCCTCGTGTCTAACTTTATTAAATACTACTTAATTCTCTGTTTATGCAACATATCAATAATATATTAATCTCCTTATATATCTTCACAACATTTATTGAGTCTGATTTTGTGCACACTTTCTAATAAGTGTGCACTTGACATATCTCCACCACTTATTTAATTTAGAGAAAGATATGACGAGGATAAAGATTCTAAACATGAATAATGATGGGGTCATTAGTTAACTAATGAACCAATCAAATTACGTGTCAAATATGCACTCTTTAGAGGAATATGCAAATATTGGACTCACCTTTAGAGGATTCTAAGCCTTAACTTATATAATTATCTTTTGTTCTTAATTTAAAAAATATTCAGTTACCGGGTAAAAAAGGCTCCATTTTAGAAACAAATCTAGCTCACGGGTTCTAATTTAGGACATTTTTAGGCACTAAAAATCCCCAAACATCTTTCTTTCTTAGAGCAAAGGTTATGGGACGAGTGTAAAAATCACTCATTCGCAACTAAGTTGAGTGAGAGACTATGAGAAATAGTGATTCTTTGACCGTGGGATAACAAAATAAGAGATTAGAAGGCACGTGATCATCCATTTGGAGTGTATATCTTTTTTTAATAATAAAATTAATATGGAACTCACATCAAACGGTTTAGGATAAACAAACGGGAACCTAGCTCAGCTGGTCATCCCCGTTTCCCAAAGTTTCATGCGCTCCAGGAGGTCCCAGGTTCGAGCCTCTAATGGTGTAATATTACAGGAATTAACAGGGAATGTAGAGTTATCTTTCCCCCCTTGTGACACAATATCAGCCACCCCATCCGCTTCGGCTCCCTTGGCTAGGTTACCCATGAGGCTCGCTGGTAGGCTAGCACGGCAACCTGTTCAATTAATTTAGTAGTATGTTGTTGGAGGTTAGCTTGTTACGCTTCCAACTAGTTAATGTAATATTCTTTATCTAATGAAACGAAAAATTAAGAGACAAACTGCATAATCTCGTAAAACACTTCGAGGATCGGGCGACGACTCAGGAGAAAACTAGGCAAAACCGATTCACAAAATTTTCAATTGATTCCTCTATCTCGATCCCCTGCACAAACATGTTTTAGATCCTCTTCGATTCCTCCGTAGTTTGTCTTGTTTAATTTATTTTCTTACACAATCTCGATTTTATCTTCTCTTTTCATGCCTCTCTGAAAAAGCCTACAAACCCTAAAAGTTTTCAATTGATTTATTATTCTCTGAAAATCCTATCATCTATTATACGCATTTTATGTTTAACTTTGATTAATTTAACTACAAATTATTCTTTATTCTCTTGCAGATTTCATCCCTTCTCTCCTTTCCAAACCTGATTGGGAGGAATAAGGTTTATGCGGAAGCAGTTGAGGCATTTGTGGCGGGGGTTTCCTTGTGATAAAGCCGAGTTTGCTTTTGTCAGTTATCAAGAAGATTTGGGTTGGATTTATTAAAGATTTCGAGCTCCACAACTCTAATCAACTTCGTTTACATCGCCCGGACGTGCAAGTAATTACAAACCAACACTCTTCTAAGCAATCATTACCATCTTTTGGCTCTCTTATTGTCTCTCAAAGAGCACTGAAATACAGCTTTTACTCCAAGTTTTTGATTACAATTACTTTAGTCACAAGTCTGCAGCATGAAGAACACTTGGCGAATTGATAATTTTATATTCTTCACCAGGATTATATCTTCTAAATACCATGCGCTTATTCCTTCCTCCATAAAGTTTAAGCATGTAATGATTTGCAAAAAGAACCCAAAAAGCTAGACTTCAACTCACATACATAAAAGTTGTCATCACTGTTCTAAAGCTGTGTCTTTTATTTGCTGTTCTATATTCAATGGCCTCTTCATCCTCAAATATTAGCAGTCTATCCAAGAATCTGCAAAGAAGTTGTAATATCTCAAACAAGAATACCAAGCATGTTAATCTTCAAGGAAAAGGATATCATATTGAGTCTTTTGCTATTATTGGATATGTATGCAGAGAAGCAATTGTAACAAGAATTGATATTAGTTTTTTTGTCAGACAAAGATGGGGAGAACAAAGGGAAGTCATCATTATCTCTACCAATAGAAGAAATGTTTTTATATTTCGCATACTATCAAGAGAAGTTTTCCAAAGGGTTCTTAGAGGAAGACCCCACTCAATTGGAGGCCATCTACTTGTTCTACTGCCTTGGCAATTTAATATGAATGTGCAAAATGCAATTTTCCAATTTGAGGTCTTCTTCATCGAGTTTAGGTTGAGAGCTGATATGGATAGAGACAACATATCTCAGATGAATGCTTCTCAAGCTGGAGAACCCATCACTATCTACAATAGAGATGCTACTGGAGTTGTGAAGGTTAAGGTAAGGGTTGATGTTAACTTACCTCTAGTTAGAAGAGTTCAAATGACACTTGAAGATGGTGAAAGAGTCAGGGTTGCTATTTTCTATCTGGGTTTTCCATCTGCCACATGTAGAAGCTGTTGTGTTTTTAACCATAATGAGAATTATTGTGGTCTTATTGCCAATATGGCATGGATAGCTTCTCTAGTCCTAAATCTTCAAGGTTTTGACCCTTTTGATGACCAAGTGAATAATGGAGAACCATAAGAAGATGGAGTTGCTAATAATGGTGGCCAAGACCAGCCAGATAATGCATTTGAAATTCAAGGAGAGGAAAATGGTGAGAATGAGATAATTGGTGAAGCTGAAGCTGCTGAAAATGTTAGAGACAGGCAGGAAAATGTGGGTCTTGATGCTGAAAGAGTGGAACAAGTGGATAGTAATACTAACCATCAGGGTGCTGTTCAAGCTGTTTTTTCATCTGAACTGATCAGAGAGCAAACAAGAGGAAAAGAGGTGAAGATATGGTTTCTGACAATATGGATATGGATAACTATTCTAGAGAAATATTTAGGGCTCTGAATGGTTTTGCAGAAGAGGTTTCGAGGGACAAAATGATAAGAGAACTGGAAATAGGAGAATCTTCAAATAGAGTTCTAATTATGGTTGATGAAGACTCTTATGTTTCTAGACAAGGAAATACTCATGCTGTTGTTGCTTCTTTTGTGGATGCAGAGACCCATGTTCCACATGCTAATCAGGTTCCTTTCGAAACTAAAAATCCTTTTACTTTTTTTGCTTTATATGATTATAAGTTACTTAAGTCTGATTTTTTTGACTCATTGAGTTCTAGTTTTAAATTAATTCTTACATTAGTTTTGATCATTACATTGCTTTCTGTAACCTATATTATATTTTACTACCATTTACTGATCTTATTCTATGTTTTCAAAATGAAATTACTATCATGGAATGTGCAGGGGATTGGAAAATCCCTCACTAAAAATCACTTTAAATATTTACTTAAGAAGCATAATCCTGATTTCATCTTCTTAGCAGAAACTAAAGCTATCAAAGACAGTATGAATATCCTTGCTAGAAATTTAAAGTTCTATGATTGGTTTATTGTCCCTAGGATAGGTCTTTCTGGTGGTTTTTAATAGCATGGCACAATAATATCAAAGTTAAATGCATTGCTGAATTTTTTTACATTTGTTTTTTTGAAATCAATGATTGTTTCAATAATCTATGGAATGTTATATGCATGCATGGCTCTCTGAATGACATAGGAAAAAAGCTTCAGTGGGATAAAATTAAGCATTTTTATAAAATGAATCCTAGCCTTCCATGGATTATAACAGGGGATCTAAACTTTATTTTGCATGTAAATGACAAACAGGGTGGCAATAATAATAATGCTCATGTTAATAAGCTTATTCATGAGAACATTCAATCTTTAGGCTTAATGGACCTTAGATATCAAGGGATACCTTTTACTTGGTCTAATAATAGGGAAGGACATGAGAATATAAAAGAACGTATAAATAGAGTGTGCTTCTTCTTGTTGGTCTGCTCTGTTTCCTGATGCTATTGTTTGTCATTTTCCTAGAGTAGGTTCTGATCATACGCCAATTCTTTTAACTTGTAAACCAATGAAACATTTAACTCAAAAACCCTTTAAAATTATCAGAATTTGGCTCAGTCATGAAGGTTTCAAAGATATAGTTGCCAAAAACTGGAACTAGAATATTAATGGTTCCTTTGCTTATAAAATTCAAAAAAATCTTAAAAACCTTTCTTACACGCTTTCGAATTGGAACAAAAATGTCTTTGGAAACATCTTTCAGAACATTGAGAAGCTTAATAAGAAAATGGAGTTTCTTCACCCCCATTAACCCTCTGCATATCCTTGAAATTAAGGATACCCAGAATAATCTGGATATCTGGTATATTAGAGAGTATGATTATTGGAATCATCTCTATAAAGATAAATTCATCAAAGATTTTGATAGAAACACTACCTTCTTTCACCAGACTGCTAATAATAGGAGACGTGTTAATCATATTCACACTCTTAGAGATGACACTGGCATGTGGATTGAGGATAGCTTACAAATTCATAATACGTTGATAAAGCACTTTAAAACCATAAGTACTTCTTGGAAAGCTAAACATCTTGACCTTCTTAGTTCTCTGATTAAACCCCGCATTAATGATAATGATAATATTATGCTCACCAAGATTCCTGATGGAACTGAAATTAAGAGTACTCTCTTTAATATGAATTTGTGGGGCTCTCCAGGCCCGGGCGGATTTCCATCGGGTTTTTTTAAAGAACACTGGGATATTGTCAAGACTGATATCATCAATCTTTTTCAAGATTTTTTCAAGAAAAATTATTTTCTAAAAGAACTGAATTACACCTATATTACTTTGATTCCTAAAGTCCAAAACCCCTCCACTCCTAGCGATTTTCGTCCTATAAGCCTTAGTAATACAACATATAAAATAATCTCAAATTTTGAAATAATAGACTAAAGCCTTTACTCTCTAAACTTATTTATCAAAATCAGTCTGCTTTCATTCCTAGCCGTCAAATAACTGACAACATTATTGTAGCGCATGAAATTCTGCATTCTATGAAAATATCGAAAAATAAAAATGGAAATATGGCTCTAAAAATAGACCTTTCTAAAGCGTTTGATGTAATTGAATGGGACTTCCTAAAGCAAACCCTTCTTTCTTTTGGTTTCTGCAATGATTGTTGTCATCTTATAATGCAATGTATTACTACAACTTCTTTCTATGTGCTTTTAAATGGAGTGCCTAGTGAAAAATTTCTTGTTACTAGGGGTCTCAGGAAAGGAGATCCATTATATCCTTACTTGTTTATCATTTGTATGGAGGTGCTTTCAAAGCTTCTTTTGAAAGCTGAGAAAGACAATTTAGTCTCAGGGATCAGAGTCATTAAAACTGCCCCTTCTGTCTCTCATTTGTTCTTTGCGGACGATTGCTTCCTTTTTTTGAAAGCTAATCTGAATGAAGCAAAAAATTTACTTAATACTCTTAACCTCTTTGGTGAAATGACTGGCCAGGTTATAAACTTTCAAAAATCAGGGATCTATTTCTCTCCTAAAGTTCATAATAAACATTGTAAAATAATTTCTAAAATCCTTAAGTTTAGAAAAATTTCCAAGAACGATAAATATCTTGGAACTCCTTTGTTCTTTGATAGAAATGAAAACCAATAATTTTGAACCTTTACTTAATAAGTACTGTGTTGTGCTTCAAGGTTGGATTAGAAAGATATTTAATCATGCTGGTAAGAATGTGCTTAGTGCTTATCCTAATCGTCAAATGCAGTGTCTTTATTTCCCAAAAAAAAAACTCTTGATAACTTAGATAAAGTCCAAAGGGATTTCTGCTGGCAAAAAAATAATAAAAAGAAGTGTTATTGCCCTAAGGCTTGGCCTAATATCACCAAAGACATTCGTTTAGGAGGTTTGGGAATTATAATCCCCCATAAACATAATCTTGCTTTAATTACAAAGCTGGCTTGGAGATTAATTCATAATCAAGATCAATTGTGGGTAAAAATTTTAAAGCATAAATATTTTAAAAACCATAATCCTTTAAGAAAAGCTAGAAAATATAAGAGTTATTGGATTTGGTCTAGCATGAGGAAAGGTTTAGAAATTATTAAAGAAAATAGTGTTTGGCAGGTCAATAATGGAAGTGACACGAATATTTGGATTGATTTATGGTTGCCTAATCAAACTGTTCCTCTTATTCCTATTGTTACTGATAGTAATACGCCTAAAACAGTTAGCGAGTTGATTAATAGAGATGGAATCTGTAACATTAATATGATATCTAAGTATATTCATTATTCTTTCATAATGTTGTTTATGTTATTTCCACTAACCTCAGTATGCAAGATAGGATCAGGTGAAATTCTACTAAGTCTAGAGAACTAACTAAGTATGTTTATAACTTTATTACTAAACTGCATATTGATAAGGATGAAGCCAAATTTTGGAAGCAAATTTGGAATTTGAATATTAGACCTAAAGTAAATATGTTCTGTTGGAAAGTGGTTTCTGGTGCTCTTGCTCTAGGTTGTAAAATGTTTAGATATATCAAAGATGTCAAGCCTTATTGTTTGTTGTGTGACTCCAACGCCGCTGAAGATGAATTACATCTGTTTGTGAACTGTGCTTTTTCTAAAACAATCTGGGATGCTTTTGATTTGAATGATATTTATAATTTCCATGGAAATCAGGATATTTTGAACCGGTTTAATTACTGGATAAACAATAGTCTCTTTAAGGTTAATCATGATAAAATTTCTTATATTGTTTGGTCTATCTGGAAATTCAGGAATAGTGTGAACTTTGATAATATTGTGCCATTGCCGCAGAAGCTAATTGATGCCATTAAAACATCCTACCAGAACCTTGTTCCTACTAGAGATAATAATACTAGGATGAATCATGTTTATGTCAGAAATGTGAACAATGATATTGAAAAAATGCATGATTATGACTGGTTCATTCACTTTGATGCATCCTTCTTAGAAGCCGACTTTTCAATGGGATATGCAATCTCAATTTTGGACAAAGCAGGAAACAGGAGACAGTGCAGAGCTGGCAGAGATTGGGCCTCTTGCCCACTAGATGTTGAAGCAAAGGCAAAAATGGAAGCTCTTAAATGGATAAAGGATTTAAATCTCAAGAATTGCTGCTTGATAAATGACTGTCAGACTTTAATGAAGATAATGAATGGAGATATTAGTCCTGAAGATCAACCATTGATCTCAAACAAGCATCAATAGATACAAATTTTCAGTTAATATATGTAATTTGATTTTCTTTCTGTAAAGCTAGGAAGTTTTTAGATTTCAAAGATAGACTTGCTAAGGAAGTTAGAACTAGGAAGATCCCTTTCTTTTCTACTGAAAATATGAATTCTTATGAAAGATCTATATTCCTAGAAAGGATTAATCAGAGATTAGATCCCATCTTATGTAATGAACACTTCCTCTATAAATAAATAAAAAGTTTTCTTATAAAAAAGAACACTAAAGAAATAAACAAAACTAAAAAAAAAAGAGTATAATAATAAAATTAATATGGGACCCGCATCAAACAATTTAAAATAAGTAAGAGCGGGTAAACATCAGCCATTTTAGGGTTGTTTTTCTTTCCAAGTCTGAAGATCAACCTTTCAGAGCTTCTCCAATGGTATGTATGTAAAGATAAATGTCTAAGTCCTCATAGGATAGACATTCATTTTCCCTAAATTTTTTCTGCAACCCCAACTTCTTAATCAATGTGAAGATGACATGGCTAAATTTTTGTTAGACATTGTCAAGGTGAATGTAAGTTTTAGACATTCATCTTGACAATGTCAAGCTATCCTAGTAAGCTTTTGCTTAATTAAAATTAATTTTAATATAATAAATAATCTTTTTTAGCTCTAATAAAATCTAAAAGTTACTAAAATTAAAATTTACATTTATTAATCCATAATAAATCACAAACAACGCCATCGGAGATTAGGCAAAAATTGGTAGCTTTCGCTTATTTCATTTTTTTAGTTCCCTACCCCACCCCCCTACAACTATACTTAAAGGGAAAATTGGTATGAGGACGTGTTACTTGCGTTGCCACCTCGTAAACCCACACAACCTTACTTGCGTTGCCACCTCGTAAACCCACACAACCACCATTGGAGAAACTCTTAGTCTCGCTGTTGGACACTCTTTCACTTGAATTAGTGTGTGAAGGAGTTCGGGTGAAAGTGAACCTCTCCACAACCTATAGTAACACCTAATTTGATCAAATTTGAACTCCTTCATATCGAGTGATAACTCTCGCTCCATAGCCTTTGCTCTTAGTAGAAAAAATAATTATTTATTTAGCTTTTGAGTAGAACAAGCTTCATTTTAGAAACAAATCTGATTCACAGGCTCGTATTCGCCATCCAAGTGACTTTTTTTAAAGCATAACAGGTGAGCAAGAACTTGTATTAAATATAACGACCATTTAGATGAAATCTTGGTCTTTTTTTGCTGGGTCTCTCTTCAGCCCTCATATCATTATTCTAACAATCATTCTCGAATGAACAAAACTGTGGGGTAAAGAACTTCACGTTGAGCGTATTAACAATGAACAAAATGAAAAGAAAAAAAATGTTAAAACTTGTGCGTCTTGTTATATGAATTACTCCGCGTCTGCTGAGAACATTCCAACACCAAGACATTTCATCACAATTACAAGGTGATAAATGAAATCACATTTATATTAAAAAAATAAAAATTCACAATGGGGATTCCCAATCGAGGAAAAACAAACTTTCTACATGTAAAACGAAATCTCTAGAATTGCGATTTTGCTCCACTGATGATAAGGGGATAAAAATATAAATACCAACAGCAGACTGAAAAGGCAAATAATAATAAAAATAAATTGAAAACAAAACCCAAAAATCGAAAAACGGAAAACGAATAGGATCATTTTCTGATACACATTAGTTCAATTGTTTGATTCCGTTGGTGGAGAATCGGATTCCAGTTTTGGTACAATTGCCGATTTTAGCTCAATATGTGATACACGGACAGCACCAATTAGCCGTTCAGGCAACTCATCAGTAGTGTTTCCCTGTTGAAATATGCTACCACAACTTAATAATACCCACCATATATACCGATAAGATATTTACTGTTCCAGATATAGCACCTATCAAGTCCTATATTTAAATTTAAGTTCATAACATCAAATAATGTCTTAATAGATGGAGATTATAATCATTTCTGTAGGTTGGTGCCTTTGCCTTTAAACCATATATTCTGTGTCCTAAATGACCTAGAGCTAAACGATATTATGACATTTGTTTGGCCCATCAGTGTATAAAAGAACATACCTGTACAAGAAAAGCCATGTCGACAACTAATGTTGTAATTACTCCACAAACAAGACCCAATACACCATTAGCAACAGTTGAAGAACCAATATCAACATCTATCTGCACCAAAAATAGATACACTGTTAGACTGTGCACATTGGCCAAACCCAAAAGCCAGACATATCTATCCACATCATAAAATGTAGGTCACCCCAGTGGGATGCTCAGTTCATACTTCTAAGTACTTTGGACCACGGATGTAGTTGCAATCAACTGCTTTCCCCAATAAACAAGGAGTACTTCCAACACTCTGCCGCACAATCCAACTACCCTGCAAGATAAAATACACCTAAATTTAGAATAATAAATTCACAAGAAGAAGCACAATTTTCTCTTAAGACTTATGGATAAGTACTTGAAGAGTGGTGATGAATTAAAGAGATGGAGAAGACCTTGGGAACCGACGGAATGAGCTTCATCCGACTGTTGCGGAACTCATCATCTCCATCAACGAAACGTTGCAAGAGGGATCCTGGTACTAATTCCTTTGTTACGAAGTAAAACACCATACTGTAGTGTGTTGATCCAGGAACCTAAAAAGAAACAATCCACCAATTCTTACTGACTCGGATGCATCATGTGATGTTATAAATTGGAAAACAAAACATAAACTAACTTACTTGTAAATTGACGGCCAGTGAGAATAGCCCTTTTTCTGAAGCTACCTATACAAGTAGCACATCAAAAATTTGTTGCAGATAATCCTTCATGGAAAGTTCAAGTTCGCCGTAACAAGAAAATAATTTTTTTGGTGCAAAACAAACAATAATCAGGAATGATGTTTGTAGACCATCGATCATTATTATTAGACTTCGATAAAAGCGATAAATAGAGCAAATGATTCAGAGAACCATCTTCCACTCAAGATACTCAAAGCGGGATGGAGAATTTCGTTCTGACCAAACAGTGCAAAAAATACAGCCAGATTGTGTGTTTAACGCACTCTCTTCTGGTAACCTTGAATGAAACACGAACCCATAATCCATGTAATCTCATTCCCAATCAATATCCACCCCGAGTAGTTATTTTAACCACATTGTTGAATGATCTAAAAGCACTTATCAGTGAGATTGACAGACTTTGAAAATTCTGATAGGTTTTAAGACATTTTATAATGTGACAGGAGTCTGTCTTGATTAGCTGCTCAAAACTCAGGTAAACCAGGTAAAATGGCTAGGACTGATCATTGGGCACGCACATCATGTGCACTATGCACTAATGGCCTGTCTCATGGTATTTCCTAAATGCAAACTACAAAGTAGCAAACAGAGAAATTTATGATACTTACTTGTACCGCACAGCCTTGACGCCTTGCCACATGATCCATACGTTTTGTGTCCTTAAACCAATCAACTGCCACGAGATCCATCATATGCTTCCCTGCAGGAATCTGACATATATAGGGCAATTTTTTTTAAAAACACCGCCATCTCAGCCGCCTTTAACTTAACTATCAGAATCTGTATGCACTAGGAAGAGAGAAACTATCACAATCACCTTAGATTTGTCAAAACAAAAATTTCTGCTACGGACTCTGAAGTTGTTCCCGTCTGATATCCTCCAACAGTCACGTGCATTATCGTTGTCATTCCGTCGAAGATTGCCAGAGAAGCAAGACAAATCAATTTGATTATCCGGTTCTTCTTCAACGGCTTCAAGTCATGAATATTGTAATACAGCGTGAATAAACTTGATTTCAGATGTAAAAATCAAAATCCCAGATTAAATAAACAGATATCTTCCTACCTATATGTTTGTTTTCATTCTCAAGTGCATCCGAACCTGCCTGAATTATTAAATACATAATGAGAGAAGGAAAATGTTTCAAACAATAACAACTAGAAAACCTGTCCAAACAATAATAACTAGGAACATAAAAGAAGCCCATTATAACATATTGTGAGCTCTAAGGAGTGGAAGTGCAAACCTCTTGTTCAGCCTCTGCCAATTGAAACTCTTCATCATCATCTGAGTACTCATCCAACATAACAGAATTTCTGCCTACGGAATTTATTTGATCCAGCGACGAAGGCTGGGACGAATGCCCTTGTTTTTTCTGATTTTTCTTTGAAATGGTATCTGAGGTCATGTTGACCATGACTGGTATCCTTGGAACAGAGAGCTTTTCATCTGTTTGAGCAAACCACTCACGCAAGCCTGTCAAAGTAAACATGCAAGAAACCAGAAACCGGAATAAGCACCGATTGAGAATGGGTCGGGTGTGAATACCATTAAACCCCTAAGATCAACAAAGTTGATAGGAATATCCGAGTAGCCTTCTCTTCTCCTATTGCTTTCCGCAGAAAAATAACTGTTCATACAATCTAAAGATGACAAGAAATCACACTGCAACTATAACAACTACAGAGCAGCAGGGGTGTGAAACCCCCATTAAACCCCTAAAGATCAGCAAAGCTTTTAGGAATTCTGTTGCTTTTCATGGAAAAATAAGTTGAGAGTTCATCCAATTTAAAGATGGCAAGAAACCACACTGCAACTATGAGGACTAAAGAGCAGCAGGAGAATACCTCCAAGGCTAAAACCAAAACAAATTAAAGTACCCACACTGATTTGTTCAAAGATAAAAAAAAACATCACTTATCTTCTTTGCCTAAAGAGTCTCAGCTGAAACAAATGAGAGATATGGCTCATTATTCAGAAAGCTAATGATTCAGATGACGCAAATAGCACATGTAACACGAATCCAGAAGTTATGCATTTCAATAGTGGATTGTGGTCCTCAAAAGTACAAAGGAACTCTTTTATAGACAACTGTGGAATGAGATATCACATCCCTACGTGCCAAGTCTACTGAGGATGATGTCGTGATAAATAAATTCTTACAAATCATACCATGTCGGAGCATGGTGTACCTAAGTGCATTGTGAGACTCCTCGGTATGATAGGGGAATCAGATGCATGAACTTACCAGCAACGCTATTCAACATCTGAAGTAAACAATGTTGCTGAAATGATGGAAAATAACCAACACCCCACCCTTTCAGATCGATTTGCATTAGATGCTGAACCTGTGTCCGAGGCCTCCCATTTCGAGGTTTAAGAGGGGAAATATTGAATCCTCCACCTGCCAACAGTGGTACCCATCATTACCCCAGAATTATGGCTGAGTAAATTAACATGCAAAGAAAATTCTAATAGTTCCCAATATAAATTTAATAACCACTTATCAAAAGAGAAAATATACTTTCAACATGGGCGCGAACAAATCCTGGCTGTGAACCACAGTTCTCATGCTCCCTAGATCGAAACAATACAACTGCACAAGTACGACCATTGCGAAATTGGTATTTCGAAAATTCACTTAAACAATATGAGGTTTGTTTCTTGTTTGAAGGCAGAAGTGGTCAAGAAAAATGCTGACCATAACTTCCATCATCATTTCGACGCCAATAACGAACGTAGCATAGATCACGAGGCCACACAACCCTGTGGTAGGAAGTATTAGAGAAAAAAAAATCCCTGCTTAAGAATTTGAAGGGTGGAATGAATGATATTACTTAGTTTTTAAAACCATATGACCGAGATATTACATAGGGAACCAATCCAGCTGCAGTCTATGGTAAAGTATTGCGGTATGCCCATCCACCTCCTCAACTAAGCTGCCATACTGGAAGCTGCAATCCCACCTACAAACATGGTATCCGAACATAACATTAAGATGATGTGATTGGTATTTAGTCTCCAACTACAACACTGTAGTTGGTTAACAATCCGCAATTGAGATGATGTGACGTTAACTGAGAGGAGCCACTAAGAGCTTTTGTGGTAAAAATCATACTGAATCAGTACTTTTCTTTTAGCCTTCTGCCTTAAGGCCTATATAATATAAATAATTATTAATTAAAAATCCTATGTAACTTTCTGAAATATGTAGCACTCAATCAATGATCAGCAAGAGTTAGGACTGAATATGATTATTACGCAATATGTTTACACAGAATACCCAGTTACTTACTCAAACCGTGTTGAATCCATGCTCATTACAAGCTCAAATATTTCTTCGCATGTAGCCTCCACTACACCAACGGCCTTCATTGCTCGACTATAGCTCCTTGGCTGCATATAATGCAGTTCGCATTTGCACATTTGAGTTAAAAAGTGCAATGCAATGCATTTTCTTTAAAAGCTCAAGATAGACTAAAAATAATAATGAGAACATAAGTACGTACAAGGTAATCAACTTCGAGAAGCTCTTCAAAAATGCGAAGCCCTGCAATGTTCAGGACCAACTTAGATTAGCTATTTCACCAATTCAACATAAACACAGAAAGATTTGGTACGACTTAAATCTTCAAATAAAAAAACTTGACAAAGCCAAGGACACCCTGGATTTAAAACTTGCCATTCTGGCAGTTGACAAGGCGCCAATGCTTTCTAGAGAAGACTTGATCACTGTTATTCTGGTTCGATAAATCTGAGTCGATCTCCCGGGTCCAATCAAGCACTGACTCAGGGGGGCCTGCCATTAGGTAATGAACAATTACACTTTTGAAGTAACACCTTAAACTAACTCTGCAAACCATATAATAGTGGATGAATCTGAACCCACCATTTCCTATAGTTGTTCTCCTTAGTAAACTATGACTGTTCTCCTCCTCTTCGTCACCTTGTGCACTTCCCCTGAACAAAGTATTATTACAAGAGAAATTTGCAGGAAATGAGCATGACATAAGCAAATGATTAGCAAGCAAAATCAGGTGATCCATCCAAATATTACTGGAAACTGGAAATGAGAACAGGTTATGTTATTCGATGCAAACATGCTGATGATGATAATAATGTGAGCCAAAAGAAAGAAAGAAAATGTTGAAATATATGAAAAACAGAAGGGTCATTTCCAGGGCAAACTCCAAATTACCATGTTAAGTTACAGCAAATTTTCCTAAACTAATAAGCTGGACCCAAAGCAAAAAGGCAAGGATACGCCATATATTTTTGCGATGCATATAAAAGGTACCACACTAGGTGTCTGGGAATCCGATATCCCAATCTAGAATGTGACTAAGACAGTAAAATAAAAGATTCTTATGTTGAATAAAAATTTATGGATGGAAAATGATAAAGTTATTACTTACTGGCTCTCACGGTCTGATGATGAGGCAGTCCTTCCATTATCTGTTCCATATTTATTTTCAAATGAGATATATGCCCTGTTACCATTTGGAAGTGGTGACTCCTGATGCTGCAGTAGGGAACTATGTCATCTCCCCGTATACGCTTTTATCAAATTTAAAAATAAAAATGAAGCAAAAGATAGAAAGATTTTAAGCTGTAGAGCATGGAATAACGCAAATAACAGATACTGTATTATAAGAATTTTTTTTTTAAAAAAGCCAGGGGTTCCATCATTTCTTCCTGTGGCTATACAGTCCTTTGGAAAAGACACTTACAGCTTGGACATTCCAAATGGATTACCTTACAGTACAAAAAATAAAATGATAGAGATATCTTTAAGAAATGGTAGTGTGATTTTACAATTCTGCAAAAAAAAGAAAACTCTACTTTTCTTTATTAAGGTAGAGCTCCTTTTAAAATAAACAATTTAAGTAGGGTGACAGTTCAAACATCACCCGCCAGGTCAGTGCTCAATTATTCAGATATAAATATATCAAGGAGAGTAGGGAACCTGATCGATGACTAGTTCTATCTTTTCTTTCCAGACTAGTGCCTCTTGGATGTTGAATGCCGCCATCTAAAATAACAAAGAAACCACTATGAAGATCTCTCCAAGGAAGATACACAAAATAACGTGTTCTACAGGATCGTCAAACCAAAAGAATGGAAAATCGATGCCTATAATGAGTGCTATTTATTGGAAACAAACGTAACCCACTAGCACTTTCGGTGACCGCAATTTATTGAAGTAAAAGTACGGTACAAACAAGATACGCTTGTTTCATTCTCCAATTTACTTAAGCCATGCAATGATAATTTGATAAAATATTACATGCAAAAACAACATAAAAACAAAATAAGTATGCGGAGAAACATTCTATAAACGCGATAAACTCTAGGAAATGAAACCCGTTTGAATTCTGAGCTGTGTCGGATATGGAGAACCCAAATTCCAGATTCAAGTTACAAGAGATTCTTCGGAACAAATTGTATAAACCAGGTGAAGCTCACAAGGAATAGGATGACATATTGCTCCTTGTAAAATATGACATTATATCTGTGACACTTGACTGGGCGTGGGTGGTTGAGTTACTTCTCTCAAAAATAGGTGTCACCACATAGAGGTCAAACATGGATGGTTAGATGTAACACGATAGGTGCCATGATGTGCCACAACTGGGCATAAGAATTTAACCTACAAACTGAATAAGGTATTCCTGAACTTAAGAAATCAATAAAATTAGGCTAATTGCAGTTAACTGAACTAGCTGCTGCACAACAAGCTTTCTGCTACTTGGAAACTGTCCAACTAGGCTTCTCTGACAATAGACGACAAGTAAAAATAAATCAATCATGATGGCTTATATAAAGTAAGACAAAGATTACAAACCGTGATGCGATGGTATTTCTCTTTCTTGTTATAGACCGACAGCACATATACCATCTGCAAAACAAAAATAAGGTTAGAGTTGCATCTAGTAATAACAAAAATTGACAGCAAGATTGGCAATCAGAAAAGATAACAAATGACCGCATATTGAGAGTGTGAAAATTACAGATTAATTTTGCAACAAAAGAAATACACTAACGACATAAATATTCAATTAAAGTGGAGAAGTAACTTATAATATCCAACAATCCCTAGGCATAACAAGGATAAGCGAGAAACCCGGAAGTCTGCAACTGAATCCGCAGAAGAAGGAAAAATCTTGCCATCTGGGCAGGATCAAAGAAGGTCGTGAACCTGAATCTCAAACGCATAATTCTGGGACATGATACTATAGTAGCATAAACAAGTTGCGAGCTAGTGATTTCCATGGGACGTGGAACACAGATGCTTTGCTAAAAGATGTTCTTGGCTTCTCAATTGCAAACACTTTTATCATCTACATTCCAAGGTCTTGTACTATGGCGGCACAGAATCTAGCCCAATGGGCTAAAACAAGAAGTTGATGAGTGTTTTGGTCTAGGACCCCTGTGGTTGCTACACCGTACACGAGGCTCAGTTAAAACTATACTGTATTTGCAATAAACAAAAACAATGGGATCAAAATTTGTTCAAAGCATAGAATGACACTTCGCCTCAGATCCAGATTTGAGAATTATCACCTACCATGTGTTTGAATGATTTTCATGTTGGACTACTGTACTAAATCTTAGAACAACGTCATGTGGCATCCAAACAAATCAACTTTAAGGAAATAACTTGCCAGATTCGAAGAAATGAGAAAATATAATGATAACATTCGATCCAAAACTAGGAACAACAAATAATTAACACCTCTAGAGCAAACTTCACATTTTGACACTGAATTTACCAGTTTCACTTACAGATACTCAGCAGAGAAGAGTTGGCGACTATTTATAGATTTCTCTGAATTTTGATAACCAAAATGAGCTTAATACATAATTGCAGATGCAACAGGCATGTGTACGCCTATGCAACTCTTGCAGATGTTATATATGAGCCTAGTAACTAATTATATAATGTTTATCAGCAAAGTAAAGAATTGGCAGAGAACTAAAAGATTTTTGTTAAAAGGGAGAGCAAAATGTGATCCGAGGAACGCAAAAATCGTAGCTGACTCGCTAACTAGACTTAACCCCATATTTATTTTTGACTCGGTCTAAAATACCCTTACTAGCCACACTCGTTTCTCATACATGTTCAAAAAACTCAAAAACTTTCTATGTTCCGTAAGTTATCTATGTTCCGTAAGTTATGAACCCTATTCTTCCGTAATAGAACATGAACCCTAGAAAATCAATCTACCTTAAATTTTTTGAATCTCCACTTTCATAGTAGCGAAACAAAAAGGGCTTAATATTAACCCACAAGTTCTGAATAAGGACTAACCTTGCACCATATCTTAGCGTTGAAGGAGCTTCATGATCATATGGTAATGGAATCGTGGTTTCAAATACGGACATCGTTCCACTTAATGGGCAGAAACAAGTTTTATGGAGCTTGAACAAACTTACTTAACAATATCTAAAAGAAGTAAATATAATGAGACGAACTCAAGCGTCCTTTTTCCAGTGTAAGCCCACTTCCCACCATGTCGTAGTAAATTCCTAAAATGTTCTTCAGACACGGCATATTCAGAAGTTTTTCCTTTTTTTTTTCACGAAAGAAGAAGACGATAAGAAAAATGTTCAATGTATATTTTCGGCATGTGTGTAGGGTATGTGCGATTAGTAAGGATACTTTAGGCGTAGGCAAAAAAATATGTTGAGTTAACTCTAATTATTGAGTCAACTACGATTTTTGCACTCCTCGGATCGCATTTTGCTCTCCCTTTAACAAAAATCGAACTAAAATACAGTGGAGTCCTTTTGGCCCTCAGATAGGCAAAAGTAGCATGTCTCTTAAGACAAGTAACAAATAAGGATAGACAGACAATTGAGTTCTCAAGTGTCTAATTCCTTTTGTATAAGCTTTGAAGGTATACATGCCCACAGAATCATATTAATCAATGTTTCCTGCTTTTGTCTGGAAAAATCAAACAAAGTTTTATAGGAAAGAGGTATCTAATTTCACTCTATGCCATGGTAAATTATAGTTATTAGAAACATTTGCAACGCCTTCACTAATGTAATTAAGCCGGGGTTAAAGAAAGAGACCAAAAGCAATTCAACTACACCACTTGGCTTTACTTTAACAAAGATAACGACAAGAAATCAACCTCATTGAATTCTATACAAGGGAAATCTATATTTGATTCTCACTGTTTCTAACCTTACAGATTCTACTCCGTTTAACTTCTTAAATTACAGGGGAAATCCACATATGGTACTTACAGTTTACACAAACAATTTAATAACATTTTATGTTATTAGCTGGTTGTAACTTTTTGTTTCTAACCCTTCAAGTTCAATATGAGTTCATCATGAGTTTCAATTCATATTGAGAGAGAGAGACTCACATGTCCATGCTGCGTCTTCAATCCTCGGTCTTCTACTCTACAGTTACCATCAATAAGAAGAGTCTTGACAGGAACCTGTAATAAGTGAAGAAAACAGACTCACATAATTAAACTTGAAGCAAAGCTGAAGAAAATAGTACCTTAATTCATAACCTAAATATATATCATCATCTCGAACAAATTCTTGTGTCATAAATTTCAAATCACATCCTCAAGATAAAACCAAAGTTTTAATAGAAAATTCCTATGTAGAATTCATCCAAAAAGAAAACAGTTTAATCGCCTTAAACAAAATCAAGTGTTACAATTTTCAGATTACTCGACAGTAATTGTTCCTCAAAAGTAAAAAGAAATCAGAGGTTACCACATTATCAGCAGGCTTATTCTTGTAATAAGCGAGTAACCTAGATTCCAGAACGAAATATCTCATGTGAATAAAAGAACGACCTATCTTTCTTCTTCCACATCTAACCATCCATCCTTCGTACACAACCTTCGTCATTTGTTTCTTCCCTCAATTATTTCAGGAGACCCAGGCCTTCAAATGATCTTTGATACACTGTTCACCGTAATCATCAAAGCCTCCCAATAACCAAATCAGATTCCAAATCAGAAATCCACTAAAATCCAAAGACTTTGATGGAATTCCTAATTTTTCAGATCATCTAAACCTGAAACTAAAAAGTCAACAAATTCTACGATCATAAATGAAATCGAAACCAAATCTGGACCAGTTTACTTTGAATCTCTAAGGATTGGTATAAATCGTGATTCTTCTTTCTTCCTCGTTAAAAACGACGACTGAAAATTTTAATGATCTGTGTCCTGGGTAATCTGGTTTTGAGTACCGTGGAGTTGATTTGACGGTTATGTCAGATCGAGGAAATCACCGGAGGAGAAATAGCCCCGGCAATGCTGACTTAGATTGGCGGGAAGTATAGACGTCTTCGCCAAGAAGTTTGTTTCGAAAGAGAGAAAGAAAGAAGTTTCGAAGAGAGAGAAAAAGAAACATAGAAAGATTTTTTCAATTTTTAATGTTTTTGTCGAGATTTCAGACGGCCGGATCTGACTTACTGACGTAAAGAAAATGATTAAGTTCTCTTTCAATTTTACCAGTAAAAATCATTTACTAGTACTACTCTATTTACAATATTCTATTTACGAGTTTTTAATTGATAATATACATCAGGAACTACTGCTGCTTTCTTAATTAGCGTTACCTACCATACCTCGGTTGCTTAATTCGTACTTTCGTAAACATGTTGAAGAGGGACTCTCGTCCCTCTCGATGGACGACTTGGCCCTTAGCCTTGAATTGGGACTAAGCACGTCGTTATTAACCGGTAGACTTCGTAAAACAGAGATGTGGAATCAACTTTGATGAGTGGCGCTGTCATCTGTGTGCCTAGAAGACGGTTAGTGGTGCATGGAAGATCGGCTGGTAAGCGGATAATTTGTTGATAAAGGCCGGGACAATTGATAAATACACCATGTGGGATTAACAATTACAAAAATACACCCGTTATTTGCATATTTGCTAAAATGCACCCATCATCCACTAAGCCGTTAAGGCCTACTATCTCCCGACCTAACCATGCACTAATTCGTTTTGATCAACTGTTAACACTCATTCTAAATATTAAAATTATCGAGGTGTCCTTAGATGAAAGTAAAACTGTCTCGGAAGAAAGTAGGTTGTTTTGTTATAGTTCCTTCCTCTTTTTCTCTGTCTTTCACTCTTTCTGAAATTGGCTTGGAAAACGTTTTAAGATTTGTTTCGGGAGAAGAATTGAAGGCACGATGAGTCAAAAACAAAGGAAATATGAAACGAAGATAAGATTTGTAAACCAAATTTCTTTTACAAAAATTACGATTTTTTAGTGTTTAACGAATTTGAGACTTTTTGAATTTCGGATTGATGAGAATGTAGCAAGAGAGATTACAAATGATAGATCTCTTCCGCATCTAAATATTATCAGATTCAAGGAGATAAATTTAATTTAACTTTTGATTGTTCGATTTTGAAAACTTTGTATATTCAAATCAATTTACGATTTCTCATGTCCTTGTAGGTTATTTGAACTCCAACCCATCTCGCTATAGTAAAGGAATATGCAGCAGGCGGAGGATTCTTTGAACGAATTTGTAACGTAGGAAAATTCAGTAAAAATGTGGTCAAAAATCAACTATGCATTAATCTTATCATTCATTCTTCTCTTAGTTTCACTCAATTTTTTTTTATGTTTTATGAGCGAGAATATGAAGAACGATACAACATAGGCATTTATATTGCTTTGTAATTATTTTACCAATTCCAGTTTGTAATTTGCATATTCATCTTTTTCTTTTTTTCTCTTTGAATTTTCTCATTGTTTTTATCTGGTGCACGATTTAAGGATGCAGGTAGGTCAGTTAGTTCAACTCAGACCAATCTTAACCGGTCAGGGGTATTTCAGACAATTAATAGTTTGGTCAACTCAGTCAATTCCATCTATTTATTAAAAAAACGGGATGGAAAAAGTGAAACTGGGTGTATTTTAGCAATTATAAAAAAGAATGAGTATGCTTTTATAATTTATAATCTCATGGGGTGTATTTTTTATCAAAATCCCCATAAAAGTTCCATTGGTCTACGAAAAATCAAGTAATAATTAAAACAAAGATCATGATACCGATCAAAATGAAACTAAAAAGGAGGTACACAGATAATTCCTAGCTGATTTTTTTTTGTGCAAAGAAGACTTCGTAGGTATTAAGTACAATTACAACCATTAAAATCATCCCCGACTAGATTTAATATGTCAGCTGGGATGTTTTTTTAGAAAAACAAAAGAGAATTTTCCGGTCTTAGCAGAATGTTAGCTATGTTGTAAGCTGCACCATTACAAGTCTGGAGAGTATGATTAGAAAACCAACAAGATAAGTATAAAAGAAAGATATATAAAAAGTCTTTATATTTATTTTTATCTCTTAAAATCATCTTAACATCATTTGCATTAAGCATATCCCATCTCGATCTGCATCAGATTCTTATAGATCTATATGCATTTCATTTTTATCCCAAATCAGAGCATTAATTAGCTAAATCCGATGATAATTATTATCTTTATCTTTATAATATCGTTATTACATCTTGAATGCTTAATATCTCGTATAATTATCTTTTCTAGTTTAAAATTTCATAAAATTATACTAATTATAACATATCTCTAGCAGATCTACATCGATCTAATCTTTATTATCATTATCTTACATGTTAACCATATAGATCTGAGTTGATTAATTAATTATACATCTCTTTAACACAACATATTTATGTGTCATAAATTTAACTGACATAGCTTTAATAAATATTCCGGATCTAGAAGCTTCCGGATCTGAGCAAGATTTTTTTATAAAAGAAGAAATTCGAAGCTATATAGAAACAACATATTTTACCGTCTAAATCTGGTGAAATATCAATTATCTGAACTCAAAAAGGATAAAATTTGCATGATTCTTTGATATGAACAAACTCTATTTGTGAATCTTTATCTTTTAGGAAAGAAAAAATAATCTCAAATCTAAAAGATCGATTACCAACCGTCAGATCTGAAACTTCACGTGCTTTTATCATCTTGTGTAGTAAACTCACCAGGTGGAGAAACTACCTCTACGTCTCCAGTCATCTAAGAGGTGGCAACTCCAGTTATCCAAAAATCTCCAACAGGTCAAACTCACCAGCTCGATCTCGTCCTGAGAGAAGAACACCTCGAGGTGAAACACCCATCACACCATCAACTGTCTTAGGACCATATGGTAATCCAGTTTTAGTTTTGGTTGGGCCAATGGTTACACCACAACAAGAGAGAGTAGATCTCCCAAAAGCTCCGTCGATCACAACAACGCTAATTGTGCAAATACCATATGACATGTTTCAAGAGATGTTAAAGTCGATCTCAACTTTGACTGAAACAGTCAATCAAAAGACTCTGACAGCACCGACTACAGATGCTCCAGCTATTACTGTAAACTCAACCATCTTCAGCAGTAAACATATCTCCACAACTAGTTACATCTTCACTGAACAACCAACAAGAACAACTGAGACAACAACTCAAAAACTACAACTCGATGGACAATCAATACTTATCTACTTCTGGCGATGAAATCTTGGATCCAAGTCAAATTGTTACTTTAAACACAGTCCAAGAGTCAGTTGTCTGTTTAAGGAATAAGAAGACATATTCAAATCGTTGATCAACAAGCCTAAGGCTGACCTTACTTATATTTTCAAAGATGACCCACTCTCAAAAGAAGTAAGGGAGTATAAGCTACATAATTTTAGGTGCTTCAAAGGAGATACAAACCCAAACGAGCATGTGTTACACTATGCGCAACAAATGAATTTGTATCTCGAAAACACTCTGATCATGACACGTATTTTCCTGAGCAGTCTAGCAGATGATGTCTTAACTTGGTCCTGATGTTTACCATCAAACTCAGTACAAATGTTCCAGAACATTAAAGAATTGTTCATACAAAATTACTCCTTCAACATGTGAAAAGATGATGTGCTTGAAGGTGTTTCAAAGTGACCCAACAGGAAGACAAAAGCTTCAAATACTTTATCGGAAGGTTTAAAGCTGTAGCAGCACCTACTGAGAAGACACAAGAGAAATTTTCATGTGTTCTCTTCAAAACGCTCTGTTACAAAGTAATATCAGGGATTCCTTCAGTTGATCAATCATGTCTTATCTTGAAGAAGTTTACAACAAAATAGGCAAATGGGTCAGGAGAGAACAGGACAACCTGACAACACCTACATCTATAACTTCAGAGCATAAAGCCTATTCCGCTGGACCATCCACTAAAAGACCTGATTCGCCAAAGTTGCCTAATAAGACCACGAAAAAGGTCAACTTTAAAGTACAATCAAATGCAAAGTGGTTGGAGGAAAGCAAGAGCTTCACCAAGCTAAACTCACCTCTTTTTTTTTGCTTAACAATTAAATTTTATCAATAACCAAAGAAGTTAAAAAGAATACATCTCAAAATAATAAAGAAGGAACAAAAGAGACAATGTCACATGTGACATTTTTTAACAAAATCTAAAGTATACTTGATATGGATTTTCCAGACAATTCAGGAAAGATGGCTATCAAAAATTCTCTGTTCTCCTCTTCTCAGGATTGTACCCGTTTTTGCCATTTTGTCAGCTGTGAAGTTCACTTCTCTGTAACTATGAATGAAACTCCAAGAGACCACTGTTTCACAAATATTTTCCCATCTTGTAATTGCAAACCAAGGGAGTTTCTAACTCTGGAATGCACTTATGAAAGCTTTTGAATCAGTTCTGAAGACAAGGTCATTGAACCCATGATGTATTGCCCACTCTCCTGCAATTAGTATTGCAAATATCTCTGCATAATAATTGGTAGATATGCCCAAACCTCCTGAAATAATAATTACAAAATCACCAGTACTAAGTCTTACCACCACCCTATAACCTGCACATCCTGGATTCCCTCTAAAAGCTCCATCACAGCATAGCAGTAGTTTCCCCTGTTCTGGCAACTGAAAGAAGACTTCTTTTATGATCATACTTTTCACACCCCTTGTTTTTAAACCAAAAATCTTTAGCACCTGTAAATCATATTGTTTGTTCCACATTTTTGCTGTCATTTGAGCTCACTGTCTGATATTGCTTGCATTATTTTCTTCTTAGTGACATTCTGTTCACATTTACCTTTATCAAATACACAGTCATTTCTCAAAAAACCAGAGCTCCTTCATAGTTATAAACGCAACCAATAACCATATCTCTTTTATAACAGGGCTCTTGTTATTTGCCAACTGAAGTACATCTTCAAAATATCTTGGATTTTTGAAATTGAATATTCCACCAAGCCACCTCCAAATGATCTCACTATAGTTACAGTACCAAAGGATATGGTCTCTTGTTTCCTCCTCTTTCATGCAAAAGATGCATCTTGACACATGGTTACGATGTAGTTCATTAAGAACAAGTCGTATTTCCTGACGCCTCAAAAAAAAAAAAATTAGCCGAAAGGCAAAGCGTACGATGTTTATCACGAAGCTTATGGGCATCACACCAATGACTGCAGGAACTTGAAGATTCATTGATGATCTGGTTAAGAAAGGACACCCGAAAGAGTTCATCTCCAAAGATCAGACTCCAACTCCTCCATATGAGGTAAAAAGGTATGTGAATATGATACAGTACCCTTCAGATGGTCTCTGACTGTACAAAAAAATATATATATGTTACTGATTTAATACATAGCCATAATGAAGCGGGGGTATAACAACCACACCCAATATTTCGTTCGGAAATCTATATGGACTAAACTCCAATATAATTCTGAGAGCACCAACTTAAAAGTGAGACCCAATCAAGAAACATATCAAAGAGTTTTATCTCTTTCTCAATACAATCAATAAGTCAACTAGATAAAAATCCGTGAGACTGATTGATATGAGAATAACTCGATTGGCACTTGTAGATGGTGAAATTTGGACAAGGGGAAAAAGCGTCATTTCAAGACCATAGACAAAACTCAACTCTCACGGGAGAGAATAACTCTTTGGTCCTCAAGGCATCAATAGCCACGATTTCTAGTACACATTCCCGCGAGACACTGTTGGTCGTGATGTCGTGATTCCTAGCGCACATCCTCGACGAGATACTGCTGGTCACGTAGGTCATGTAGAGCGTAAAACGTCCCCAACAGACTTATGAACTAGAAAAACCACAATTAATGCGGTCTTCACGAGACGCAACTGATTGTGATTCCATGATTCCTAGTATACATCCCCGCAAGATACTGCTGGTCATGTAGGCTCTGTAAATGCGTAAAAACGTCCCTGCCGGACTTATGACCCAGAGTAGAGACATACATGTCTCCTGTAAGCACGACTCACTTTATTTGAGATCAAGGACTTATTCCTAGTACATTATTGCGAGATACAGTGGTCATGCTTACTCTAAGCTCTGACTCGACTTACCGAGGCTTCAGAATAATTCCTATGACATCCCCGCGAGATACGCTGGTTATTCTGCCTCTGGGACCGTTCGACAGACTCTTATTAACATCCTTCCGAGATACACCGGTCATGTCGGCCCCATAAATACGGACACACTTGATTCCTAGCACATCTCTGCAAGATACGCTGGTCAAAGACAAGTGAGCCAAAGTCTCGCAGAGACATTAATCGGGCATACAAATCCTTTTCTCTCTCTTAAAGACGAGTCCCAGCTGACCACAGATAGATTCAGATCCGTTAAGAAAATCTTCGTAGAGATTTTGTTCCGTCTGTAAATATCGGAGAGATTCAAATCTCTTTGCAAAATCTCGGAGAGATTCAAATCTCTCGGAATATTTCCGAATATTCCCCAGGCACGAGCCTCGTGTAAGACTATGAGGCATCCCATGCCTTTTCACGTGAATCATCCTAGTCATTCTTACAAATCAGAGAATATCTCTCTATCTTGGCCAACTAGATTAAAGAGAATATTTCTTTCTCTCAACACATCATCACAAAGGATGACTCAGCTTCACACAAATGGGGGGATAACAATTAGGGTTTTGGTCTGACGGTCTACGACACGTGTGAGAAATACCCGGCTTATTTCTTACCGCAAAAGAGAGTAAAGGCGGTGGAATAATGAGATAAACTCAACCTAGTTTATCTTTATTTATTCCTGAAGAAACGTGAAAATTGCTCTGCACGGCACGAAAAGCAATCCTTATCTTCACCGACATGAGATTAGAGAACTCAGCTATAAATAGGTCATCTATTTCTCCAAGCTACGATAATCTTTCTCCTAACCTCTCAGAGTAATTCTTTTTCAAACCATATAATTCTCTGATCTCTCTGTTCGTCTGCTTCCCCCTAAGACCAACCCTAAACCTCTTTTGTGTGACTGAAGCAGCCTTTGAACGACCACTGTGTGTGGTTTTGGCAGAGAATGTTCGTTCTCAACCTCCAGTAACTCACTTTTAGAAACCCTATAATCTCACTTCTAACCTCTCTCAGATTTTAGGTAACTACATTTTGGAGACCACAGTGGGAGGTTGTTCACTAAGTCACAAATATAAATCATGGTCTTTTAGGATAGAAGACGATTCCACCAATCCAAACACAAAAACGTTTCATTGATTCGGTCTTTGTAAATCCATTACATGCTTAGCCGAGAGAGTTATCCCTACCAACACTTTCTCTCTCTTTTGAGTTTGACCTTAGTGAATAGGTTAGTGCGTCCCGGGTCACATGTATCTCTTCCTGCATAAAAAAAACTCCCTAGTAACCTATTTTCATAAAAATCTACTACTAATCCTTGAAAACGTTGGGTAAGGACCAAGGAGAACTCCCGGAGACTCAACAGAATCTTGCAAAATCTCAAATAAACATCTAGACTTACCTGAAAAAGCCTTTAGATTTACCAGTAGGGATAGATCCAAAAAATCTAGATCGAGTACACGTTTCCTAAAGAAGGAGTACTAAAACTACTGAGAATAGCACTGACGGGATCCTTCCTGCAATCGACCTCACCGGAGAAGATAAAGCTCATTACAAACGAGACATAGAAAATGAGCAACCATCCAGCCGACCTTATCACTCTCAAGGACCTCAAGGACCATATGACCCTCTAAACTTGGAGATTCTGACGAATATATGCCCCAAAATTCGTTTAGGCCAAGGGACCTGATCACAGGGGACTCAGGAAGTTTACGTCACTTTACTATTTTACTTATAACTCTTTCATTATGTATCCGATTGACCTAGTTCTTTTTCCATCGGATTTGTATTTTCGTCGTCTGCAGGAAAAACCTAATGAAAACCTGGAAAGGATCCAAAAAATTCGTGACCTAATCAAAAGCGTTGCAGAGCCACATAGGGTCATAAACCGCAAAGAAAGTGTTAGAGCACTGCTCGGTCGAACTCGTAAGCGTTGCTATCTCAAGCTTGTTTATCAAGTTTAGTTGCCAAAACTATAAGTCTTGATTTCTAGTCTACTTATAGCTAAGTCTCGGACCAGGATAGTAAGTGTAGTTAAGCTCTAGACTCCACGGCGTTCATCATGCAAAGACGAAGAAATACTCAAGGAACTGGTGAAACTTCATCAACAAAAAGGTGTGTGGAGACTTGAACTTATCTATCACTCAAAAGTCTATCTATTCTATCTCCTATCTTGAGACAAAAGTCGTATTGCTATATAGACTTCGACTGTACACATTTGCTATTTCGAGTCGAGTTTATCTCGCTTATCTATTTCTCGAAATATGTGTTGGTAAGATTTCGCTTTGGCCAAGTTCATCTTTACTCGTGAGGAAAGTCATGTTGATTATTTCAGTAACTTGAAAATCGCTTTGATGAAAAATAGTTTGTGAATAACAACTATATAACATCCTCTAAGAAAGTTTCAATGATTGAAATGAGAGTTTAAAACATGTAACCATCTTTGGATATAAACATGGCGTGTTTTCACATTTGTGTAAAAGTCCAAAACCGGGAACCCAAAGTATGCGTACCCGTACGCATATTGGCAGTTGTTGGAAATCCGGGAGAGTATGCGTACCCGTAGGCGCACTAGCGGAAAGTTCACGTCCGTGAATTTCTGCTGGAGTTTGAAAGTGAAACCAAACTCAATCTGGTTACTTAAGTACGTGTACCTGTTCGCATACTTCGGTAGGTTACTTTCTAAAATCGGTTTGTTTATGAACTAAAACATTTATATTTTAAGGAATGCAATCTTTGCAAACCGTGGCTATAATGTTCATGAATCGATTCGAGTGAATCAAAACCGATTTTGCTTCGGTTGTGTCTTGTATACTTCTATGAGATCTAAGCAATTGAACAACTCTCTAACTAGTTCATTTGAGTCATTTGAACTAGCTAGTTATGGTGAAGATGAATAAGGTTGATATGAAAGTGCTCATATGGCTAAACATTGGTTAACTATTGTTGAACCAACTAAGTGTACATGTTTAGGTACGATTACTCAAACCTAAATGAAGTTACATTTCATTTGTGTATAACAAGCTAAGTTCGATTTAACGGTTGAAAGATATTAGCTTGAATCTAATCAGGTTTTCATCTAACGGTGAATATTGAATGCTTTGTTACCAAGGTAACTTAGATTGCAAACCCTAATTTGGAGACTATATAAAGGAGAACTCTAGCAACTGGGAAACCTAATCTCCACTCCTCCTGTGTGATCCTAGTTGTATAAGCTAGAGTCGATTCTCCTTTAACCTTAGGTTTCTCTCAAGACCTTATAGGTTAACGACTTAAAGACTTCATTGGGATTGTGAATCCAGACCCAACTTTTTTCTCTGTAGTTGCGTGATCTGATCTTGCTGTTTCTATCGTGATTTAGTGCAATCGTAAGATTGGCTTGAGATATATATCTCCGATAGGCAAGATAGAAAATTAGTCACAAACACCTTCGTCTCATCGTTTGTGATTCCATAATATCTTGTTTCGCTAGTCAATTAAGATTATTGTGAGGTGATTGATATTTCTAGGCTGTTCTTCGGGAATATAAGTCTGGTATATCAATTACTCCTCACACCTCATGTGTGATACTAGTTGTATAATCTAGAGTCGATTCTCCTTTAACCTTAGGTTTCTCTCGAGACCCTGTAGGTTAACGACTTAAAGACTGTTAGAGCATAACTCGGTTGAACCTACCAAGCGTTGGTATGTCAAGTTTGGTTGTCATATTTTAGTGAATCAAAACTCATTTAAAGAGTTGTTTGATTATGTACTAGAGTCAACTTCGTATAGGTTAGCTTGAAAGTATTTGGATATGAGACATTACAAGTATTGCGAAAACTTGAAGAAGTGAAGAAGTAAGAAGCTACAATGACAACATCATCCTTCCACTTGAGGTTAGTGATATTTGACTTGAACTGTTCCATTAGTAACGTATCTTTCAATTTGTGCATATTGAAAACAAAACTGCGAAGCATGAACACTCTAGATAGACATAGTATTACGGAATACAATACGAGGTTTATTGCTTAACCATTAAACTTTATAGATAAGACATCGACATAATAGTTTAAATGCTATTGTGATTATGTATGGGTATGAGGTGAGGATTTCATCATAGGAAACAATGTTTCATATGTGTTTTACGGAAGTAAATTCATGAACTTGTTTTGTGAATCGAAAAGGAAATCGCCAGGCGTTATTGGTATTGTTATTCATTGCATATCTTGTGAACAACCAATATGTGTGATTAGTATAACCGCTCATGACTTGTTTGTGTTCTTGGTAAAACTATTCACAAAGGCCTGACTTTTGTATTGGTATGACTTTTATTAGTGGAACCGATCTTAAGTAATCACCTGAGATGGTATAATCGAGTTTGTGATTTTGTGTAAGACCAACTCTGGGTAAAGGGGAACCGATCCTAGTAAGAGGTGCAACACGTCACAAAGGGGAATCGATCCTTGTATGAGGTGCAACATGTTTTAGCAGAAAGGGGAACCGATACTATGGACATGTGCAACACATTCAAGTTAGATACCATATATATGTGGGGAACTGATCCTAGTACCTAGTCAAACGAATTTTAGAAAGCTAGTGTGACTATGCACAGTACTCACGTGGAGGTAGAACCGAAACTTTTTTGGTAGAACCGTTAAACCCATGAATGGTGATTGAGTGTTCTTGATCAATCACATAGTTCTTGAAAGTCAGATGAACCAATTCTAAACTTGTTTGGAAGTGTGGCAAATCGGTTTCAAGATTGTAAGTATGAAAGAGGACTTACAGAGTAAGGATGTCGACATACTTTGAACATGTGCAGTAACGCTTATCTTTAATTGTTCAAAGTTATTCCTTAATAGCTAAAGGAAGAGAATCCCATGATCGAAACATAAATAAGTTAAGAATCTTTTATTTAAGGTTTTTAATTTTATTTTAGGAAAATGAGAATCAGTAATGTGCATTTACTAGTTGAAGATTTTCCAAAGAGATTTCGGGTCATTATTTTGGACAGAGCATTTCCAGGAATTATGGAAACCGAATTTGGAATATATTACATATCTTGAGAATATTTTCGATTTTGGAAATTCCTTGGTGTCCAGACTTCCTTGTCTATAAATACTTGAAGTTTGCATTTCTAGCAAACTAATCCTTCGTGACAGCAAACTTCCTCGGTTGTGTTGTTACTGGTGAAGCCGCCTATTCGGAGAGGAGAGTAACTTAATTAGGCGAAATATCTTACCACCGCTCAGTTTAAAGTCTTCTTTGGTATTGAGAAGCTCTATTAGTATCATTGGTGGGAAACTAGATAATAGTTGTTTATCTTGTGTTTTCGATTGATTTGATTGACTAACGGTGGTTGAACTTTGATTGCACCTAGTTTGTTTATGCTTGAGAATCTTCTTTTCTGATATAAGATTCACTCAAACTAGGTCGAAGTTTCGACATGGATCTTTAGACTGTTTGTAGATCTATAGACGTCTCGTGATAATCTATTGTTAACAGACTCAGTTTTGTGCTTGATTGATCACAAGAGATTCAAGTTGTTGTGTGCATGTGTTTATTGAAGATCTAAGAAGATTTGAAGACAAAGAAGATATTGAAGATTTCTGATTTGGGGTTCATAATCTTTGGTGTGCACAATACTTGTTTCGGTATAGAGGATCCAACTATAATCGGTTTATCCTTGTGGTAGATTAGATTGGTTAGTTGTGTAGATCGACATCAATACAATTCTTTGTGATTAAAAGTATTGATTGCAAAATCTTAACAATTACCTTTGGTAGTTGAGAATAAGATAGACCTAAGCACTTGGCGAAGGAGTTTATTGAGATAAGCAGAAGAGCCTTTGTCGAACTCACATCACTTGGTTGAAAAGAGTTGCTACCAAACAGATTTGTTGTTCCTTTACTGTTTGGAATACGAACCAAAGGAATTGTTCCAAGTACGTGACTTATTCATAAGTTGGAGGCGTGGGAATACAGACAGAACTAGGTGAACTATAGGTTTAGTTGCTTGGTCTAAACTATACGAAGTTGGTTTAATTTTCTATAGCGGCTTAATTCTGAGAGTATTCAATTCTGGACAAGGTCCCGGGGTTTTTCTGCATTTGCGGTTTCCTCGTTAACAAAATCTTGTTGTGTCATTTACTTTTATTTTCCGCAATTATAATTGTTCTTATTATAATTTAAAGTAAATTACAAAAACGTTAATTCCTATTTTACTTGATAGTAATCCTATTGTATTTGGTTAAGTCCGAACCTCTTATCAAGTAAACATACTTCGATGTTGTATTGTCTCGATCTCGTATCCATAGACGATCACACGAAGTGTGAACCGATTAGTTGTATTGTCTCAACTCAGTCCATAGACAATCACTTTCGGAGAAAGGACTTATAGATAGGAAAAGTTTTAGCTTGAGGTATATTTGGGTACCCTCGCCTTTTCAAATACTTTATTTGGATTGTGAAGCCAGACCCAACTATTTTCTCTGTAGTTGCGTGATCTGATCTTACTGTTTCTATCGTGATTGAGTGCAATCGTAATATTGGCTTGAGATTTATATCTCCGACAGGCAAGATAGAAAAGTAGTCACAAACACCTTCGTTTCATCGTTTGTGATTCCACAATATCTTATTTCTCTAGTCGATTAAGATTATTGTGAGGTGATTGATATTTCTAGGCTATTCTTCGGGAATATAAGTCTGGTACATGGTTCATGTTCACCTTGAATTATCAAAAGCCGGAACAAAACTCGTAGGTATTTATGTGGGAGACATATTTATCTATCTCTATAGACTTTTCTGTGTGAGACAGATTTGTTTATTAAAGTCTTAGACTTTGGGTCGTAGCAACTCTTAGTTGTGGGTGAGATCAACTAAGGGAATCAAGTGCGTAGTATCCTGCTGGGACCAGAGACGTAAGGAGCGGAATTGTACCTTGAATCAGTGTGAGATTGATTGGGGATCAACTACAATCCATATTGAAGTTAGTTTGTAGTAGGCTAGTGTCTGTAGCAGTTTAATACAGTGTGGTGTTCAATCTGGACTAGGTCCCGGGGTTTTTCTGCATTTGCGGTTTCCTCGTTAACAAAACTTCTGGTGTCTGTGTCATTTCTTTTCCGCGTTATATAATTGAAATATCACAGGTTCTGCATTGAATCGATCAATTGGTAAATCCAACCTTTGGTTGTTGATTGAAATTGTTTGATCCTTGAACATTGGTCTTTGGTACCGTTTAAGTTTTTTCTCTTGTATTCAATCAGGCTCGCAGATTCTATTTGTTTGAGTGGGGATTGAATCGAGAAATTAAGATATAACTCTTTGATATACTTTTTATAAGATTGAGTCTAACTGTCTAGTTGATTCTCTTGTAAGAATATCGGAGTTGGTCCATACAGATTGTGAAGTGAAATATTGGGTGAGGTTGTTAGACCCCCGCTTTTTCAATTGGTACCAGAGTAGGAAAACACGTTTAATACCTCATAAGTCTATGTTTGTAGCGATCTGACTCTATGGACGACAGTAATATCTCTGATAAACGCATCACCAGAAACAAAAGTTTTGTTTCGACAATGTCTATTAAAGAGAAAGATTCGCCAATCTCAAATATAGATGAACCTAGTTTTCTGACGAGACAGACAGACACTGACATGTGTTGTCTCGGTTACCCTTCAAAAGAGTCTAACTCGGTTGACGAAAGGGAAGCAGCTAAAGAGAGTAAAATGATTCTAAACCTCATTAGAATCCAAGCTGATAGATTTAATCGGTTGAAAAACAATGTTAATGTTCTTCTCGGTATAGTGAGAGACTGTGACTCTAAAGAAAAAGCTCCTTGCAAAGAAAATGTTGAAGTTCAGTCTTCACGTATCTTACTCGAGGCGAGCCTCAAAAAGGATGCTTTGGAAATCGAACATCGCTTGAGAAAACTCTCGATTCAAGGATGTTCCAAAAGGTCTACTATACCATCTACTTCTATCACAACTGAAAGAATTCCAGTTCCAGAAGTAAAACCAGAATCCCTACATATTGGAAAAAATGTGTTTACAGCCTCCTCTAATCAAGGATGTTCCACGTTACGTGGAAGGAAGAATTATCCAAACGATAATGTGAAGTCTGTATTGTCTAATCATCCTTGTGATCAAAAAGTATGTCTCTTTTGTGATTCAAAAGAGCCTGTTAAGCAAAAGAGAACCTCTAGGTTGAATAACAATTCCATTGTTCAACTTCAACACACCTTATATTTAATACTCAAAGGTGTAACTGACATTCGTATGTCTAAACCAATTGGTTTCAGTACTCACCCTGTGTATTCTACCAGGAAAGTCAGTTCGATGAGTTCCTCGAATGCTCAAAAGCATAACATACGACTTAACAAAAATCGTCCTAGAAGAGATCAGGATTTTTCTTCTCTCAAAAAGGGAGAAAATGTTGTTTTTGATGTGGACGGAGTATCAGGAGAAGGGAGAAAAAATGATGATATGAAAAATAACCTAAAGGTGATAATTGAAGGTTACAAAGAAATCGTCAATAGGTTGTCAACTTCCTCTTGTCAAAATTCTTCTGGTAAGAACTCAAACTATGTCTCGTATTTTGATGACAATAAGTTTTATGATAATTTTTCACATCAAAATGGATTCCTTCCTAGATTCGAAAGGAAAAGGAGACTCAACCGTAAACACATTTCAACTAATGAGCTTAGGGTTCATACTTGTGCTAATTAATCACAAGGTTGAGAACTTACTCATAAAAATCCTATTGAATAAGATGTGTTAATAATCAGGTATACTTTTGGCAAAATTGTTTCTGTTTAGTTGAGCTATTTTCTTATCGTCCATAGCTAAACTATTGTCCGCAGACAACTTTGCTTAAGTATTGGTTGTGTCTGATGTTGCTCTTCTTTTATTTTCGTTGCAACTTTGTTTCCTGCTAATTTTGTGCTCTAAATTGTTTCTTTATGGAGATATAAAATTTATTGAGCCAAAAATATTGTGATAATATTCACATAGCAAAAATTCTGTCATCTCGTAAAAATACTACCTTTTGCGTGTTTTCATTATTAGGTCAAGTTGTGTTCGTACGGGTAACCGTGTTACTGTCACGAATCAATTTTGGAAACCCTAAAAGTTACCTTCCCTAAGAAACCATTTAAATACTAAACCTTTGAGTCACGTACGCATACTCTGGGTTGTTTTGTGTTTGGTCAAGAATGTCTTCATCTTCTCGCTCTGGTGATTTTGCAAGAGGATTTCTTGATAAAGGTATTGGTTTCGAGTCCAAAGGGAGGAAGAAAAGAACCTTAGTAGAAGATGATCATCCTAATGCCTGATGTTACTATGCCTATACACATCAGGATATTGAGAATGAGGATATGGTTTCTGCTGAAGTGGTTCATGATTTTCTTAAATACTTTGAGGATGCAAAACTGCAACTCGTTGATACTTTGATGAGTCTTGATGTGTTAAGAACTGAGTTGAAAAAGGTTACTTCTGACCTTGGTCTCATAAAGACACATGTTAAAGAACTTCTCAATGAGGATATCTTCTCTGAAGATGCAGTGGATTCTGTCAATCACAAGCTCAAAGATCTCAAGGCTCGTGAGAATTCTGAAATATCAATTTGACTTCAGTTCGTGTTCGGTTTTTGTGGCTTAGGAGTCTTTCTTTGTTTATTAGCTTGTTGATTTTCTTATTTTTTCTAGGAAACTTCTTATGAGAATTTATACTTGTGTTTTTAAGAAGGATAACTAGGGTCTGGAATAGCCATTATTGTGAATACACATAGCTATGTCCAACGTTTTTCATCTTCAATGTTTTTAGATTTATTTATTTAAATTCTAAAGTTTATTTGGAAGATGATTTTGCAGTATTAATCTTTATGGTTTTTATATTGCAACTTGTTATGCGATATATGTGTTTGCGTCCGTGAACTACGATTGTCCCATACGTGGTCAAAAGTTAAGTCTTTCATATGTCGATATGCAAGTATTGATAAAAGATTAAATGAACTTTTGACAAACAAAAGTTAAGCCTATTATGTCATTATGAAAATATTGATGGAAGATGGGATGAGATTTTTTTTACAAAGATTAAGTCTATTATATGTCATTGTGCAAATGGTGATGAAGAATAGAATGAATCTTTGTTTATTCCACAGTATTGATCTTCTCTGGTCCATATTTTTTTATGTATATATTGTGCAGCTCCATAAGATCTCTTATGTGAGCATTTCCAATTAAATTAATCATAGGTTCTCTTGTGGTTAATTTAATTGAGTTTTTTGGATACAAATTCATGTTTCATGTGATTTGTTAATGTCCAAAGAAATCCTTCTTTTCTTGTGAAAGTAAGGTCGCTCTTGTTGTTCTCTCGGGAATGACATTTTATGGGGGAGAGTTCTTAATTGAACTTGTGCTTAATTTCCAAATCTTTGTGGGGAGTGCGGCTGTATCTTTATAAACTCCTTGATGAATGGATTTAGTTTCGTCTATATGATTGCATCTAAAAAGTTGATATGTGCTTTCTTTTGGTCATGAAGTGTCTCTATGGAAATTTCATTAGTATCCCACTATTTTTTGTACCTTTGCCAATTTTATTGACAAAAAGGGGGAGAATTAATGTGTAGTTCACAGTACAAATACATATGGTTTTCAGATCATTATGTAAGGGGGAGTGGTTTTCATGTGAGATGGAGTATTGACTAAGGGGGAGTGATACATATCACCATGTATTGTTGTCAAAGTTCTGATACAATTGAACTTTGATGTTGTATAATAATACTATGACACTGTATAACAATGTTTGAGAGCTATTGTTTTCTCATTGTTATGGCTACGGATCTTCAACAACGATGATTCTGAATTGAATACCTTTGGAATCATTGGAGTGCTTGGAAATGACGAAGATTTCGAGTAATCTTGAAGAACCAAGGAGATCAAGCATGTGGATGACAAGCTGCAAAGTTTGTTTATTTTGTATTCCATATGTATTGATAGTTTTGTCACTAAAATTGACAAAAGGGGAGATTGTTAGAGCACTGCTCGGTCGAACTCGCAACCGTTGCTATCTCAAGCTTTTTTGTCAAGTTTAGTTGCCAAAACTATAATTCTGATTTCTAGTCTACTTATAGCTAAGTATCGGACTAGGATAGTAAGTGTAGTTGAGCTCTAGACTCCACGGTGTTCATCATGCAAAGACGAAGAACTACTCAAGGAACTGGTGGAACTTCATCGACAAAAAGGTATGTGGAGACTTGAGCTTATCTATCACTCAAAAGTCTATCTATTCTATCTTCTATCTGGATACAAAAGTCGTATTGCTATACAGACTTCGATTATACACATTTGCTATTTCGAGCCGAGTTTATCTCGCTTATCTATTTTTCGAAATATGTGTTGGTAAGCTTTCGCTTTGGCCAAGTTCATCTTTACTCGTGACAAAAGTGATGTTGGCTATTTCAATAACTTGAAAATCGCTTTGATGAAAAATAGTTTGTGAATAACAACTATATAACATCCTCTAAGAAAGTTACAATGATTGAAATGAGAGTTTTGAACATGTAACCATCTCTGGATGGAAACATGGTGTTTTCATATTTGTGTAAAAGTCCAAAACCAGGAACCCAAAGTATGCGTACCCGTACGCGTATTGGCGGTTGTTGGAAATCCGGGAGAGTATGCGTACCCGTAAGCGCACTAGCAGAAATTCACAGACCATACTTAGGTAGGTTACTTTCTAAAATCGGTTTGTTCATGAACTAAAACATTTATATATTAAGGAATGCAATCTTTGCAAACCGTGGATATAATGTTCATGAATCGATTCGAGTGGATTAAAACCGATTTTGCTTCGATTGTGTCTTGTATACTTCTATGAGATCTAATCAATTGAACAACTCTCTAACTAGTTCATTTGAGTTATTTGAAATAGTTATGGTGAAGATGAATAAGGTTGATATGAAAGTGATCATATGGCTAACCATTGGTTAACTATTTTTGAACCAACTAAGTGTACACGTTTAGGTACGGTTACTCAAACCTAAATGAAGTTAAATTTCATTTGTGCATAACAAGCTAAGTTCGATCTAACGGTTGAAAGATATTAGCTTGAATCTAATCAGTTTTTCATCTAACGGTGAATATTGAATGCTTTGTTACCAAGGTAACTTAGATTGCAAACCCTGATTTGGAGACTATATAAAAAAGAACTCTAGCAACTGGGAAACCTAATCTCCACTCCTCCTGTGTGATCCTAGTTGTATAAGCTAGAGTCGATTCTCCTTTAACCTTAGGTTTCTCTCAAGACCTTATAGGTTAACGACTTAAAGACTTCATTGGGATTGTGAATCCAGACCCAACTTTTTTCTCTGTAGTTGCGTGATCTGATCTTGGTGTTTCTATCGTGATTTAGTGCAATCGTAAGATTGGCTTGAGATATATATCTCCGATAGGAAAGATAGAAAATTAGTCACAAACACCTTCGTCTCATCGTTTGTGATTCCATAATATCTTGTTTCGCTAGTCAATTAAGATTATTGTGAGGTGATTGATATTTCTAGGCTGTTCTTCGGGAATATAAGTCCGGTATATCAATTGGTTACTGTTCACCTTGATTTATCAAAAGACGGAACAAAACTCGTAGGTATTTCTTTGGGAGACAGATTTATTTATTCCTATAGACTTTTCTGTGCGATACAGATTTGTTTATGAAAGTCTTCGACTTTGGGTTATAGCAACTCTTAGTTGTGGGTGAGATCATCTAAGGGAATCAAGTGTGTAGTATCCTTTTGGGATCAGAGACGCAAGGAGCGCAACTGTACCTTGAATCAGTGTGAGATTTATTGGGGCTCAACTACAGCCCAGACCAAAGTTAGTTTGTAGTTGGCTAGTGTCTGTAACGGCTTAATACAGTGTGGTGTTCAATCTGGATTAGGTCCCGGGGTTTTTCTTCATTTGTGGTTTCCTCGTTAACAAAACTTCTGGTGTCTGTGTTATTTCTTTTCCGCATTATTTTTGTTATATAATTGAAATATCACAGGCTGTGCGCTGAATCGATCAATTGGTAAATCCAACCTTTGGTTGTTGATTGATCCTTGAACACTGGTCTTTGGAACTGTTCAAGTTATTTCTGTTGTATTCAATCAGGCTCGCAGATTCTATTTGTTTGAGAGAGGATTGAATCGAGAAATTGAGATATAACTCTTTGATATACTTTTTATAAGATTGTGTCTAACTGTCTAGTTGATTCTCTTGTAAGTATATTGGAGTTAGTCCATACAGATTGCTAAACGAAATATTGGGTGAGGTTGTTAGACCGCCGGTTTTTCAATTGGTACCAGAGTAGGCAAACACGTTTAAGACCTCATAAGTCTGTGTTTGTAGCGATCTGACTCTGTGGACAGCAGTAATATCTCTGATAAATGCATCACCAGAAACAAAATTTATGTTTCGACAATGTCTATTAAAGAGAAAGATTCGCCAATCTCAAATATAGACGAACCTAGTGTTCTGACGAGACAGACAGACACTGACATGTGTTGTCGCGATTACCCTTCAAAAGAGTTTAACTTCGCTGACTAAAGGGAAGCATCTGAAGAGAGTAAACTGATTCTAAACCTCGTTAGAATCCAAGCTGATAGATATAATCGGTTGAAAAACAATGTCAATGTTCTTCTCGGTATAGTAAGAGACTGTGACTCTAAAGAAAAATCTCCTTGCAAAGAAAATGCTAAAGTTCAGTCTTCACGTATCTTACTCGAGGCGAGCCTCAAAAAGGATGCTTTGGAAATCGAACATCGCTTGAGAAAACTCTCGATTCAAGGATGTTCCAAAAGGTCTACTGTACCATCTACTTGTCACAACTGAAAAAGTTCTAGTTCCATAAGTAAAACCAGAATCCCTCCCTATTGGAAAAGATGTGTTTACAGCCTCTTCTAATCAAGGATGTTCCACGTCACATGGAAGGAAGAATTATCCAAACGATAATGTTAAGTATGTACTGTCTAATCATCCTTGTGATCAAAAGTATATCTCTTTTGTGATTCAAAAGAGCCTGTTAAGCAAAAGAGAACCTATAGGTTGAATAACAATTTCATTGTTCAACTTCAACACACCTTATATTTAATACTCAAAGGTGTAACATACATTCGTATGTCTAAACCAATTGGTTTCAGTACTCACCCAGTGTATTCTACCAGGAAAATCAGTTCGATGAGTTCCTCGAATGTTCAAAAGCATAACAGACGACTTAAAAAAAATCGTCCTAGAAGAGATCAGGATTTTTCTTTTATCAAAAAGGGAGAAAATGTTGCTTTTGATGTGGATAGAGTATCAGGAGAAGGGAGAAAAAATGATGATATGAAAAATAACCTAAAGGTGATAATTGAAGGTTATAAAGAAATCGTCAATAGGTTGTCAACTTCCTCTTGTCAAAATTCTTATGGTAAGAACTCAAACTATGTATCGTATTTTTATAACAGTAAGTTTTATGATAATTGTTCACATCAAAAGGGATTCCTTCCTAGATTCGAAAGGAAAAAGAGACTCAAACGTAAACGCATTTCATCTAATGATCTTAGGGCTCATACTTGTGCTAATTAATCACAAGGTTGAGAACTTACTCATAAAAATCCCGTTGAGTAAAATGTGTTAATAATCAGGTATAATGTTGACAAAATTGTTTCGGTTTAGTTTAGCTATTTTCTTATCTTCCATAGCTAAACTATGTCCGCAGACAACTTTGCTTAAGTATTGCTTGTGTCTGATGTTGCTCTTCTTTCATTTTCGTTGCAACTTTGTTCCCTGCTACTTTTGTGCTCTAAATTGTTTCTCTATGGAGATATAAAATATATTGAGCCAAAAAATTTTAATGTTCACATAGAAATAATTCTGTCATGTCGTAAAAATACGACCTTTTACGTGTTTTCATTATTGGGTCAAGTTGTGTTCGTACGGGTACCCGTGTTACTGTCACAAATCAATTTTGGAAACCCTAAAAGTTACCTTTCCTAAGAAACCAAATTTTTTAATACCAAACCTTTGAGTCACGTACGCATACTCTGGGTTGTTTTGTGTTTTGTCAAGAATATGTTCATCTTCTCGCTCTGGTGATTTTGCAAGAGGATTTCTTGATAAAGGTATTGGTTTCGAGTCCAAAGGGAGGAAGAAAAGAACCTTAGTAGAAGATGATCATCTTAATGCCTCATGTTACTATGCCTATACACATCAAGATATTGAGAGTGAGGATATGGTTTCTGCTTAAGTGGTTCATGATTTTCTTAAATACTTTAAGGATGTAAAACTGCAACTCGTTGATACTTTGAAGAGTCTTGGTGTGTTAAGAACTGAGTTGAAAAAGGTTAATTCTGACCTTGGTCTCATGAAGACACATGTTAAAGAAATTCTCAATGAGTATATCTTCTCTGAAGATGCAGCGGATGCTGTCAATCACAAGCTCAAAGATCTCAAGGATCGTGAGAATTCTGAAACGTCAATTTGACTTCAGTTCGTGTTCGGTTTTTGGTGGCTTAGGAGTCTTTCTTTGTTTATTATCTTGTTGATTTTCTTATTTTTTCTAGGAAACTTCTTATGAGAATTTATTCTTGTGTTTTAAGAAGGATAACTAGGGTCTGGAATAGCCATTATTGTGAATACACATAGCTATGTCCAACGTTTTTCATCTTCAATGTTTTTATATTTATTTATTTAAATTCTAAAGTTTATTTGGAAGATGATTTTGCAGTATTAATCTTTATGGTTTTTATATTGCAACTTGTTATGGGATATATGTGTTTGCGTCCGTGAACTATTATTGTCCCATACATGGTCAAAAGTTAAGTCTTTCATACGTCGATATGCAAGTATTGAATCAGGCTCACAGATTCTGTTTGTTTGAGTGAGGATTGAATCGAGAAATTGAGATATAACTCTTTGATATACTTTTTATAATGTTGAATCTAACTGTCTAGTTGATTCTCTTGTAAGTATATTGGAGTTAGTCCATACAGATTGCTAAACGAAATATTGGGTGAGGTTTTTAGACCCCCGCTTTTTCACAAAGATACATCTTGTCGCCCATCCTGCTTCAGAGAATCATGACAAGAACGCGACAAAGTATGAAGCGAAACTAGATCCCAAGATGAGGATCAACTAAAATTTAGCCTTATTCGAAGATGCAAAGATGCTAGTCGATATGATACCTCGACACCCATTCTGTCAAAAAGAAGATGAACTAGACCTAGGAGTTACGACCAAGCCTCGATGAGCCTACAGTTCAGCTTTACCAAAAACTATCACATTTCATTTTTGGATGGAACTTCAGTTCACCCAAGATGGAGAAGGACAATATATTTGCAGCCGGATATATCAAGGGAAAAGAAATCTGAAATACTCATGTGGCCAACAATTCAGATAGAACTTCATTCCACGACATACAGCCGCAACCAATTACTATCACTAAAGTAAACAAGGGAAGAAACCGTGATCGTAGATCCAAGCCACACACTACTTGTCTGGAGGCATGCTTGCAGTTTCCTCAGTCAAAGCCTCCTCACTCAAAAAGATATGCTCGACAAGCTATCCCATGAGTCAGAGTCAGACGCGATGAGCGAAGGACAAGATATGACGATCACATATAATTTCCTCATGTCAAAACACGACTCATCCACTGAATAATTACCTAGCGGTTTCCCAGAGAACTCTCCCATCAATAAAGCTAACAAAAATCGACTACGCGGTTAGACCCGAGTGTATCCATTACCCTACTGGTACCAGAAGGCATATACTACTCTCAAGTTCGGTTAAGCATCCTCCCGAAAGAAGAATAAATCTCAACATATAATTTTGCTACAGATGTTCACATGAATCCCTGTCAAAACACCTAGTGGGGTTGGAACAACAACTTCATCTTGTCCACAAAGACACATGCGGTAGTATCTCGGCATGACTCTCCACAGACGTCTCTTACCCAGAAATTATTGCTTGCCCTCCTTGAAGACTCAATCTCGTACAAGGATCTTACTTCATTTTTCAAGCGTCCCGAGTTAATGGGAATCCCTAGTCTTAAATCAAATTAGGGACTAACGAAGAATCGTGCGTCACACGCCTGCATGGCCCATACATCCAGTTTCATATAAAAAATTTAGAAACGATCTGCGCAAGAGTCTCAAAAGATCGGGACACATCAATACCATTCAACTTCTCAAACCCACATCACAACATGTTATTACTTGGGACTAGGAGACTAGAGAACGACCTTAAAAGTATCGCATCTCTCTCTGGTCTCGTCGAATTCTCGAGCCTCTCCCTGGTCTCGTCGAATTCTCCTCCGTCAGCATCTTCTCTATACTCGGCAATTGCAACCATGTCCTGGATCCTGACTGAAGATAAGATGTTTTAGGGTTTTATACGCATGCACCATTACTATATCAAGTACAATAAGCATTAAAATTATCCCTCAATAATAAACGCATGCAGGAGACAAACTAGGATTCACAATCGGTTTGAAGAGGAGTTTATAGTTTCCACTCTACTCAGACGCGCTCATACTTTAGTCACATAACTCGACGAATTGGAACAAATGGGTAGAGAATTCGACAACTCGCCCTTCATGAAAATATCCATTTGTGTCTCTATTACCACATGTTAAAAGGGAATGATGTCTCAAAATACAATGCAAGATGTACGATCAAAACATTGAAGGCATTGTTGCTGAAAAATCCCTAGATTTTCGAGTTTGATTTCACATGTGCTTACTACTGACAAAGGAAGCTCTAAGTATGGATTTTTCACTACTGTATGAAAGTTGAGTCTCTTTTGTTCGATACTTGGGGTCAACCACTAAAATCGGACATCAAACGAAGTTTCTGCAACCTCTGGAGTGAAAGCTGCGCAAGGGAGGACCTCCTATTACGAATTTAACAAAGGGTTTTCACCTACTAGCATATGAAACAAAGCAAGCGAAGGTTTGCATAAAGTTCGAGCTCATGAGGGAGCCTTTACTTCGCTAGATGAGTACAAGCAAGAACCGAAGAAGGAAATTACCAACATTTAAGAAAATCATCTGGCAGCAGTGGCCTCTACCTCTCGGGAAGAAAACTTTCTCTTCTTACCTACGGTCTCCATATCCTTTCCTCTACATCTCCTCAGCTACCAGTCTCTCTTCCATAAGGGCCTCTTCTAAGAAACGAAGACCGGAATTTAACTTGTTCCAGTCGGCTCTGAAAAAGCGGGGGTCTAACAACCACACCCAATATTTCGATTAGAAATCTGTATGGACTAACTCCAATATACTTTCTAGAGAATCTACTAGACATTCAGACTCAATCTTAAGAAAAGTATATCAAAGAGTTATATCTCTGTTTCTTAATGTAATTAGCAAATCAAACAGATGGAAATCCGTGAGCCTGATTAATATAAGAAACAACTTGAACGGTATCAAAAACCAATATCCAAGTGTCAATCAATTTAATCAACAACCAAAGGTTGGACTCACGATTGATTGAGCTTACGCACAACCTGTGATATTTCAATTATATAGAAAATATAATGCGGAAAAGAAATAACACAGACACCAGAAATTTTGTTAACGAGGAAACCGCAAATGCAGAAGAACCACGGGACCTAGTCCAGATTTGAACACCACACTGTATTAAGCCGCTACAGACACTAGCCTACTCCAAGTTAATTTCGAACTAGAATGTAGTTGAGCCCTAACCAATCTCACACTGATCAAGGTACAATCGCGTTCCTTACGCCTCTAGAACCACGCCGGATTATGCGCACTTGATTTCCTTAGCTGACCTCACCCACAACTAAGAGTTTCTACGACCCAAAGTCGAAGACTTGATAAACCATTCTGTCTCACACAGAAAAGTCTATTGAATAGATAAATCTGTCTCCCACAGATATACCTATGAGTTTTGTCCCGTATTTTGATAAATCAAGGTGAACAAGAACCAATTGATATATCAGACTTATATTCCCGAAGGACAACCTAGAAATATCAATCACCTCACAATAATCTTAATCGTATGGTAACGAAACAAGATATCGTGGAATCACATACTATGGGACGAAGATGTTTGTGACTACTTTTTATCTTGCCTATCGGAGATTAAATCTCGAGAAAATCTTAGAGAAGATAGTACTCAATCACGATAGACAACAACAAGATCATAACACGCAACTACAGATAAAATAGTTGGCTCTGGCTTCACAATCCCAATGAAGTCTTCAAGTCGTTAACCTACAAGGTTTTAGAAAAACCTAAGGTTAATGGAGAATAGACTCTAGTCGCAACTAGTATCACACATGAGGTGTGGGGATTAGGGTTCCCAGTTGCTAGAGTTCTCATTTATATAGTCTTCAAATCAGGGTTTGCAATCAATGTTACCTTGGTAACAAATCATTCAATATTCATCGTTAGATGAAAATATGATTAGACTCAAGCTAATATCTTTTAACCGTTAGATCGAATTTAGCTTGTTACATACAAATGAAAAGTGACTTCATTTAGATATGGGTAACCGTATCTAAACGTGTACACCTTTTTGGATCAACAATAGTTAACCGAAGTGAAAATACGAGGGTACCCAAATATAGCTCAATCTAAAACTTTTCCACCTATAAGTCCTTTCTCCGAAAATGATTGTCTATGGACTGAGTCGAGACAATACAACTAATCGGTTCACACTTCGTGTGATAGTCTATGGATACGAGATCGAGACAATACGACAACAAGATAACTTGTGTGATTGACTATGGATTCAAGATCGAGACAATACAACAACGAAGTATGATTACTTGATAATAGGTTCGGACTTAACCAAACACAATAGGATTTCTATCAAGTAATTAGGAATTAACGTTGGTGTATTTTACTTCTAATTATAATAAAAACAATTATCATTGCGAAAATAGAAAAGTAAAAGACACAACAAGATTTTGTTAACGAGGAAACCACAAATGCAAAAAAAACACCGGGACCTTGTCCAGAATTGAATACTCTCAGGATTAAGCCGCTATAAAAAAAATCTAAACCAACCTCGTATAGTTGAGACCAAGCAACTAAACCTATAGTTCACCTAGTTCTGCATGTATCCATGCGCCTCCAACTTGTAATGAGTCACGCACTTGGAACAATTCCTTTGGTTCGTATTCCAAAGAGTAAAGGTGTTAGAGAAATGCTAGGTCGAACTCGCATGCGTTTCTATCTCAAGCGTGTTTGTCAATGTTAGTGATCAAAACTATAAGTCTTGATTTCTAGCCTATTTATAGATGTTTCGGACTAGGACATAGATAGTGTACTTGAGCTTAGATTTCACAGAGTTCATCATTTGAAGACGAAGAACTACTAAGGGGAGCTTGTGGAACTTCTTCGACAAAAGGTATGTGGAGACTTGAACTCATCTATCACTTGGAAAGTCTATTTCTACTATCTCCTATATTGAGACATAAGTCGTGTTAAGATATAGTTTTCTCTATACACATTTGAGATTTCGAGCTGAGTATATCTCGCTTACATATTTCTCGAAGTATGTGTTGGTAATATTTCGCTTCGATCAAGTTCATCTTATATTATGATAAAATTGCCGAGTAACATCTTACATGGTTTGTGTGATACAATCATTTGATGTAGGCTTGGAATGTTTCGATAATGATTATTTCAATATTTTGAAAATTGCTTTGATGTTAATAGTGTGTGAAAACGGCTATTGTCATTATAGAAGAATGTTTCAATGATTGAAATAAAGAGGTGAGAATGTGACCATGTTTGGATATAAGCATATATAGTGTGTTCACACATTAGTGTATAAATCCATAAACCGAGAGCCAAGTGTATGCATATGTGTGTATACGAAATTGGTGAAGGAGACAAGATAAGTATGCGTACCCGTACGCATACTGGCGGAAGTTTTCGAACCAAAAATATCTGCTGAGTTTGGGAATTACAAACTCCTAAACTAGTCACCTTAAGTATGCGTACCCGTACGCATACTGGCGGAAGTTTTCGAACCGAAAATTTCTGCTGAGTTTGGAAACTAAAACAAACTTAAATCTGGTTGCTTAAGTACACATACCTGTACGCATACTTAAGCTAGTTACTTTGTCAAATCGGTTAGTTCATGAACTTAAACATTTAAATCATAAGGAATGCAATCTTTGCAAACCGTGGCTATAATGTTCATGATTGATTCAAGTGAATAAACCGATGTGGTTTCAATTGTGTTTTCTATAATAATTGAACAACTCTTTAACTAGTTTCATTGAGTCATTTGAACTAGTTATGGTTGAGATGAATAAGGTTGATATGAGAGTAATCATATGGCTAACCTCGTTTAACTGTTTGTGAACCAACATGGTGTACACGTTTAGGTTCGGTTACATAAACCTAAACGAGGATACATTTCATTTGTGTGTAACAAGCTAAGTTTGATCTAACGGTTGAAAGTTATTAGCTTGGTTGAATCAGGTTTTTCATCTAACGGTGATTATTAAATGCTTTGTTACCAAGGTAACTTGGATAGCAAACCCTATTGAAAACTATATGGAGGAGAACTCTAGCAATTGGGAAACCTAATCCCCACACCTACTGTGTGTTACTAGTTGCATAACTAGAGTCGATTCCCCTTTAACCTTAGGTTTCTTCCCGAGACCCTGTAGGTTAATGAGTTGAAGACTTCATTGGGCTTGTGAAGCCAGACCAAACTATTATCTTTGATTGTTTTGGAAAGAAATCTTGCAGAAAAAGCATGTTCAATATATTCTGAGTCGTGCTGCATTGAGTTGGTGTGTGCTAGACACCTACAGGCGCATGTAGAAGAGAAACAAATGGAATTATTCCCGAGCGTTAATGAGAAGATTTGGAAGATTGTTTGCATTTACAGCGAGATATATGGGTCCCGTGAGTATAAATAGAGTTGCCTGAATTCGGACAAAGGGGATGGAGAGTTAGAGGAGAAAACAGAGGCTTAGAATCGAGTTGCAAACAATCACCATTGCTGCAACGAAGAAGAAGAGAAAGAACACAAAACAGCACATATAGACAGTCGCAGAAACCGTTGCCTTTACTTTCAAATTTGATTATCTTTGTAACAATTTCTGTAACACTTAATCCAGTTCGCAACGGTCTGTTAGTGTTTCTTTGTAACAGTGGGTTATGTAACAATTATAACTGTTACAAACACACTGCTTTATACCTTTTCTCCTTGCAAACACCTTTTTGAGCAATGAAAAATTCATTTGAGTGTGTTTTCACCATGTGGAGCTAGAACCCATCACTGGACGACGGAGGAAGCTGTATTTCATCCTTGGGGTAATTTAATAAATTTCTTATTTACTTTTTGCACAAATTTTAAATGATTTATGATTTCTATTAATCAATTGTTATCTTGTTAGATAGTGTATACTTAGTCTTAGATGCTTTAGATACACTATGCTTGTAATTTACAATTGATGTTTTACGAAATCTACTTTGGCAAAGAATAAAGTTTTTGTTTCTTTTGTTTTGAGCTATAAATGTCTAGGATTAATTTATGAACCCCATGAACATGAAAAGCAGTGGAGTCTCGAGTCCCGGTCTCTCTTCATTCAAAATTTGTATATATATATTTTCTTTTATTTTAGTTTATTAAAACTTAAAATCAATCCAACAAAGTCTGAATGAACGACAACCTTTCTTACCACTATATGAAATTCGATCAAGTGTATATTTCACATTTTAATCTCTATCCTTGATTTAATTTAGGGAGTTATGTAACGAGGGTCATGATTCTAAACATGGAGGATAATGGGGCCATCAGTTAAATAATTAGCCAATCAGAAGAATATGTGAAATATACACTCGTTAGAGGCGTGTGAACATATTTGGACTCCAATTTTAATGATAATAATGTTACACGCGTCTGGATAGCAAAGCTTCTCTCCTCCTCGAAGTCTTCCCTTTCTTGATCTCTATTACTGAAGTATGGGTCAATTTTTGGGAGGTATCCATGACAAATTCGATGGTATTTATTCAATCCATACCCCTTCGTTCTTTTCTTGTTCTTTCTCTATTTTCGTTTTGTAGATGTAGTTGGATTATCAGTAGTTTTCTGTTGTTTACAATCTGATTTAGAACTTTTCACGAATCTAGATCAGTTAATTGATTAACATGTGTGATTTTGGGTGTTCATGAAAAACCCTATAAGAAAGACTATGCCTGGGTATATGTATTCAATTCAAGTTCAGTAGTTTTCTTCGTTAGAGGAATATGGCCTAGGTTGCTATTCCTATTTCCATCTTTGTTACTTCTGTGTCTCATCTATATGTTTGACGAAACGACTACTAAATATTCTATTAGAAATGAGGATTTGACAGAAAGGAATTAAACTCAGGGGCGAGAACTAAATTCCATCTATTGCTTTTTCATTAAAAGTTGTCTGAAAAGATATTACTAGGAACGGACTTAATTGGTTATGTTGTTGGATAGTAAGATCCGAATATAACGACAGTAACTCAGAGTAGATTGGACTTTGGAATTCTGATACTGAAATCTTATCGATACTTCTATCAATTTCTCATAATTGAAAAAGGCTATGCATCTTGCATGGAGGTATGCTTCATTAGTGACTGATGGGTTTGATTCATTCTGCAGGTAAGAAATGGAAGCGTGCCCAACTACAAAAGATAACAGACAAAGTTTTTGATCGTTTTAGAGATGAGTCTGGAAAGGTCGAATTGACATTTGAAGAACTATATATTGCAGTCTTACTTATCTACAAGTGAGACCTTTTGTTTTCTCCCTCCTCGTACTAAACAAGATTTACTGGCTTCTTCTTCTTCTTAATGTGTGGATGTTGCTGAAATGGTTATGTTTTTCTGCAGTGATCTTAACAAGCATTTGCCTGGACCCCATTTCGATCCCCCAACTAAAGTTCAGCTTAAAACTATGATGGAGGTATTTCTTTTTACTATCATGATGGCTGATTATGAAATCCTAATAAATCTATCATAAGCTGCACTAACTAAGGGCGATGAGTTTTCGCTCTTGTGATTGACATTGCTTTAGCTTTATGACTCAGAGACTACAGAATTGAAATTTCATGTTAGTTGTGATCCATAGTTTTTCTGAGTAGTCCATACTAGATTATCATTGGAATGTTAGGGTTTCAAAACCACGTAATGACCAGTAACCGAGTAAGATTCATTTCATGGGTGTGACATGCACAAACAGAACCTTACCTTACGCTCGATGTTTCCAGGTATAGCATTAGGTAAACCATAATAGTGTCTTATGGGCGGAGATGTAAACTGTCAAACCCACCACCCTATTACCCAACCAATAGGATGATGAGTTAGTGACATCGAGTGTGGGGTGAACAGAAAATTGAACTCTGTGCCAAAACCTGAAGGTTTATACAAAAACTTCTGCTTTTAATGTTTATTATCCACTGCCTGCTACTGCAATGCGTTTTGTATTAATTCTTTTCTGTGATGATGTTGTAGAAATACGATATGAACCTCGATGGGGAACTCAACCACGAAGAGTTTACGAAGTTTGTTCAGAAATTGACAACAGATGCTCTGAAAGCGGTGACCCAGGGTTTGATCATCTGTTTGGTTGCAGCACCAACAATAGCATTGTTGACAAAGAGGGCAACGGAAGGCGTCCCAGGTGTTGGAAAGGTGGTGCAGAAGGTTCCCAGTTCAATTTATGCGTCGATCGTTACTCTGGCAGTTGTTTTCTCATCCAAAAATCAGGCGAGCTTTCCGAATAGACCTTTTAAAATTTGCAGACTGCAGTCAGTTGTTCCTTATTTCCACAGTTTGTAAATAAAGAGTGTTTAATATTTTGGGTTAGGTTTTTATACAACTAATAGAATAGGATATAAACATTTCCTAATGTCATTTATATATTTTAGATGTTTCAGTTCAGAGCATTACCTAAATGTCATTTATATATTAGCTTTTTCCATTAGTAAATTTTCTACTTGCCAGAGCAAAATTAATATTCCCTCCCTCCCAAATAAAATGAGCTAGTTGGTTTTAAAATTTATCTCAAGAGGATATTTCTAAAACTACCCTTTTAATTGATTATTGTTACTATAAGAAATATGTATAATTTGATAGTCATGTTTATATTCTTTATGTAGTTGTTTTAAAATGTTTTTCAACGATATAAAATTTACTAAAAACCGTGGTATAGTTTAAGAAATAAATCATTTCTAAATTATACTAGTTATTATCCATAAAGGTATAATTGTAAAAAAATACTTAAATATACTCATCTTTTCTCGCTCTTTTATTGTGTCTTCCGAATGTTCCTACTATTGACGCTGAGCGTGACCAATGAGCCTTGGGATTCTGCGGAGGCTGAAATAAGAATCCTGTCTTCCCTTTGCTGCTACATATGTGGTTGCAAAAAGTAATTCATAAATAGTAATAAAGAAATTATGCAGATCCGTCAAGCGTACATATGAGCTCGATAAAACTATGAAAAATAGTAAAATGCACATATGAGCTCGATAAATTATGCAAGACAGTAAAACGTACATATGAGCTGGGTGTTGGGATATTTTCAATAATATAGAAAATAAAAAGGTATTCGTTTTTGGTTTGCCGCTACGACGTGGGAGTGTCCTGTGTCGAATAGACACAATGAATGTTAGTTGGAGATGAAGAGGCACCTCTAAAGGGTGTGATGGTTCACAAAATACACATCCATTCCCATAAGACATTGTTAATGTCTTTTGGAAGTGAAGAGGCATCTCCGTAGGCGTGAGTTCCCTATAAGTAGTGATGATTTGTTTTCATTCATAGAAAAAAAGAAAGAATATCAAATACCTTATGTTTTCTCTCTTCTAAGCATCATCAGATATTTATTTTTGTGTGTTCTTGGTTGGGTCAGGGGTACAAACCTTGAATCCAGTGACGTTGTTATAGGGCTTCATTATATCCTGACGGCAATATTTCACATACCCTTTTGTAATCGCCAATTTATTGGGAGGGTCAAAATAATTGTCTATAAGAATCTTAATCGAGCCTTGAAGCTAGAAATACAACTTTTCTCTTACTGTTTCATCCTCTCTTTTAGCCCAAAGTTTCCAACAGTTCTAGACAATTAATTTCGAACAGTGGGAGGTGAAACTTAAACCGACTCACACCGTAGAGTTTTCTAAGAACATGTTCATTCTGATGTGCGCAACAAAAGGTTCTACTGTGTCATCATCAGTGGAATATATTTGGGAGATGTTATAGTATATCAGATCGGTTAGAATTGGGTACATGAATCAAAATCTTCCTGGGTAGAGCTTTTTCTAGACTATCCAGGCTTGATTGGGCCTAGCATTATGTGACAAAAGAAAAGATCGAAGTAAAATGAGAAACCATTTACCCAGTTATTTTACGTAATGCTAATTTATTTTTAATTAATTAGTGTTGATTCGGATGATTGGTAGATGTTTAATCAACTTAATCTATAAACCGACTAGCGTTAATGTATCATCAAAAACTGAATTTTCTTTATTTTTTTTAACCAAAGTCAACCCAGAATCGGTTCAAGTTAATGCACTCGTATACCGATTCTGGAAGGATATTTAAATTCACGAAGAACAAAAGAATCTTCCTTTACAATTTACCAAGAAGACCAATTGTGGAAAACAGAGCTTACATAGGTATATGTAGACTGATTATGTTATACAAAATGTCCAAACTTAGTTGCCGGAAATCGACATATTATATAGTTAACTAGTTTGGTTAAATTTTTGGATAACTGCAAAACAAGTGGCTATTATATGTGCACACATAGCTAGCAGTTATTTGTAGGTTTCCATTTTTTTGCGCCATCACACATATTTATGTTATTCATGCATCTCCTTTAGTTTATACCTTCTCAATAATCTCCTATTGAAAGCGGTAGAATCCACATTGCTGTGGTTGATTGAGATGTAAAGAAGAACTGATTTGTTTATACTTCATGAATGTTTTTTTCTCTTTACACATTAGATATCCATACTTAATAGAAATTAGCGTGTTACAAAGGAACATCAATACTTTGTTAATGAATCTCCGAGCACGGCGGCACAACACCTCATATTTCTTGTGGTGAATGAATTTTCCTTATGTCGTATTCGTCATAAGCCATTGAATTGTTCCAGCTGAGGTGAAATGAATTATTCGATGTTAGTGTGAAAACATCAAACGATGAGATAGGTAAGAAAGTGTCGGATTACTCACTTTTTCAAAAGGAGAAGCTTGTGGATGATGGGCGTTCACCATTTTGTTAACTTTAATATACTTTCGTATTGCTCTTTTTATGTATCTGCATCACCTTCTTTCCACTAGTTGCTAAGAATGATCTATCAGCAAACATTTTGAAGTGCAAGCATATCCATACCTCGAGAAGACACATATTCCCTCCGATTTGGTTGTTGTGAGACCTGGAACACTGTTAGAGCATTGCTCGGTCGAACTCGCATGCGTTAATATCTCAAGCATGTTTGTCAAGTTTGGTTGTCAAAACTATATGTCTTGATTTCTAGACTACTTATAGCTAAGTCTCGGACTAGGACAATTAAGTGTAATTGAGCTCCAGACTCCACGACGATCATCTTACGAAGACGAAGAACTACTCAAGGAACCAATGGAACTTCATCCGACTAAAAGGTATGTGGAGACTTGAACTTATCTATCACTCAAAAGTCTACCTCTTTATCTCCTATTCTTGAGACAAATTCGTATAAGTATGATAGTTTTCATACACACACATTTGCTATTTCGAGCCGAGTTTACTCGCCTATCTTTTTCACGAAATATGTGTTGGTAAGCTTTCACTTTAACCACTTTTCATCTTAACCCGTGAAGAAAGTCATGATGACGTTTCAATCTTGAAAATAGATTTGATGACGATAGTTGTGAATAACGACTGTTATAACATTATAGAAGAATGTTTCAATGACTGAAATGTAGAGTTGAGATTACGTAACCAACTATATATATAAGCATATATAGTGTGTTCGCACATTAGTATGTAAATCCATGTGCCGGAAAGCAAGTGTGTGCATATGTGTGCATACGATATTGGTGAAGGAGACAGGTTGGGTACGCGTACCAGCGGAAGTTTTCGAACCGAAAATTTATGCTGAGTTTGTAAGTTTGCAAACTGTTAAACCAGTCACCTTAGGTACGCGTACCCACAGAAGTTTTCGACCGAAAATTTATGCTGAGTTTCTAAACCCAAATCCTGTAGCTATGGTACACGTACCCATATGCTTATCCAAGATGGTTATATTTCTCAAATCGGAAGTTCATGAACTTAAACAATAAATCAATAAGGAATGCAATCTTTGCAAATCGTGGATATATTGTTCATGAATTGATTCAAGTGAATCAAACCAATTTTGTTTCAATTGTGTCTATTCATAAAGACCTAAGCAATTGAACAACTCTTCAACTAGTTCTTTTGAAGTCATTTAAACTAGTTGTGAAGAAGATGAATACAGTTGATATGAAAGTGCTCATATGGCTAACCATTGGTTAACTATTTGTGAACCAACTAAGTGTACACGTTTAGGTACGGTTACTCAAACCTAAATGAAATACATTTCATTTGTGTGTGACAAGCTAAGTTTTGATCTAACGGTTGAAAGATATTAGCTTGGTTAAATTAGGTTTTTCATCTAACGGTGAATATTGAATGCTTTGTTACCAAGATAACTTAGATTGCAAGCCCTGATTTGAAAACTATATAAAGGAGACATCTAACAACTGGAAAAACTAATCCCCACATCTCCCGTGTGATACTAGTTGGTTTTGCTAGAGTCAGTTCTCCTTTAACCTTAAGTTTCTTCTCGAGACCCTGTAGGTTAACGACTAAAAGACTTCATTGGGATTGTGAAGCCAGACGAAACTACTTCTCTTGTAGTTGAGCTATCTGATCTTGCCATTTTCTGTCGTACGAGCTAAAATGAATAATTGACTTGAGATTATATCTCCGATAGGGCAGATAAAAATAAATCACAAACATTTTCGTCTCATCGTTTGTGATTCCGCAATATCTAGTTTCGCTACCATACGATTTAGATTATTGTGAGGTGATTAATAATTCTAGGTTGTCCTTTGGGAATATAAGTCTGGGTTATCGATTGGTTCATGTTCACCTTGATTTTATCAAAAGACGGAACAAAACTCTTAGGTTTATCTGTGGGAGACAGATTTATCTATTATCATATACTTTTTTGTGTGATACATATTTGTTTATTAAAGTCTTCGACTTTGGGTCGTAGCAACTCTTGGTTGTGGGTGAGATCAGCTAAGGAAATCAAGTGCGTAGCATCCTGCTGGGATCAGAGACGTAAGGAGCATAACTGTACCTTGAATCAGTGTGAGATTGATTAGAGTTCAACTACAGTTCACACCGAAGTTAGTTTGTAGTAGGCTAGTGTTTCTAGCGGATTAATATAGTGTGGTGTTCAATCTGGACTAGGTCCCGGGGTTTTTCTACATTTGCGGTTTCCTCGTTAACAAAATTTCTGGTATCTGTGTTATTTCTATTCCGCATTATATTTTGTTATATAATTGAAATATCACAGGTTGTGCATTAAGATTAATCAATTAGAATATCCAACCTTTGGTTGTTGATTTAAGTTGATTGACACTTGGATATTGGTCTTTGGTACCATCCAAGTTTATCTCTCTAGTATTTGATAAAGACTCGCAGATTTCCATTTGCTTGAATAAAGATCAAATTGAGAGATTGAGATATTAAGTCTTTGATATACTTTTATACAGATTGAGTCTGAATGTCTAATTGATTCTCTAGAAAGTATATTGGAGTTAGTCCATACAGATTTCTAATCGAAATATTGGGTGGGGTTGTTAGACCCCCGCTTTTTCAATTGGTATCAGAGCAGGGAAACACGCTCAAGACCTCAAAAGTCTGTGTTTGTAGCGATATGACTCTATGGACAGAGGTATTATCTCTGATAAACGCGTCACCAGAAATAAAAATTATGTTTCCATAAAGTCTATTAAAGAGAAAGGTTTGTCAATCTCGAATATAGAAGAACCCAGTGTTCCAAGGAAACAAACATACATTGACAAGTGTTACCCTGACAGCCTTGCTGACGAGTCTGACTCTGAAGTTGAAAGGAATATAGACAAGGAGAGTGCAGTGATTCTAAAAATTTTTAGAATCCAGGATGATAATGTCATTCGGTTGAAACACAAAGTCAATACTCTTGTTGGTATGGTAAATAAGTGTGACTCTCTTCTAAAAATCCTGCGTGAGGAAAACACTTCTGTCCGTCCTTCACAAAACCCTCGTGAGAAAAAACTTATTGAGGATGATTTAGAAATTGAACCTCTTTTGAGTAAACTCTCTATTCAAGAAAATTTCAAAGAGTCCGATATACCAACCGTTTCTGATCTAACTGGAAATATTTCTAGTTCAGAAGTAAATTCAAAATCCCTTCCTGTTGAAAAAGATGTGATTGTGTCCTCCTCCAATCAAGGAATGTTTACATCACATGGAAGGAAGAAGTCTCCCAACGTTGGTTTTAAGATTGTTCCCTCTAATCACTCCAATGATCAGAAAGTATGTCTATTTTATGATTCACAAGGACATACTGAACAAAAGAGGAATTCCAGGTTGAATAACAATTCCATTTTCAGTATTCAACACACCTTAGATTTGATTCTCAAAGGTGTAACTGACATTCGTATGTCTAAACCAATTGGTTTAGTACTCACCCTGTGTATTGTACCAGGAAAGTCAGTTCGACATGTTCCTCAAATGTTCAAAAGCGAAACAGTCTTCCTAAACCATTCCGTCAAAGAAAAACTCATGAATCTTCTTATCTTAAAAAGGGAGATAATGTTGATCTTGATGTGAAAAAGGTACCAGAAGAAGGAAGAGAGACAGGAAACTCGAAAAACATACTGAAAATTATAATAGAGGAGTATAAAGAGATCATCAACATGCTTTCAATTCCCTCTGGTCTAATTTCCTCAGGTAAGAATCCATACTATGCACATTATTTTGATAATAGTAGATTCTATGATAAATTTTCACATCATAATGGTTTTCCTCCAAAGTCTCGCAAAAAGAAGGATTACCAAAATCAATATTTATTTTATGAGCCAAAGGCTCATACTTGTGTTAATTAATCACAAGGTTGAAATCTCACTTACAAAAATCCTAGTTGAGTGAGAATTGGATAGGTATACTTTTGGTAAAGTGTCTCTGATTATCTAGCTAATTTATTATCGTCCTTAGAAGGATTTTCAGTTACAAATCACTTCACATAAGTATTTTTTGCGAGCTAAAACGCTTGGTTTCTGCCTTGCTTTTAAGTATTGTGCAGTCTGTTTTCATAATTAATTTTTTTATTTTGTTTAGGGTTTTGTGGACCCTACTATCTATGGGTACACACACGGTTTCTGGGTGTCAGCAAAAACCGGTCTTGTAAAACCCTAAGTCTTTTCGAAATCGTTTATATACCCTTCCTATTGAGTTGAGATGTCTCACTATAGGCTTCCTATTATCGATGGATTCTTCTTCATGTTCTTGGGATTTACCTGAATACTTCGTTGATAATGCGATGTATTTCGAGTTCGATAGAAAGAAAGGAACCTTTGTTGAAGTTGAAGGATCTTTTCCTCAATCTCCTGATTCCTACTCAGATATTGGGGAGAAGATTCCAGCTGATGTGGTTCTTGAAGTTCAACAACTTGTTAATGCAAAGAAGTGTCTTGATATGGTAAGATATGAGTTGAAAAAGGTTAATCCTGACCTTGGTCTCATGAAAAATCATGCAAAAGATCTTCCCAACAAGGATATCCTCTCTGAAGATGCAGAGGATGTTGTTGATCACAAGTTCAAGGATCTCAAGACTCATGAGGATCCCAAATTGGCTAATTGATGATAGTTCGTGTTCGGTTGACACAATTTCTTCGCCTTGTTTTGCTTTTTAGCTGATAGATTCTTTTTGTCTAGTAAAACTTCTTAAGAGAATTTTTATTCTTGTTTTTGTTTAAGAAGGATAACTAGGTTTGGAATAGCCATTATTGTGAGTACACATAGCTATGTCCAACGTTTTCATCTTGCAATATTTTTTGATTTATTTACTTCAATTCTAAAGTGATTTGGAAGATGATGTTTGCAGTATTAATCTTTATGGTTTTATATATTGCAATATGTTATGGGATATTTGTGTTTGCATCCGTGAACTATTATTGTCCCATACGATGTCAAAAGTTATCTCTTTCATATGTCGATATGCATGTGATACAAAATCGATGAAATTTTGACAAACAAAAGTTAATCCTATTATGTCAATTCTTTGATGGAAGATAGGTTAAAATCTTTTGTTTAAAAAGACTATGTCTATTATATGACGTTATGCAAATAGTGATGAAGATAGAATGAGTCTTTGTATATTCCGCATTATTGATCTTTCCTGATCCATATTTTATGTATATACTGTGCGGCTCCATAAGTCTTATTATGTGAGCATTTCCAACTAAACAAATCATAAATTCGTTTATGATTAATTTGGTTGTGTATTTCGATTAAATTAATCATGGTTTCTCTTGTGATTAATTTAATTGAGAATTTTTTGATACAAAATCATTTTGTGGTTTTTGGTGTCCAAAGAAATTCTTCTTTTCTTGTAAAAGTAAGGTCGCTCTTGTTGTTCTTTCGGGAATAACATCAAATGGGGGAGAGTTCTTTTGAACTTGCACTTAATTTCCATATTTTTGTGGGGAGTGCGGCTGTGGAATATTTTAGGAGTTATCTTGTATCTTTATAAACTCCTTGATGAATGCATTTAACTTCGGCTATTTTATTGCATCTAAATAAAGTTGATATGTACTTTTATTTGGTCTTGAAGCATCTCCGTGGAAATTTCATTAGAATCCCGTTTTCGTACCTTTGCCAATTTTATTGACAAAAAGGAGGAGAATTAATATGTAGTTCACACTACAAACACATATGGTTTACGTGTTTTACAGATCATTATGTAAGGGGGAGTGGTTTTCATGTTGAGACGAAAGTATTGAATAAGGGGGAGTGATACATATCACCATAGTATTGTTGTCGAAGTTGTGATAAGAACTTTGATGCTGTGTAATAATACCATGACACTGTATAACAATGATCGAGAGCTTTCTCATTGTTATGGCTACGGATCTTCAACAACTATGATGTTGAATTGAACATCTATGGAATCATGGGAGTACTTGGAAAAGACGAAGTTTTTGAGTAATGTTGAAACACTAAGGAGATCAAGCATGTGGACGAGAAGCTACAAAGTTTTATTTATTTTGTAATCCATATGTATTGATAGTTTTGCCACTAAAATTGACAAAGGGGGAGATTGTTAGAGCATTGCTCGGTCGAACTCGCATGCGTTGCTATCTCAAGCATGTTTGTCAAGTTTAGTTGTCAAAACTATATGTCTTGATTTCTAGACTACATATAGCTAAGTCTCGGACTAGGACAGTTAAGTGTAGTTGAGCTCCAAACTCCACGACGATCATCTTACGAAGACGAAGAACTACTCAAGGAACCAGTGGAACTTCATCCGACTAAAAGGTATGTGGAGACTTGAACTTATCTATCACTCAAAAGCCTACCTCTCTATCTCCTATTCTTGAGACAAAGTCGTATAAGCATGATAGTTTTCATACATACACATTTTCTATTTCGAGACGAGTTTACTCGCCTATCGTTTTGTCGAAACATGTGTTGGTAAGCTTTCGCTTTAACCACTTTTCATCTTAACCCGTGACGAAAGTCATGATGACGTTTCAATCTTGAAAATAGCTTTGATGACGATAATTGTGAATAACGACTGTTATAACATTATAGAAGAATGTTTCAATGATTGAAATGTAGAGTTGAGATTACGTAACCAACTATGAATATAAGCATATATAGTGTGTTCGCACATTAGTGTATAAATCCATGTGCCGGAATCCAAGTGTGTGCATATGCGTGCATACGGTATTGGTGAATAAGATAGGTTAGGTACGCGTACCAGCGGAAGTTTTCGAACCGAAAATTTCTGCTGAGTTTGTAAGTTTGCAAACTGTTAAACCAGTCACCTTACGCGTACCCACGGAAGTTTTCGACCGAAAATTTCTGCTGAGTTTCTAAACTGAAATCCGGTAGCTATGGTACACATACCCGTACGCGTACCCAAGCTGGTTATATTTCTCAAATCAGAAGTTCATGAACTTAAACAATAAATCAATAAGGAATGCAAAATTTGCAAACCGTGGCTATATTGTTCATGAATTGATTCAAGTGAATCAAACCGATTTTGTTTCAATTGTGTCTATTCATAAATACCTAAGCAATTGAACAACTCTTCAACTAGTTCTTTTGAAGTCATTTGAACTAGTTGTGAAGAAGATGAATACGGTTAATATGAAAGTGCTCATATGGCCATTGGTTAACTATTTGTAAACCAACTAAGTGTATACGTTTAGTACGGTTACTCAAACCTAAATGAAATACATTTCATTTGTGTGTGACAAGCTAAGTTTTGATCTAACGGTTGAAAGATATTAGCTTGGTTAAATGAGGTTTTTCATCTAACAATGAATATTGAATGCTTTGTTACCAAGGTAACTTAGATTGCAAACCCTGATTTGAAAACTATATAAAGGAGACATCTAGCAACTGGAAAAACTAATCCCCACACCTCCTGTGTGATACTAGTTGGTTTTTCTAGAGTCGGTTCTCCTTTAACCTTAGGTTTCTTCTCGAGACCTTGTAGGTTAACGACTGAAAGACTTCATTTGTATTGTGAAGCCAGACGAAACTACTTCTCTTGTAGTTGAACGATCTGATCTTGCCATTTTCTATCGTATGAGTTCAATGAATAATTGACTTGTATCTCCGATAGGGCAAGATAAAAAAAATCACAAACATCTCCGTCTCATCGTTTGTGATTCCGCAATATCTAGTTTCGCTACCATACGATTTAGATTATTGTGAGGTGATTGATAATTATAGGCTGTTCTTCGGGAATATAAGTATGGGTTATAAATTGGTTCCTGTTCACCTTGATTTTATCAAAAGACGAAACAAAACTCTTAGGTTTATCTGTGGGAGACAAATTTATCTATTACCATAGACTTTTCTGTGTGATACACATTTGTTTATTAAAGTCTTCGACTTTGGGTCGTAGCAAATCTTGGTTGTGGGTTAGATCAGCTAAGGGAATCAAGTGCGTAGCATCCTGCTGGGATCAGAGACGTAAGGAGCGCAACTGTACCTTGAATCAGTGTGATATTGATTAGGGTTCAACTACAGTCCAGACTGAAGTTAGTTTATAGTGGCTAGTGTCTGTAGCGGCTTAATACAGTGTGGTGTTCAATCTGGACTAGGTCCCGGGGTTTTTGTGCATTTGCGATTTGCTCGTTAACAAAATTTCTGGTGTCTGTGTTATTTCTATTCCGCATTATATTTTGTTATATAATTGAAATATCACAGGTTGTGCGTTAAGATCAATCAATTAGACTATCCAACCTTTGGTTGTTGTTTTAAGTTGATTGACAATTAGATATTAGTCTTTGGTACCATCCAAGTTTATCTCTCTAGTATTTGATAAAGACTCACAGATTTCCATTCGCTTGAGAAAAGATCAAATTGAGAGATTGAGATATTGACTCTTTGATATACTTTTATCTAGATTGAGTCTGACTGTCCAGTTGATTCTCTAGAAAGTATATTGGAGTTAGTACATACATATTGCTAATCGAAATATTGGGTGAGGTTGTTAGACCCCCTCTTTTTCACACTTTTTCAACTCGTACACCAAGTTTGCAAGGATGGCAGAATCCAAAAGTAGTTGCACATCTTGTGAATTGGGTCCAATAGATGAATATAGTTGGAGTTCACAAGAGAACTGGAAAAGTTTGGAAAGATAACATCTCCCAAGAGGTAGAGGACATCTGCATGGGCTCTAGTAGTGATACATTCCTGAATCGCCCCTTTTCCTTCATCACAAAGATTCTGTGTTCCTTCAAATTTCCTCATCAAGCTCGTGAGATGGAAGATTCTCTGATTCCCTTCACCCACCATCATATCCGACCTAGTCTTCTCCTCATTCCAACTGCACACATTCTTGGTGAACTCGTAAATCTTGTGCCACTCGAGTTCATCCATGTAGTCTTTTCCCCTTAGGGCTTTACCCGCATGCTTAAGAAAGTAATCAACTGCACGTCATTTGGAATTATTGTCATTTCTCCCACCGGAAGAGGTGATCACAGTCGTATGCTTCAAAAATAATTCACTTTCTTAATTCACAAAATATAAATGAAGTACAAGGTAAGGAAGAGTTCGTTTCTGATCGGTGCATAATAATGCATATTTCTATATCGTTTTGTTGACAATTATTGCATCTCAAGAGCTTTAATATCTGATTTTATTCCAACTCTTGTATCTCGTGTATTCATCCGTTAGCGAGAAATTTTGTCATATTAATCTCATTTTGTGGCGTTTTATAGGTGATTAAAAAGAAGTAAACAAGAGAGTTGTAGCAGTGGTGTAAAAGAAGTGTGAGAAAATACCTGGTTGCAAAGTTCATGGAACTAGAAGGAGTGAATTTATTTATCACTAAGAGCACATCAAGTTTGATATCTCAGAAGACCTGCTCGTGAACAACTGGGCTGGGTGTTAGTGATTCACACCAAAACCAAGCCACTTTCACTCAACCACAACACATCTCTAACTCTCTTTTTCTCACCGACCCTTCCCAAACATCACCATCTTCGTTTCTCTCATTCATGCCCATACTCTTTCAACAGAACCACCTTCATCTCTTCCTTCCCCATCTCTATCAACCCATACCCCTCTCTACTGCATCCACCAGACCACTGCAGATCTACCTTTTGTCTTCCCCATTTCACACTCGAGCCCTATTTGCTACACTTGTTGTCAGTATCCTATTTAGTTACTCTCTTGAAGCTGCAACTAGATTTACTGCTTTTGACAAGAGAATGAGTATGATTGGTCAATCTCTGAATTTTGTTGAGACAATTCAAGGAGTTAATTACAACAAGTAAGGGAAGAGAAGAAATCTGAAATTGTTGGAGTGAAGTATAAGTTGTCGTATGAAATCAGTTGAAGACTCCCTCAATTGCAACCTGTATGTGACGTCAATGGAGTGGTTGAATGCTATGGAGCACATCTCAGTTGTATTTGGTGAGTGAGTGACATCTCAAATCCCTAATTTCAGTTGTAAGTTGTAGAGATACTAAATCCAATTTAGGGCGGAATTGACGTATAAATAGGGGTGGTCTTTGTGTATTGGGGGTATCCAAGTGAGAAGGGTCATAGGTATAAATCAGTTGTAACTTATCTTCTCCAAAACTGTTCTTGTAGAAATTAGTTGAACAAAGAAATTTGCATGAATGATTTTATCCATCTTTGAATTTCATATGTCTCATGTTTTTGCTATGTTCTAAGTTTATAAGCTAGGGTTTAGATGAAACCCTTAATTTAACTCTAGGATATTTGTGCCGATGTTATTGTGCTTGTTGTGCTTGAATGATTAAGGATAAATTTGATCCTGTGTTACAACATATTACTTTCACCTTGTTTGTTATGCAACCTAGGTAGTCAGAATAATTCTATGTTGTACTTCAACTTGTGCTTAATTGATTGTTGTTAATCTGTGATTAGTTGTCATGTAATAAGACAGCTAATGCTAGGGATTAATTAGTTGATGTGAAATCATCCATCTGAAGATAGCCTTGGATATGCGGCAGGCTCGAATCTTCCCCGCTGTCTATTATAAGGAACAAGAATAGTTTCATTAGCCGAATAATCTGGTGTAGGTTAAGTGGTGAATTCAATCGCCCTAGTGCCTTCTTATCAAGTGTTTAATCTCTTATTTCATTTACATTTCTGTTTTTTAGTTTCAATTCTCATTGCAACACATCTCGTCGTATCGACAAACACCCTCGTTTAAATTAGTATTAGTAGACTTCGATTTCAGCTTCACACCAACCAAGTCCCTGTGGGAACGATCCGCACTTGCCGTATATCACATTGTAGACACCGTATACTTGCGGTTTAATATTGTAGGTTTCTAGTCCTACCAGTTTCCACATAGAGGCAATTGTTGTTATAAAATTTATAGTTTCTTAGTAACCAATGGGGGGATTTTTGTTTTATCAAAATAAACAAAGGAATAAAGTAATGAAAATAGTTGAAAATAATCAATAGAGGGAAATATTGGTCAAGGAGTTCATCTTCTATCTTAAACAAGTGCTTGCATACATGATTAGAATTACAATTTAATCTCTTTTTTTATCAAAAGCCCTAGACTATCAAGAGAGCAAGACAATCTATTAATTTCCTAAGTTTTTCAACACACATTAGAACTGAGTATGTGAATTCTACCTAAAGAATAACCTAACACCTTGCGCTAATTAAGTTCAATTCCTAGGAGCATTAAGTTTCAGAAATAGACTAATCAATGCAATTGTCATACATTGCGCATAACAATTCGGACAATGGTCAAACTCTACATATGATCACAAGAGTGTATCACTACAAACCGTGATCATATGATGTTACTTGTATTTGGGGTTATCGCTCGATGAAAAACTAGTAAGTGGTGTTACTTAGCTGTTGTTTTCATTTTAAAAAAAGAAGTCAAAAAAAGAAAAAAAGGAGTTCTTTCTTTGCACCGTGTCAGCATAATTTAGCTTTGGTTTTGGAGAATTTGTAGCTTGTTTCCTCATAATGTACTTGTTATTTTCATCTGCATCTTTACTCTCTAGTTTTAATCTGTCCGTCTTGAGGTGTGTTCATTTAGTGGTAGCATAATTCTTTATTTTATTTTGTCACTTTCAGTAGTGGTAGTTTTAGCTTTTTGTAGCTTATAATCATTATAGTGCAGTAGCCTGTATACACTGTAGTTTAAAAATCAATTGCATATACTTTTCATCTTTGTTTTAGAGTCTTTGTCTTGTAGCTTTTTGCATATTTTATTCACCATTGTATAGTTTCTGAAGTTATTTTGTTTCACTTTAGGAATCTAGTACGTAGCTTATTCTTGTTTAGATTATATGTGTCCATTAGTCTCCCATTAGTTGCATCTTGCCACATGTTGTCCATTTTTACTTTATTAGAATTGTGGCCGTAGATAGACGTATATAGTTGTAGTGCATAATTGTAGGTCTTGTTCTGCAATACTTTGTTTTTGTAATTGAAAACTAGTGTAAGTTAGGCCGTCATATAAAATTAATTATTTGAATTTTCATATTTCTGTTAGGAAATCAACCGTAGTTCAAAGTTATTGTCGTCCTGTAGAATATCATCTCTCTGTCACTAAATTTCATTTTGTTCTACTGCACTGTTCAGTTCATTTTGTAGATAATAGAAATAATAGCTTAGTCCTTCTCAGTTACATTAGTGTATTCAAACTTCAAAGTATTTGTCTTTTTGTAATATTTTAATTTTTGTTAATAATCAGTTTACTGTACTCGTTTCTTTGTTTTAGTTGCATATTCCTGGGTACTTAAATTCTCTTTTGAGTGACCAGGTACCTGCGATATTGTTGTGCAAGCCAAGAAAAAGCAGAAAAAGGAGCATGACAATTTGTTATAGTGCCTAAACCCGGTTTATACCGGCGGTATTGTATCTCACCCTTATTTTACCCGAAGATTGTGTGAGTGGTATATCATATTTGACTGATAAAACTAGTTGATTTACATAATCCTGTCAAAACCCCTGCAACATATAACCACTTTGCATGATCCTGTGACACTCGAGTAACTTATTTGCTACTGAATTATTATTTCATTGTGCTTATCATCTCTGCAAAAGTTCTGTGTCTGTGTGCCTGAGTCCGAAAATCTGTTTATCATAAGCTTCATCTTTGGCCTGACTTTTGTACTTGTTGACATTTCTGGGTGTTATAACATGTTGAATGGTGTGTCTGCTGGGATATGATTGTTTCTTTTCGTGACCACACTAACCGTCTAGTTAGAATTCATCGAGAGGACATAGTCGAAATCCCCATTTCTGTCGTAGATAGACCTGACCAACCTGAGACAATGGGTGAAGAGTTAAATCAACCCCGTAGTCTCAAAGATTACATGTACCCGACAAGGGAAAGCCATCCCTCTTGCATTGTTTTACCAGAAACCGCTGGTCAATTTGCGTTAAAGGCGAGCACAATACATATGTTCCCTGTATTTCGAGGGGTTGATGCTGAAAACCCCTACCACCATGTGAGAGAGTTTGAGGAGATTTGTGGGACTCTGCGTTTCACTCAAATGCCGGAAGAGTCCCTGAAATTGAGACTATTTTCTTTCTCTTTGAAGGAAAAGGCCAAGTCTTGGTTGTATGCCCTGCAACCACAGTCAATTAGGACATGGGATGATCTTTCGAAAGAATTTTTCAAAAAGTTCTTCCCAAATCACAAGACTGCGACCATTCGTCAAAGTCTGAATAGCTTTGTACAATTAGAGGGTGAAACTTTAGCCAAGTATTTGGAAAGGTTTAATGAATTACTGCTTCAGTGTCCTCACCATGGTTTTGAAAAATGGAGACTTGTGCAAATTTTGTATGAAGGTCTAGATGTTGTTGCCACCCGAACAACAGTTGAGTCAATGTGCAACGGTTTATTTATTGACAAAAGTGCTGATGAGTCTTGGACTTTCCTAATCGAAGTTGTTGAAAAGACTCAGCAGTGGGAGTCCATTCGTGAACCTAGAAAGACTGCACCTGTAGCTAATGTTCATAGGATTGAGTCTGACTTTGAGGGAAATGCGAAAATCACATCGTTGGCAAGGAGAGTAGAAGCGTTAGAGCTGCAGAAGAATGTGAAACCTTCTGCCACTACTCTCAGTGACCATGTCGAAATGGATATTTGTGCTGCATGTAATAGTTCAGACCACCTAGTGGATAGTTGTCCAGACCTACAAGCATGTCAGGAGTCTAGACTAGAACAGGCCAATGCTTTATACCATAAGCAAGAGAACAATCCTTATTCTCATACCTACAACCCAGGGTGGAGGAATCACCCTAACTTTTCATGGTCTAAAGGGCCCGTACAAGGGGGTACAACGAGTAATACCCAAGGATATTCATATCCTAGAAATCCTCAAGTACAGTCACACACACAATACCCTGTAGACAAAAGGCCAAGCTTTGATGATGGTATGAACCAAATGAATCATAACCTTTTGCAATATCAGAAGTTAAATGACCAAAGGCTTGCGAGTTTAGAACTTAAGATGGGTCAAATTTGCGATGCACTTAATGAGAGAGAAAAGGGTAAACTCCCAAGTCAGCCTCAACAAAATCCTAAGAGTGCATTTCAGGCAGGTACATCAACTTGCAATGAGTCTTCACATGATCAAGTGCACTCTGTCACCACTCTTCGTAGTGGTAAATTCGTTGATAACAATGTAGGCGTACCACATACAAGTGAGTCTGAGTCAGACTCATCATTGCATACAACGCCGCAGAAAACATCCATTGTAGAAAATGAATTTGAGCATGTTTGTAAATCTAAAAGTTCTATTGATATTAATGTTTCTTTGCCATCTAATGTTCCCGTTGCTCCATTTCCTCAAAGGTTGATGCAGCAGAAGAAAGACACCCACTACAATGAGATGTTAGAGATGTTCAAACGAGTCAACATCAACATCCCATTTCTTGAGGCAATTAAGCAAATCCCTGCATATGCTAAATTCCTCAAGGATTTGTGTACACAAAAGCGCAAGCTTAATGTGCATAAACGTGCCTTTCTAGCTGAGCAGGTGAGTTCCATTATTCAAAATAAGACTCCACCTAAGTTTAGAGACCCAGGTTGTCCAACAATCACTTGCACTATAGGCGGCCATACTGTCGATAAGGATTTACTAGACTTAGGGGCAAGTGTAAACCTATTGCCGTATTCAGTATATGTGCAATTAGGTCTTGGAGAGTTAAAACCAACACCTATAACTCTGCAATTGGCGGACAGATCCGTCAAAGTTCCTCGTGGTGTGGTTGAGGATGTTTTAATCAAGGTTGATAAATTTTATTTTCCCGTGGAATTCATTATTTTAGATACTCAACCTGTCAAAACCCTGACTGTCATATTCCTGTCATTTTAGGACGTCCCTTCTTGGCAACGTCCAATGCAATTATTAATTGTCGTAATGGAGTGTTGAAACTGTCGTTTGGTAACATGACTGTGTAATTGAATGTGTTTAATGTTAGTCAACAGCCTATGGATCTTGATGATAATGATGTGCATGAAATTAATATGATTGAAAGCTTGATTCAAGACTCATTGCCTAACACTTTATCAGTTGATCCTTTGCGAGCATGTATGGAAAATTTTAACTTGGATCTGTATAATGCTGAATAAATTAGTGAAGTCCACTCTTTGCTCGAATTTATGCCTCATATGGACGTCACTAAATGGCAGACTAAAGTGGAACCACTCCCACGTTCTGATTCCAAGTCTGTTCCGTCCCTTGTTGATCCACCTAAGCTTGAATTTGAAAACTTTGCCTGATACTTTGAAATATGCATTCTTAGGCTCATCTAATACTTTACCTGTTATTATTTCATCTTGTTTAAACATAGAACAGGAAAGTAAGCTTTTAGAAGTACTTAAGGAGCATAAAGAGGCCTTAGGATGGACCATCTCTGACCTTAAAGGTATAAGTCACACTGTTTGCATGCATCATATAAATCTTGAAGAAAATGCTAAACCATCTAGGGAAATGCAAAGGAGAATTAATCGTAACATGAGAGATGTTGTTAAGGATGGGATCTTGAAACTACTTGATGCGGGTATTATATACTCGATTTCAGATAGCAAATGGGTCAGTCCCATTCAAGTTGTGCCAAAAAAATCAGGCATTACTGTGGTTCAAAATGAAAAGAATGAATTAGTCCCTACTCGTGCAACCACAGGGTGGCGAGTTTGCATTGACTATAGGAAGTTGAACACAATAACAAGGAAAGATCACTTCCCTCTTCCATTCATAGACCAAATGCTAGAACGGTTGTCTAGACATAGTCACTATTGTTTATTAGATGGCTTTTCTGGGTACAACCAGATTCATATTGCAACTGAATATCAGGAAAAGACTACATTCACATGTCCATTTGGAACGTTTGCTTATCGTCGTATGCCCTTTGGGTTGTGTAATGCACCCGCCACATTTCAACGTTGTATGATGAGCATTTTCTCTGACATGATAGATAATTTTCTTGAGGTCTTTATGGATGATTTCTCTGTGTTTGGATCTTCTTTTGATGAATGTTTGAACCATCTCACTCTTGTGTTGATTAGGTGTAAAGAAAAAAATTTGGTTTTGAATTGGGAAAAATGTCATTTCATGGTGAACTCAGGTATAGTTTTAGGACATATCATCTCTAAAAAAGGCATTGAAGTAGATAAAGCTAAAGTTGACCTCATTCAACACTTGCCACAACCTCGCTCTGTGAGGGAGGTTAGATCATTTTTAGGTCATGCTGGTTTTTACCGACGATTCATCAAGGACTTTAGTAAAATTTCCAGACCCCTATGTAATCTACTTGGTAAAGATGTTACTTTTGTGTTTGATGATGCTTGTGTCGGAGCATGGGAAGAAATTAAAGCTCTTCGTACTTCTGCCCCAATAGTCCGACCACATGACTGGAAATTTCCATTTGAAATCATGTGTGATGCTTCTGATTTTGTTGTTGGTGCTGTTTTAGGACAGCGTGTCGATAAACTTCCATATGTCATATACTATGCTATCAAAACTCTTAATGATGCTCAACTTAACTATTCAACTACTGAGAAAGAGTTGCTTGCTGTTTTTTTTGCATGGGACAAGTTTAGGTCATACTTGATAGGGTCTAAGGTCATCATATACACTGATCATGCTGCTTTGAAATTCCTTCTTTTTAAGAAGGATGCTAAAGCTCGTCTTATCCGTTGGATACTGTTGCTACAAGAATTTAATCTCGAAATTCGAGAAAAGAAAGGTTCTGAAAATGTGGTTGCTGATCATTTGTCTAGGTTGAATGTTGAGTCTATTGATGAGTATATGCTGATTAGAGAATCATTCCCTGATGAACAATTGATGTTTGTGTCTGAAATGCCTTGGTTTGCTGATATTGTTAACTACCTTGCTACAGGTAGAATGCCTTTGCATTGGTCTAGACAAGACCGTTGTAAGTTCTTGGCTGAAGTTAAACACTTCTTTTGGGATGACCCATACCTGTTTAAGTACTTCCCGAACCAAATCATTAGGAAATGTGTCCCCAACAGTGATATCTTTCTGTCATGACCAAGCATGTGGAGGCCATTTCAGTGCCAAGAAAACTGTTGCAAAAGTCTTGCAGTGTGGGTTTTATTGGCCATCATTGTTTAAGGACTGTCATGATTATTGTGTTGCTTGTGAACGCTGTCAGAAACTAGGAAGTATTACGAAGAGAAACATGATGTCATTACACCCTATTTTGATTGTTGAACTGTTTGATGTGTGGGGAATTGACTTCATGGGACCATTACCTAATTTTGAAGGTAAGTTGTACATCCTTGTCGTTGTTGATTATGTTTCTAAGTGGGTATAAGCGATTGCAACCAAAACAAATGACCACAAGGTGGTACTTTCGTTCTTAAAAAAATACATCTTTTCTCAATTTGGCACACCTAGATCTATAATCAGTGACGGTGGTTCACATTTATGCAATAAGTCTTTTGAGTCTTTAGTACGCAAGTATGGCATAACACATAAGGTCACAACTCCATACCATCCACAGACCAACGGCCAAGTAGAGGTTTCTAATAGGGAGATTAAGCATATTCTTGAAAAGACGGTTAACCGGTCTAGAAAAGATTGGTCATTATGTTTGAGTGATGCTTTATGGGCCTATAGAACGGAATATAAAACCCCTATTGGCATGTCCCCTTACCGACTTGTGTATGGAAAACTTTGTCATTTACCTGTTGAGTTAGAACATCGAGCTTATTGGGCTATCAAGAAACTTAACTTTTCTCTTGATGAAGCAGGTACTCAACGGAAACTTCAATTCAATGAGTTGGAAGAGCTGAGAAATGATGCTTATGACAGTGCTAAGTCATACAAGAATAAAATGAAAGTGTCCCATGACAAGCGCATTTTGCGCAAGTCATTCTCACCTGGACAAAAAGTTTTGTTGTACAACTCCCTTTTGCATCTTTTTCCAGGTAAATTGCGTTCTAGATGGACAGACCCACTCTTGGTGCGCACAGTACACCCTCATGGAGCTGTAGAACTCGAAGATGTAGCAAATAAGAACATCTTCAAAGTCAATGGGCAGAGATTAAATCCCACCAGAAATTGAAACAACCAATCTTGAAGATCCCATTTATGTGGACTAAACTGGTTCACCCTTGTACATAAATCGGGTTAAGGATTCCATTTTCTTTCTTTCTCTCTTTGTTTCTTTCTTTTGATTTCAGTTATATAATCTTGTTCTCCGCATTGTGCAGTTCTGTTGCATGCTAACTAGGTATCTATCTTATCACTTCTATCTTGATGTTTGCTTTCCAAGCACTCGTCCAGATCTATTTGGGCAACAACACTCTCCATATCTGGTAAACTCTCTCCTTATCTCTACTCTACATGGTCTTCCTGGTATGATTGCAACTTTTTGGTACTCTTTAAACATTGAGGACATTGTTTAGTTTAGGTTGGGGGATGTAGGTATACCACATGAATTTTGTAGCAAGCATGTTAGAACTTGTAAATATATGAAAAAGAAAAAAAAAAAAAAAAAAAAAAAAAATGAAGCTCATTTACCTTGAGTTGTGATACTTGTGCATGTATGATATCTTAGGGTTCTTAGTCTAGATGATGAGGCACCCCTGATTCTAGCACAATTCACACGTGATAAGAAAATTTGCACATGCACGATCTATCAATTCATGTATAGCCTCGGGCAGGTGTTTTATCGGTTAAGTAGACTGCCAATCACTTTAGAATACTGAATGAGACTTGACTAGCTTGTTCTTTGGGTGGCTGGGATAGAAGTTGGAGGATACATATTGAAAAGTAACCATTGAATTTGACCGGGTACATCGAAAAGAGCTACCTCTTGCTAAGTGTCATGTAATTTTTCTTTTTGTTCCTAAGTCAATAGTGTTATCTCATATTATTGTATCGTTCTTGTTCCCTTTCATCAATTGAAAAAAAAAATTAGAAAAAGAAAAAAAAAGTTGCAAAAATTCAGAAACAAGAAAAAAGAAAAAAAAAGAAAGATCAGAAAAAAAAAAAAGAATATCAAAAAAATAGATGAACATTTTGTTATGCTTCAAATGTTATAGTCAATGTTTTTCTCTTGCCTCAAAAATAAGAGAGTAGTCGATGTAAATAAGAGTCTTGTTTTGTTATATGAATGTAAATAGTCTTGTAATAAGCAAGGGAGGGTGTATGCCATCGATGTACAATGCGGGTAAACTGAAATATCACCAACTCTTAGGTGAACATTCACAATTCTCGTAAAGCCGGACAGCTAGCTTGGCTTTGAATTTGGTTCTTAGTTTAAAAACTATCTCTTGGTAATTGGCAGTCATAACTTCTGATAATTCTCAAAACATGTGTAGATACACTTTACACTCTTATCGCATGTCTTTAGTTGTTCAAGTGCTAGAATTGTGCCTTTGAAAGCTAGATTGACAAATCCATTTGTTGTGAGCTGAAACTGAAATGCAGGTATCACATTTCATGGAATATGAGCTTATATTTTGTCCCAGAACTTTGTGGGTATGTTTTTTTTGTTTGCTTACTCGAGGTCGAGCAAAATTCAGATTTGGGGGTGTGATCGGTGCATAATAATGCATATTTCTATATAGTTTTGTTGACAATTATTGCATCTCAAGAGCTTTAATATCTGATTTTATTCCAACTCTTGTATCTCGTGTATTCATTCGTTAGCGAGGAATTTTGTCATATTAATCTCATTTTGTGGCGTTTTATAGGTGATTAAAAAGAAGTAAGCAAGAGAGCTGTAGCAGTGGTGTAAAAGAAGTGTGAGAAAATACCTGGTTGCAAAGTTCATGAGACTAGAAGGAGTGAATTTATTTGTCACTAAGAGCACATCAAGTTTGATATCTCAGAAGACCTGCTCGTGAACACCTAGGCTGGGTGTTAGTGATTCACACCAAAACCAAGCCACTTTCACTCAACCACAACACATCTCTGACTCTTTTTTTCTCACCGACCCTTCCGAAACATCACCATATTCGTTTCTCTCAATCGTCCCCATACTCTTTCAACAGAACCACCTTCATATCTTCCTTCCCCATCTCTATCAACCCATACCCCTCTCTACTGCATCCACCAAACCACTGCAGATCTACCTTTTGACACTCGAGCCCTATTTGCTACACTTGTTGTCAGTAACTAAACAAACAATTAATTGGCCATTTCACACTCGAGCCCTAAAATAGCTATGGACAAGGATGCAAGTTCAATTAATTGGCCACTTAACTAAACAAACATCTAAATCCTATCAGAATACATCAATCATGTGATTATGAAAAACAGTAGATATTTGAACGATAATCAAGAGAGAAAACTAATGCATTAATCAAGCACAAGTTATAGATATAGGACTACATCTTTAACCAATAATATAAGATTTAGCTACTCATAGCTATGGAGTTCATCATAATCAATAATCAAATAAAGAAGATGAAAGCAAAGAAAACCCTAGTAGCGTAAAGCGGCTCTCCTCCTTAGCTCGAAATAGAATACGTGATACCTCTTCAAGTTCTAGAAGTCTTTCTTTTATAACTCTCTTGCTTCCAAAGTCCACCACCAAAAAGTCCACCAAACCTATATGTGGAGAGAACCCATGTATAAATTTAGCCCAGAAAGTGTCGCCGGAAAACTGGTGAAAGTAGCTGGAACTTGGCTGGAAAATAACCGGGAAAACATCTCAGGTGACCGGCAAAGTCCACCTGTCAACAGTCAATTGGGTCAACTCGGTCAAGGTCAGACCGAGTCAGCATCGTACTCAGCTGGATGGGCTGAGTGGCCAAGGCCAGAGCCATGCAGTCTTGCACAGGCCATAAATTGTGTTGCACCAACATGGCTGTACCTCCCCGATGAATCAATCCTGTGGCCTCAACATTCCATACTCCAACTACAACGTCAACTCCATTAGCAAACCACCAACTCCTTGGCTACGAACACCACCATCTTCTCATCCATGTACCGCAACATCACCAGTTACTCAGCTGTAGCTCCAGAACTTCTCATCTACTCAATGCCATTCCTGCAACCATCAGTTCCTTAAACCACCAAAATCAGTTGCGATAACTTCAGTCGAGCTGCAAAACCCATGAATCAATTTCATCTCCTGCTGTACCAACACCAACTCAGCTGCAATATCACCTGTAAACCTAACATCCATCTACGAAATTCTTGAGCCAACACAGCACCATATTAATTCCAGCACATAGCTCGACTGCAACCATTCTCTGCATTTCTGTCTTCTACCAGCACCCCATCTCTTCTAGGCCATCAACTGCTAAATCCCATTGTACCCAACACCAGGCACTGCACTGTAACACTGAACCCACACTGAACTACCACCTGCACTTCAGCTTCACTTCCATGACACTCACCAAGTCACCACCAGTATCAGTTAAATACCAACTGCTGCAATTCAATTCTAGCTTCATCTCAGCTGCAACTTTGACAACATACAAGCTTCCATTCAAGTTCATTCTGCAGTCACACAAACTTCCATTAGTCTGCAACCCTAACATTCAGTTCATAAATTAAGCCAACTGCACAGCAACCACTCTTTCTTGCAATAACCAACACTTGTCCTGCACTTCAGACTTGCAATGCTAGCTCATTGTACTGTCAACCACACATATCCATTTAGCTCTTGATTGCAATCCTTGCTCAATCCCTGCAACCTAACATACATCTAGGCGAATCCAAGTCTTCCCTATACTGCATTTCAGCTTACCACCAGTTTCATTCTCGTCGCCAACATCACCTGCACTCCACCAGAAATCCTCAGTATCACCAGTAACAACCTGGTTTTCTTAATCTTGTTACAACCACCAACATCAGCTACTAACAAAATCACCACCAAACAGGTTCACAGTTTTCTTAACAATAACAGTACCAGCACCTGCAATTTCAGATTCAAATCAAACCTCGTCTTCTCAGCCACCAAAACTATCAGGAAAACCATCTTCTACCACAACTGAAATGAACCATCAAAAGCCATCTCAAATCTAACCATCGCAGGATCCCCTGTAGCTTCGAAATCGTTCCTCAAATTTCCATCTTCGATTCACAAGCTCAGGCCTCAAACAAACCCATTCCTGCTTGACAAATCCAGAGCCAACTTCTGCCTTGTTCTTCATCTCTTCTTCCCCTGACCTAATTCTTCACAGGCTTCAATCGATTCACCAACAGAGACCCATTTCTGATTTCCTCTTCTAATCTTCAATTTCAACCCTAGGTATCAACAGAAACACCCATCTCTAGCTGTTTCTCGATTAATTCTTTAGCCACAGCTCCAATTTCTCAATCTCTCCTGAATTTCCTCAATCAAGTCTGGTTTTTTCAACAACAACATCACTTCAAATGTTCACCCAAATCTGCATCTGAATCTTCACTCATCTGTGTTCTTCTTTTGAATTTCATTGATCCCATTTCTCCATCGAGATCTCTTTTTGACAGCAGCCGTTTTCTCTCTGCTCTAATGTTGAGAAGATAATGATTGAGAAATAATCTCCACAGAATTCCAGGGTTTTGGTAATGAGTAAAACTGATATAGGCACCAGCTTTCGGATGAGGGCCACACATTGATATTTGGCTTGTCAGTTTCAGCAAACTGACTGTTTAATCTTCTTCTTTGCTCAACTTCAGTTGCGAGGAACTGACAGCTCATTCTTCACCTGCGATTTGATCTTATTGCTCCAAATGAACGTTTTCTTCTTCCTCGAATTCTTCCACCAGCAGCAGCCGCCTCTTACATCTCAAACCCACTTCTTCTCTTTAATTTCTTTTCATCACTAAAGCAGTCGTGCTTTTCAGACAAATATTTGCATCACTAAAGCCGACATGCTTTTCAAATAGAAATTAAGCAATAGAAGCAAATAATGAGAAATAGTTCGTCTCCAACCGCAGTTGCACATGAAATGAGACTTTTGCGTTGTTTCTTCTTCTTTTGTTCCAAATGACTCCGAAGTACCTAAATACTCAAAATCAAACATAAGATACATAATTTACAAGAAAACTTAGCATAGAAAGCATAAACAACAGATAAATATCAAGGTGTTTTAGACACCTATAAAGAGGAAAAGTATCAATTTCCCCGTCAAATCTCTCGGTGAAGGCATAAACAAGAGGTTTGTTGTATCCAAGAACCGAACTATCGACCATAACCTACAACCCCGTAGCATCTACTATATCGATTACATTATTTACTTCTTTTGATATTGGTCATAAGGTCACCATGCTACTCGGGGACATTCCCTGCTTAAGAGCACTCACGAAATCGGCGTGGTCCTAAAAAATAAAAACGAAATTTAATACACTAAACAAAAAATAAGTTGTTGTCTTATATAAAGTTCGAGACATAGCATAAGGTTGACATAGTTACTATAATATTACTGATTCATCAATTCAGCTGCTAGGAGGTAGGTGACGGTAAGTTAATTCATGTTTGGACAGAAAAACAGATACTACGTATGAAACAAGATCTTTTATCTTATTGTGGTAGTCAACTAAACTCTTTAACACTTGTAGATGAGTTATTGGACTCAAATACGAATAAGTGAAATGAAAAGGAAGTAAGAAATAACTTCCCGACTGACATTGATGAAAAAAATTCAAAGTATCTGAATATTTACAATGAAGCGTGTTAGAGGACTGCTCAGTCAAACTCGCATGCGTTGCTATTTCAAGCATGTTTGTCAATGTTAGTGATCAAAACTATAAGTCTTGATTTCTAGTCTACTTATAGATGTCTCGGACTAAGACATAGATTGTTTAGTTGAGCCTTAGACTTCACGGCGTTCATCATTTGAAGAAGAAGAACTACTAAGGAGAGCTTGTGGAACTTCATCAAGAAAAGGTATGTGGAGACTGAAACTCATCTATCACTTGGAAAGTCTATTTCTAGTCTATCTCATATATGGAGACATAAGTCGTAGTGCTATATAGTTTTCTACTATGCACATTTGATATTTCGAGTTGAGTTTAACTCGCTTACATATTTCTCGAAATATGTGTTGGTAAGCTTTCGCTTCGACCAAGTTCATCTTATATTCTTGACACAAGTCAAAATATGATCATGTGAAAATTTCCGAGTAACATCTTACATGGTTTGTGTGATACAATCATTTGGTGTAGACTTGGAATGTTTCGTTATGATTATTTCAATAACTTGAAAATTGCTTTGATGCTAATAGTGTGTGAAAACGTCTATTGTCATCCTCTAAGAAAGTTTCAATGATTGAAATAAGAGTTTAGAACACTTAACCATTATTGGATTGTGACATGTTGTGAACTCTTTCACATATGTAATCGATGTCCGGGAACCATAGTATGCATACCCGTATGCGTACCCGTTGGTTTGAGAAATCCGGCAACCTAAGTATGCGTACTTGTAACACCCCGAGTTCTGGACCAGGGTCAAACCCATATGGAGATCCGATCTCGAAGCGTTACAGGTCGGAAAGAGACAAAAGTTCTAATTTTTTTTTATAATTATTTCACTAAGCTTGAGGAATTATTTTTATACATGAGTTTAATTAATTATATAAATCTACCAACAACATTTTCAACAAAATCTTAAATTCAAATTACAATTCAAACAAAAATAAATATAACACAATCAACAAGATAACTAACTTCTTAATTTTCACTTCCACATTCCATATCTGCAAAAAAAAAAATATCAATTGGGGTGAGTTGACGGCTCAATAGGCATACTTTACCATCCTCTAAAAATATACAAACATCACAATGAATTAAACAAAAATACATTCAACTATTTGTTTAATAATTACACAACACCCGAATTATTTCTGAATTATTATTCATTTTCATTTTAGTTTATGAGTTCATTTCAGTTTACGAGTTCACGGTACGAATGTCCTTGGTTCGTACACCCACCTATCGTTTACCGGCACGGACAACCTCCATCAATGGTCAGGAACAAAGGTTCTTATGGGGATCATACCCATTGCTCCCGGGGATCATCACCCGTTTTAGTTTCGTTATCCGGCATGAACAGCCGCCATTGATGGTCAGGAAACACAAGTTCCTACTGGGGATCATTACCCATTTAAATCTCGGGGATCATTACCCGCCGTTAGCATGAAACGAAGTTCCATCTAACGGAAAAACATGAACTCTTTCTTATTTAAATTATTTTTTATAATTAACTTAAATAATCTTTGCATTCGAGTTTTAGGATCATTCATATTATCCAAACAACAAGTATACATAAAACATAAGAAGAAGTCATTAGTTTTAATCAAAGAAATCACAAAATAACATAAAAAAGAAGAAGACACCATTTCCAATCAAATAAATCACAACAAATATTTAAAGAAGATGGGTTAGTAAACCTACCTTAGTTATAATTTAGGATCTCATAGTCAATACTCCAATGAAACCAATAAATAAATCCATAGAACAAAATGCTTCTTTCATTCCATAAATCACTCTAGATATTCTTATCCAAACTATTCATATAAGAATATAATTTAGGTAATTATATATTTGGGAGCTTACATGGTCTATAGGAAAACAAAGAGAAAGAAGTAGAGAAAATGATATAAAGAATGGTTTCCTCCTCTACTTACCCTCTCTAGCCAAATATATATACACACAATATTTAATTCATAATATAATATCATCATTTAATTAATACTATTTAATTTAATTAAAAATTACATAGTGAACATTTTTATTCCCTCAAACCTATGCTACGTTTCAGTTCCAAAATGCTATTATAAATTCCATATTCAATACTCTTTATTACACGCATAAGTTAATACTAATAAGAAGAAGCTTCTAGTAAGCTTGAAAGACTTTTCAATTTCCATTTCCTATAAACTAATTAAACATAATAATAATTACTACTCATTGATTTCTCAAGCATTATCTATATTAAATGCACCCAAATAATTTCATTAGACTCCATGCACTTGCTTCACGGATATGTATATTTTTATTAGGCCATAAGTGCATGCACATATTTAATAATGATAATTTCCTGTAAGATATCATTTATGTTTGCTTTAAGTTTTCTTATATTACAAATGAAACGTTTTTTTTACTTCCTCTTATTTTCTAAAACAAATCAAATTCCCCTCATCATTAATTTCCTAAGAGCATTTCCAAGAGAGGGTGGATCTATTTATTTTTAGTGACACATAGGAGTTTATACCTCCGCTTGGCATAAATCCATCTCCAACAGTAGGGTCATACAAGTTAGGAGGTACCAATTACTAAATATGAAGGTGTTCAAGAAAGTGTTATCTACACCTTCGGTTGCACCTCCACGTCATTTTTTAACCAATTTTCTTTTAATTCTAAGTGTTGAAATTCTCATTGTTGGAGATGGTTTTTTAGATGCGAGGTCCTATATTTACTCTATGTGTAGACCCTATAAATAGAAGGACTAAATAAAAAATCCACGTAGGATTTTTTACACCTTCTGTTGGAGATGCTCTAATAAATTTCATTCAATACAATAATTATCCATCATGTAGGAATATGCATAACAAATCAACTAGTTACTAGCATTCACTTTATTTTAGTAAATAAATGTATTCTAACTATTTACATACGTTTTACTTCTATTAAAAAAACTTAAAAGTCTAACATTATCTTTGAGTGCCACACTTAATAATTATATGAGCTAACTATTTGATTATAAATATGTGTATGCTGGGCATTTATTTTCATCATATACCAAATGGGCCATAACTAGAAGCCCAAACCCGAAAAGAAAAATACTAGGTATCACAGTATCCGTATGCGAACTTGCGTAAGGTTCATGACCGAGAATTTCTGCTGGGATTGGAATTACGCCTACCCGTTTGCGTACTGACGAAACCCAATCTTGGTCTGGGTATTTCAAGTATGCGTACCCATTTGCATACTTGAAGGTTAAAGTTCTAAAATCGGTTGTGTACATGAACTTAAACATTTATATAATAAGGAATGCATTCTTTGCAAACCGTGGCTATAATGTCCATGAATTTATTCAAGTGAATCAAACCGATTTTGCTTCGATTGTGTTCATGTATACTTGTATGATAATATAACAATTGAACAACTCTTTAACTAGTTTCATTTGAGTCACTTGAACTAGTTATGGTTAAGATGAACAAGGTTGATATGAGAGTGTTCATATGGCTAACTTCGGTTAACTATTGTTGAGCCAACATGGTGTACACGTGTAGGTACGGTTACTTAAACCTAAATGAAGGTACATTTCATTTTGTGTGTAACAAGCTAAGTTTTATCTAACGGTTGCAAGATATTAGCTTGAATCTAATCAGGTTTTCATCTAACAGTGAATATTGAATGCTTTGTTACCAAGGTAACTTAAATTGCAAACCCTGATTTGAAAACTATATAAAGGAGAACTCTAACAACTGGGAAACCTAATCCCCACACCTCCTTTGTGATACTAGTTGCATAAGCTAGAGTCGATTCTCCTTTAACCTTAGGTTTTTCACGAAACCCTGTAGGTTAACGACTTAAATACTTCATTGGGGTTGTGAAGCCAGACCCAACTATTTTCTCTCTAGTTGCGTGTTCTGATCTTGCTTGATTCTATCGTTTGAGTAATATCTTCTATAAGATTTGCTCGAGATTCATTCTCCGATAGGCAAGATAAAAATTAGTCACAAACATTTTCGTCTCATCGTTTGTGATTCCACAATATCTTGTTTTGCTACCATACGATTAAGATTATTGTGAGGTGATTGATATTACTAGGCTGTTCTTCGGAAATATAAGTCTGGTGTATCAATTGGTTCATGTGCACCTTGATTTATCATAAGACGAAACAAAACTCATAGGTATTTCTCTGGGAGACAGATTTATCTATTCCAATAAACTTTTCTGTGGGAGACAGATTTGTTTATCAAGTCTTCGACTTTGGGTCGTAGCAACTCTTGATTGTGGGTGAGATCAGCTAAGGGAATCAAGTGTTAGAAGTTTTATACTAAGTACTCAAACATGAAATAAATTAAACTGTGAAACAATTTGAATTCAGGAACTTACTTGTTTTTTTGTCATTGTGGTGTTTTCACGAACACCTTATTTGCACCAGAATTGTAAGTTGTTGTTAATCTAATTCAACACAATTATTCACCAGAAAATTGTAGAGATTGGTGTATTCAAACAATACCCAATTGGACATACACTTTAAAGAATCCAGCAAACTCAATTCAATACAATACATATGGAAATAGAAAGGACAGAGATAATAGGAAGTAAAAATCACTGACTTGGATTGAGGCTAGAGAATTACTCTATGTCCTTAAAACGATTACGCCCCCACAATTTTACCGTAAGGTTGATTGGCGTTCGTCTCCCAGGATACAACAATCTCCTTCTTGTTGGTGCAACACCTCAAACAACAAGAAACTTCAAACTAAATGGTAGTTATATGTAATCTCTTGACACTCAAAATTTTGACAAAAACAGGGGGTTCAAATTTATTGCTAGAGAAAGAAATCAGTTTGGGTTTTATAGGCAAATGAAGACTCAAAACAAAAGAGAACATGATTGTTCAAATGGGTACCACATCTGGTCCCTGAAAAGTCATTTCTATTAGTGAAGAAACCCTTTAGAAAGACACAACTGTTTGTTTTGGAATGGCATCTATTGGTAGGAAATGTTTGACAGTTACAGTCTTAACTGCTCGCACCCCTTGGCATAGTTCCGTTACCCAATCCCTCTGTTCACCTGATTAATGAAATATACCACATATTTCGAACAATCCCCCACATGAATAGAGAATGTCCATTTGAAAAACAATTTGAAAACACAGACACATAGATTACATAGTGAAAGTTACAACATTGGGAAAGGTGGCTTTTGTCTTTGAACCTTCCCTAGTGAATTTTATCGAATTTAATAGTCGCCTAGTGACCATTTGTCTTGAACTATTCGACAAAATATAAATTGAGACAACAAAATTCACACAGTTCCTTTCGGTATCTTTAGTTCTTACGGTTGTGTTCATTTTGGCCCCAAACAACTCCCGATTTCATGAGTGCTACTAGAGAATATAGCCTAAGTATTCTCATAGAAATGGCCACGTTTCTCACTCATATAGGTGATCTCCCATTAAAATAACCTGTCTTACTCCACTTATTTCTAAGTATAGGAATCATTAAAAGCATTGCTTACCCTCTACTACTTTACAGGCAACACTGTTTGGTTTTACCATAGGAATGGGTAGAACAATGTTCTACTTTGAATTTTACATATGTTGTCTCCTTGAACCTAGATCATGGGATCTCCAGTCAACTAGGTAGAGTTTCTTTTATGAAAATTCGTTTTTCAATAGGCTTTAAACCCATTCCCCTCGATAATCTCTCAACTTGCTCTTTTGCCAAACCTTTAGTAAACGGATCCACTAGGTTTTCTTTTGACTTGATATAATCAATTGTGATTATTCCCGTTGAGAGCATTTGCCTAATGGTCTCATGTCTTAGTCTTATATGACGAGACTTACCATTATACATTTGTGCCCTAGCAATTGCTGACTGACTGTCACAATGTATGCTAATTGCTGGCACGGGCTTTGGCCATATAGGAATCCCCTCCAAGAAATTTCTAATCCATTCTGCTTCTTCACCATATTTCTCTAAGGAGATGAACTCAGATTCCATGGTAGACCTTGCTATAAGCGTCTGTTTGGAAGATTTTCATGACACAACCGCTCCACCAATTGTAAACACATAACCACTTGTGGATTTAGTGTCTTGCGTATCACCAATCCAGTTGGCATCGATATACCCTTCTAATACCGCTGGATATTTTGTATATAGTAATCCATAGTTCTTTGTGTATCTTAAATACCTTATAACTCGAACTATTGCCTTCCAGAGGTCCCTTCCTGGATTACTAGTATACCTACTAAGTTTGCTAACCGAATATGCTATATCCGGTCGCGTACAATTCATATCATACATTAAACTTCCTATAATCCTTGCGTATTCCACTTGTGCTATACGCCTTGTCCTACATTTTTCACCAAATGTAAGTTAGTGTCTACATGGGTTTTTCTATGTTATCATCATTCTTATTAAATCTCTTAAGAGTTTTATCAATGTAATGTGATTGGGATAAAGCTATTCCTTGTGATATCTTAGTAATCTTTATCCCTAATATGACATCTGCAATTCCAAGATCTTTCATATCAAATTTCTTTGATAACATGTTCTTGGTTGCGTTAATAATGGACAAGTTACTTCCCATTATTAACATGTCGTCTACATAGAGATATAAAATGACATATCCATCTTGTGTGGTTTTAGAATACACACTTATCGCATTCATTAATTTTAAAGCCATCCGCGATCATTGTGTTATCAAACTTTTCGTGCCACTGTTTTGGCGCTTGTTTTAATCCGTACAGGGATTTCACAAGTTTGAACACCTTTTTTTCTTGACCCGGAGCTACAAACCCTTTGGGTTGTTCCATATAGATTTCCTCTTCTAAATTACCATTTAAAAACGCAGTTTTAACATCCATTTGATGGATTTCTAAGTTATGCAACGCTGCAATAGCTATCAACATCTGAATAGATATTATCCTTGTTACCGGTGAATACGTATCGAAAAAATCAAGACCTTCCTTTTGACTAAAACCTTTGGCTACCAATCTGGCCTTATACTTGTCTATAGACCCATCTGGTTTCAATTTTCTTTTGAACACCCATTTGCATCCCAAAGGTTTAGTCCCCGAAGGAAGATCAACTAATTCCCATGTTCTATTAAGCATTATAGAATCATACTCATTATAGGAGGCTTCTTCCCATGATAGCCCTTCGTGAGTCGATAATGACTCTTTAAGAGTTTTAGGTTCACTCTCTACCAAATATGTTTCGAAGTCAGAACCAAAATCTTTACTGGTTCTGCCCCTTTTACTACGCCTAAGTTCTGGTTTCTCAAACTCATTTTGAATTGAGTTTTCGCTGGAAATAGATTCATAAGTTCTTTTTAAACTTCTTTATTTCCTTTCCTTACATGGGAATATGTCTTCAAAGAATGAAGCATTCATTGACTCAATCACAGTATCCTCATGTATATACGAAATTTCAGATTTGTGGACAAGGAAACGATATGCATTACTATTTTCAGCATATCCTATGAAAACGCAATCAATTGTTTTCGGACCTATTTTCACTTTCTTAGGTTGAGGAACCATTACCTTAGCCAAGCAACCCCAAACTCTTAGATACTTGTAAGAAGGTTTTCTTCCCTTCCAAAGTTCATACGGAGTTTTCTTCTTTCTTTTGTGGGGTACTTTGTTTAGAATGTAGTTTGTAGAAAGTATTGCATCTCCCCATAAGTTCTGTGGCAAACCAGAACTTAGTAATAATGCATTCATCATTTCTTTTAGGGTGCGATTCTTTCTTTCCGCAACTCCATTCGATTGAGGAGAATATGGTGGTGAATAGTGGTGAATGATACCAAGTTCATCACATATATCTTCAAAATGTGACTTATATTCTCCTCCCCTGTCACTTCTCAGAATTTTTATTTTCTTGTTGAGTTGATTCTCAACCTCAATTTTGAAACGTTTAAACATTTCTACCGCTTCATCTTTACTCGCCAACAAGTAAACATGATTGTACCTTGTACTGTCATCAATGAAGGTGACGAAATACTTCTTATTGCCTCCAGTTTGCACTATTTTTAAGTCACAGAGATCACTATGAATTAATTCAAGTGGTTCTGTTTGCCTATCTTCTATTGAATGAAATGGTGGCTTTGCTAATTTTGCTTCTACACAAGTCTCACATTTTTGATTCACATCAATCTGAAAATTGGGCAAGCAATCCATGTTAATTAATTTTCTGAAAGAAGCATAATTTACATGTCCCAATCTTCCATGACACATATTAGAAAACTCAAGCAAATAAGCGGAATGGTTAACTTTATTGATGGATGGAGTAACTGTTACTGCATTCATCTTAAAGATACCATTACATAGGTAACCTGTACCTACAACCATATCATTCTTAGATATCATAACTTGGTCGGATACAAAAGTTATCTTAAAACCATGCTTAACTAGCAATGAACCTGAAATAAGGTTTCTTTGAATTTCAGGGACATGAAGTACATCATTTAGAGCTAATTCTCTGCCCGAATTCATCTTGAGCACAACCTTTCCTATACCTTCAACACTTGAAGAGGTGTTGTTGCTCATGAATATCAGTTTTATTTCGGTGGTGGATTTATAAGTTGCAAACATAGACTTTTCTAAAAATATATGTCGAGTTGCACCATTATCTATCCACCATCCAACTGGTTTCTCTAAAAAACATGCCTTGGCTTAATTTGAGGTTATGGCGGTCACTAATCAATGCTATTACCTTCAAGTACACAACTTAGTATAGATTCTAACTAATAATATTAATTGTTTTAAGATTGTTAGAAGTTTTATACTAAGTACTCAAACATGATATAAATTAAACTGTCAAAACAATTTGAATTCAGGAACTTACTTATTTTTCTGTCACTGTGGCGTTTTCACGAACACCTTATTTGCACCAGAATTGTAAGCTGTTGTTAATCTAATTCAACACAAGTATTCACCAGAAAATTGCAGAGATTGGTGTATTCAAACAATACCCAATTGCACATACAATTTAAAGAATCCAACAAACTCAATTCAATACAATACAACCATTCATTCACAAATATATACTCCCTCCGTTCCGATTTACTTGACGTTGTAGAGTTTTTCACGGAGATTAAGAAATACCATAGAGAATAAAATCTTTCCAATTCTACCCATATTAATTCTTCATAAAATTTTAAATGACTATTTTTTAGTTTCTAGGTTTTATAGAAAGTTATCAATTCCCTAGTAATTTACTTGGGATATACTACCAAACTAGAGTAAATTTAAAATTAGAGTATTGATTACAATAAAAATTAATGATATTGTATGATTCCAAAGCAAGGACAAATCAGTGAGAATATGAGAAAAATACTAAAACTATCATCTATTTTGGAACATATAAAAAACCCTAAAACATCAAGTAAAATGGAACGGAGGGAGTATGAAAATAGAAAGGACAGAGAGATTAGGAAGTAGAAATCACTGACTTGGATTGAGGCTAGATAATTTCTCTATGTCCTTAAAACGATTACGCCCCCACAACTGTGTGGTAAGGTTGATTGGCGTTCGTATCCCAGGATACAACAATCTCCTTCTTGTTGGTGCAGCACCTCAAACAACAAGAAACTTCAAACTAAATGGTACTTATATGTAATATCTTGACACTCAGAATTTTGACAAAAACAGAGGGTTCAAATTTATTGTTGGAAAAAGAAATCAGTTTGGGTTTTATAGGCAAATGGATACCCAAAATAAAAGAGAACATGATTTTTCAAATGGGTACCACGTCTGGTCCCTGAAAAGTCCTTTCTCTTGGTGAAGAAACCCTTTAGAAAGACACAACTGTTTGTTTTGGAATGACATCTATTGGTAGGAACTGTTTGACAGTTACAGTCTTAACTGCTCGCACCCCTTGGCATAGTTCCGTTACCCAATCCCTCTATTCACCTGATTAATGAAATATACCACATATTTCCAACATCAAGTGTGTAGAATCCTGCTGGGGTTCAGAGACGTAAGGAGCGTAATTGTACCTTGATCAGTGTGAGATTGATTAGACATCAACTACATTCCAGTTTGAAGTTCATTGGTAGTAGGCTAGTGTCTGTAGCGGCTTAATATAGTGTGGTGCTCAAAGCTGGACTAGGTCCCGAGGTTTTTCTGCATTTGCGGTTTTCCTCGTTAACAAAATTCTGGTGTCTGTGTTATTTCTTTCCCGCATTAGATTTTGTTATGTAATTGAAATATCACAGGTTGTGCGTTGAATCGATCAATTGGGAAATCCAATCTTTGGTTGTTGATTGAAATTTATTGATCCTTGAACATTGTTCTTTGGACCGTTCAAGTTACTTCTCTTATATTCAATCGGGCTCGCAAATTCCTATTTGCTGATTGCAGATTGAAATGAGAGATAAAGATATAAACTCTTTGATATACTTTTCTCATAGATTGAGTCTGACTGTCTAGTTGATTCTCTATAAAGTATATTGGAGTAAGTCCTCTGAGATTGCCAAACGAATTATTGGGTGTGGTTGTTGTACCCCTGCTTTTTCAAAGCAGGATAACTTTAAATGGCTACTCACCCCAAAATTAGATATTTATTGTGAAATCAATGGATCAAAAACTTTAAAACCCATCAATTAATCAAACTAGGATAGCAAATGTATCCTTTTGGAAATATTTCTGGAAACTCAATATCTCACAAAGATTTAAGATTTTCTGTGGAAATGTATATATAATGTTCTCTTCGTTAAGAACAAATTAGGTCAGTACTGTTTGTACCCAGAAATATTTCCCGGTACAGAACACAATCGATTTGGTGATGAAGATGAAAACTAGGGTTTAAAACACGAAACAACCATAAAGATGAGAAACGAATTTTACGTGGTTCGGCAAGTTTTGCCTACATCCACGGACGAATCCCCGTAGGGAGAGATATTTATTGATGTATGGAGTACAATGGTTTTCTGATCCCTTTTAGGGTTTGCTGGTGAATTTTCGTGTTTTCGGGCATGTCATTTTAGGGCTGAGATTCCCCTCTATTAATACAGTAAAATACATGAGTTAAAACCTAATTTCGAGATAAACTTCATATGGAATCCACTCGTCCAGCAAGTCATCTAGAATATTCCAGAACTTTCCTCCAACAACTTGGTCAGCAAGTCATCCAGAAACTTCCAAAATCCTCTTCCAGGTTTTTGCACTGGATCGGTGGAAACTGGCAAAATTTGCATAGGCTTGCGGGTTTGACCAACGACCTTGTCTTTGACTGACATGGTTAAATTTCATCTTTGACTGCGACTATCTATCTCTAACTGGTAAACTTTCTTGGACGGAGACATGGATGGAGATTGGATGACTGCAAGAAACATGTATGGAGGCTGCCTGACAGCACGACTGGCAACTTAGCTAGAAACTGGTTGGCAGTGTGATTGGCCACTTGGCTGGAAACTGCATGGTCGATGACTGACTTTGACCGTGGACCGCCGATTGACTTTGACCATTGACTGAAAGATGACTTTTACTGTTGACTGAAGGTTGACTTTGATTGTTGACTTTGACCATTGACAACAAGTCATCTGGAATATTCCAGAACTTCCCTCCAGCAGCTTGGTCATCAAGTCATCCAGAAACTTCTAGAATCCTTTTCCAGGGTTTTTGCACTGGATCGGTGAAAACTGGCCAAATTGACACGGGCTTGCGGGTTTGACCAACGACCTTGACTTTGACTGACATGGTTAAATTCCCCTTTGACTGCGACTTTCGATCTCTGACCGGCATACTTCCTTGGATGGAGATATGGCTGGAGACTGGATGGCTGTCAACATGGATGGAGGCTGGCTGACAACACGACTGGCAACTTGGATGGAAACTAGTTGGCAGTGTGATTGGAAACTTGGCTAGAAACTACATTGCCGATGGCTGACTTTGACCGTGGACCAACGATTGACTTTGACCATTGACCGAATGATGACCTTTATCATTGATCGGTCGTTGACCTAAGGTTAACTTTGACCATTGACCGCCAGGAAGATTCAGTAGCCTGCATACTGAGTTGGTTGGATGAATGACAGACTTGAATGAGGGTCAAATGATGGTTCGAGTAGCAATCTGGTCCAATATAGTGTCATTTTTGCACATTGTATACAAACATTGCCCCCTCTTAACCTCCAACTTGTTGTGGGGTTAAGAAGCTCCGTTTGTCTTGGTCAATGACAGAATTTTCCACCAAGTGTGGATTATTGTTATTGAAGTGATTGGCAACCTTCCCTTGATGTTTGCGGAAATTATAATCAAGACGCCCCCAAGAGTGAATTACTTTTGATGAAGCGTAATGAAAGTTTCCTTCGTTGATTGTAGAAATCACAACAAAGACGCCTCCAGGTGAGATTGTTGTGATTGGAAGATCGAATGGTAGGAGGTAAGCACCAACCATCGTTGTAGACAAAAACTGGACTGGCGGCTACACTGACATGCTACAGAAACATGAAACGGGAGTGCAACGATTGCCGGAAAAACAGAATCTTAGCAGTTCTTGGTGAAACTGTTTTGTAGTGGTAGATGCGAAGTAGTTGTTGGAAGTGAGCTGCAAAAGTTGCTGCGAAACTGGGATGCAACAGTTGCTTTGTATTGGACTGGTAGAAGTTGTTGAAAAAGATGATTTATTCTAGCAATCACTGAGCTAGATCCATGTTGACTGTTGTTGCAACTGAAACTTGAATTTGCGAGTTGACAATAATTTCTGACCAAACTGAGTAGCAGTAGTTTTTGGTATTAAATTATTGTGAATTACGTGCTAAGATGCGGAAGTTTTGGAAAGTTGATAACCCTTAGAGAGACCCTTTAATAGTTGGGATGGTAAAAACTGTATATGTCGCTGGACCTCCCAGAGGTCTTAGAAGTGCTACTGGATCCGACATCGATCTTTGTACGTCGTCAATAGTTATATGAATCAGGATAAAAACAGTGAAGTAAACTAGACCGCAAAAGTTGCAACAAGCTAGAATGCAACAACTGTGGTAATTAAACTGGACTTCGATAGCCATATAAATCTGCATTGCTGCGGTTATGAGCAAGACGGGTTACAATAGCTTCGAGCAAAGTTGGACTTCGATCAGCTAGACTGTAACAGCTACGAGCAAAGATGCAATGCGTCAACTGCGATCTGCTGGATTACAGGAGATATGAGCAAAGCTGCACAACAGTAGCTGCGATTAGCTGGACTGCAGGAGCTGCAAATAAAGGTGGGCTGCATGAGATGCAAACGAAGATGGACTGCAGTATCCGCGATCAACTGGACTGCAACAGCTGCGGGAAAATCTTCACTAAAGCAACAACGGGAAAAGTTGCACTGCAACAACTGCGATATGTAAGAGCTGCAAACTAAGATGAATTGCAGCAGCAACGAGCAAAGCCGCGCTGCAGCACCTGCGATCAGCTGGACTGCAGCATCAAGGAGCAAAGCTGGATTGCAGCAGCTGCGATCAACTGGACTACATGAGCTACGATCAGATGGACTGCAAGAGCTGCGAGCTAAGATGCACGATCATCTTGCTGCTTTCAAAGTTGAAGTTTTACGATAATTGCATCTAGATATTATGATGTATGCTCGACCCCTCTTAATCTTGTAACTCGTTGTAGGATTAAGAAGTTCGGGCTTCCTTTGTCGTAATATCTAATAGATGAATTGCATTTAGGTGCTACATAACTCGCCCCCAAGTGTGTGGAGAGTTATACAGCTAGTTCAAAAGAATTGTGGTACACTGAGGTGTTGCATATCTCGCCCCAAAGCGATCGTCATCACATTGAAGTGATATTTAACTCACCCCCAGAAAACATTGATTCTCATGCTGCTTATTGCTCGCCCACGGGTGCACTTTCTTGTTGCATCTCGCTCGCGCATGGAATGAAGTTGTAGGTTTTTGTGCTAATTGGAATTCACGCAGGGGGTCAATCCCATTATTCCAGATGCGCGTAGAATTGAGATGTGTGCATCTCCACGTGCTTTGGAATGTGAAAATGCTCGCCACATTGTAGGTATCACATTGAACAAAAGTATGAATGATTATATGAAATGATGCGAAAATATTTAAATTGTATTTGTACCTTATGAGAAGTGCTATTGCGACTCTGTTTATATGGTGATTAGGACGTCCACTGGATATGTTGACGCTTCCCAATGGTGATTACTGTCGAACGAAATGCTGCAAAAATATGTAGGCAACAGCTCCTCCGAACTATAATATCAATCGAGTTGCTCGATATCAATCTTGATGTCGTCGAACTCTCGAGCCAAAAATCACAACGAACTTTGAAATATATCATGTTGTGAACTTGAAGATGATATGGATTTTTTACTTGATGGTGGTCAATGGTCGTTTTCAATGTAGTCGCAGCAAGCCTCAAATTAAATTTTTCGAAACACAACAATTTTTGCCTCCATATTGTCAGATTTGAAAGACGAAGGCGATGAACCAAAAATCGGCGAGTCAATCGACTTGGTCGTTAATGTGATGCTGATGAACGGAGAAGGTGATGATGTGACCGTTAATTTTACGCTGACAATGTGCTAACTGGACTAGTTGGATTGGTTTGGACCAAATCCTGAATCATTTGTCGAACCATATCCAATTGGTTAAGTTAGGAGAGAAATTACGCATAGGTGAAATTCCAATGGATTGGATACGTCCAGTCTATTATGTCTTAGTTCACGCTTCGACTTGGGACGAAATTCAGCAGAAATTATGTAGTTGGGTTGAAACATCCAAGAGATGATGGTTTTGTTCAGGCGGCTCTATCGTGGTGGTTCGTCTTAGGTGTATGCAGCTTGGTCAAAAATGACTACGTTGTTGTCGGCATTGGCTTGATGTGGCGGCCTGGCTTCACTTAATGGCTTTTAGACGGCTGTTGGCAAAGTCTGTCAACCTTGGCAGCCGAAGAAGATGAATATCGATAGAAAAAAGGTGGAAATAGACGTCTCGAACATCTCGGTTGTGTAGAAGTGGCTATGCCTGGTACAGTTGGCTTAGTGTCTCGGCTTGTGGATCCCAACGTGGATGGATTTAGCCAGTGGACTTTTCTGTTGGACTAGAGTCCACTAGTTGAATTAAAACTGGAACGCAGCAGTTGAACTGCATAAGGTGCTGTGGAACTGGACTATACGAGTTCGATCAACTAGAAAGTAGTAGTTACGAGAGAAACTGGATGCAGAAGTTGTGATCAACTGGACTGCAACAGTTACAATCAACTTGACTGTATCAGTTATGCGGAAAATGGATGCAGCAGTTCGATCAACTAGACTGTAGTAATTGCTGAGGAATTAGACTAAAACAGTTTGATCAACTGGATTGTAGCATTTATGCTCATGAAATCTGCATACGAGCATTTTATGGATACAAATCGACACAATAACGTGCACAAACTTTGAGGATTTCATAATGACTTCAATTGGTGATTAAATATATTATTTTTTGATGTTGCAGCTCCAAACTCAAAAATAAATTTTTCTCTAAATGTTGAAATTCTACCTCCATGATGTTGAAAATTGACATACGATCGCAACGAGCCGAAAATCACTTAATTCGGACGCACGATGAAGAAGTTATCAAACAAACAAAATTTCATGTGGAGTGAGTCGGGGTGAATGGATTGTTGATGGTAAGGAGAAGATGATGTGGCGAGACTTCTACTGACATGGACCATCACATGGTGGCAAGTTCCTAATATGGCAACTGATATGGCAAGGTGCTCGTTGACATGGCATTGACATGTTGATGACGTGATCCCTTTTTCAAAGGCTTCGCCCGGGGAACTAACACCACATTTTAGATTCCATTGCTGCAAAAAAATATTTTTCTCCAAATGTAGAAACTTTTACCTTCATTAGGTCGCAACGAGCCGAAAATCGCTCAATTCGGACATGGGACGAAGAAGATATCAAAGAAACAAATTTGAATACCAAGTCCAAGCCCAATCCATGAGGCACAAATTTCCGAAGGTATATGCATTTGGGGCTCAAACATCCATGCGTATATGGCTTGGCTTAGATTGTCATCTCAGCGGCTTGGCTTGGAGGCTCGGCTGCGTGGAAATATCGACAACGAAGAGCAAGTGGGTGTAAACATCTGCAGCCGGATGGACTGTGGTCCAGCCGCGAATTTTTCCGTCGGTATTAGTCGTCAGACATGGCCGTCGGGGTTGGCTTCCGGACATCACCACTGGGGTAGGCTGCTGGGGTTGTCCGCCGGACATGGTCGTCGGTTATCGCTGTCGGAGTTAGCCATCGGAATTCGCTGTGCCGGAGAAGATGAGTTGTTGTCTGACAAGGGTGAACAACACCGTAACGAAGGTGTACAGAAATCTGACGGGGTGAGAAATACTCTAATGAGGGTGAACAATGGTGATGACATCATGCTGATTAAGCGGTGATGACGTCGTGTTGATGCAAATAACGGTTTATCTGACGATGTTTACATGTTGACGGTGTTTACACGTTGACGGCGTTAAGAATATACTGATGCTGTTATAACGACAACGGAATATGCTGCCACTGAAGCAGAGTATTCTGCCCTATCATCCGCTAAATGAACCAGTTGCTGATGCGCCCTCCAATTATGCTGATGTGGCGACCAAATTTGTAGACGTTGCATCTGTACTTGGCATGGTCGCATGCTGACGTGGCAATAGTTTTACTGACTCGATATGCTGACATGGCACCTAAATCTGCTGACATGTCGAGCTAAAATGATGACGTGGCAGCTGACATATGTGGTGACACGACACTGGATCAGCTGACTGGACGCTGACGAAGCTTGGTAGACCGAGGCGGAAAAATCTGAAGGAATCTTTTAGGTTGGGCTGGAAAATCTAGACTCAACGGCTTGGCTAGGCTCGGCTTTGTAGCTTGGCTCAGGGCAGAAATATCCTCAGGCATGATCAAGTTGAGTTAAAAAATCAAGCGGCTTAGCTCGGCTTAGCTGGACTTGGGCACAAATATTCGGAAGAATAAGTTGATTGGGTGGAAATATCCGAAGGCTAAGCTTGTCGGCAGATCGGCACCAGCTGACGGCTCGGCTCTGATGGCGGCTTGGATGGTTTGTCTTTCGTTTTTTTTTTAATAGGAAAGAAAATTTCATTGAAAAAATTTATGAAATGATTACATTTAGTTCCTCTTTCATAAGAGATTTTAGCCAGTGCAGTAAATTTGCAAGCCAGCATTCATCATTCCTGGTAATTCTTGCCCTTTTTGCTAGACTATTAGACACCTCATTGGATTCTCTATGCACAAATGTGCATTTCCAATCTCTAAAATTGACTAAAAGATTTCTACAATCTTGAATAACATTATTGTTTGTCCATCGGACACTTCCTAAACTACCATTCATTACATTAACTACGTTGAGGCTATCCCCCTCTAAATGAATCTTGTCAACAGCTGAAGCCTTTGCCCACTTGATGGCTTCAAGTGTTGCTAGAGCTTCCGCTTGCTCCTCATCTTGAGATAACCCTGAGATTGTCTGCGCACCTCCATATTTCCCTGCATCAGAGAACATTATTAGTCCTATACCCATATATTTATTGTCTTTCAAAAATGCAGCATCAAAATTTATTTTATCGAAACCATTAACTGGCAGATACCAAGGGGTCACAGTTCTATTCTGTCTAAGTTGTGAACTGTTGTTCCCACATTTCATGGAATTAACATTCCAATGATTTACTTCTTTATTCACTTCAGCTACTAGTTTTGATGCTTGTACAGTTGCATTATCAAACACAACAGTACACCTAAGCTTCCAGATATGCCATATAGCAAAACTGACAAACTTTATATAGTTTTCTTGTCCTTTTCCTGTTCCATTATTATTCTGAAACCAACTTTTAATCCACTCATGCAGATTAGCATTTAAGATACTTCCTGCAATGTTAACATCAATAGCAAACCACAACCTTTTAGTTACTTCACAATCAATGAAAAGGTGATTAATAGTTTCAGCCTCATGTTCACAAAAAAGACAGATTTACTAATGGAACTTACATACCTTGCAAGTTTACTCCTCACAGGGTCACAATCATGCATACACTTCCAAATAAAGTGTTTTATCTTCTGTGGAACATCTAATTTCCACAGAGATTTCCAGGGAAAGTTACTAACTTCTCCACTATAAAGCTCATTAACAATACACATATAAGCAGATTTAACACTAAACCTACCATTGTAAGTTGGGGACCATCTTAGAATATCCTTACCAGAATGAGGAATTCTAATATGACATATTTTAGAAACAGTGCCTGTATCAAAAAGAGCATTTAAGGTTGGAACATTCCACTTACCAGAATCCTGCACAATCAATTGGTTAACAGTTTTCATATGAGTAGAGGCAAAAGAAGCATCAATAAGGGAGTTCCTATTTGGTAACCATTTATCTTTCCAAATTTCAATTGAGGTTCCATCCCCTACTTCCCAACAACAATGCTTCCTAACAAGTTCAAGACCTCTACAAATGCCTTTCCAGATCCAAGACACAGACTCAGATAGAGTTACATGGAGAGGATTACAGTTTAAGAAATATTTATGCCTAAGAATTTGTACCCACAGAGCATCAGGCTCTTGCAACATCCTCCAAGCTAGTTTAGCCAAAAGGGCAGTATTGAGATGCTCTGTTTTTCTTTTGTTTAAACCACCTAATTCTATAGGTTTAGACACTGTGTCCCAAATATTAGGGTAGTAACCCCTAGCAGTACCCCTTTGAATAGTATCAAGTCTGTTTGTTATTTTTTTAGGCATAGAAAAAACAGATAGATGATGGGAAGCAAGAGTACCTAGAGTAGATTTAATTAAGACAGTTCTACCTGGCTGATTAATGTATTTCCCATGCCAAGTTTCTAATCTACTTTCACAAGAGTCCTCAAGGTGTTTAAAAGTTGCTTTTTTTATCTCTCTGAAATAACAATGGCACACCTAAATACTTGTCAGCTAATCCTAAGTTTTTTATTTTAAGAATAGCAAGGATCTGAGATTTTATTCTAGGTTCTATTTTAGGACTGAAAGCAATTCCTGACTTATCAAAGTTTATAACTTGGACATAATACTTACTAAACCTTTCAAGCATCATCTCTAAATTATTAGCACCTTTGACATTAGCCCTGGCAAACACAAGACAATCATCAGCAAAAAATAAGTGACTCACAGAAGGGCTGGTAGTGGTTACCTTAATACCTTGGATAAAATCTTTTTTTTCAGCATCAATGAACATTTTAGATAGCACATCCATACAAATAATGAATAAATAAGGGGACAAGGGGTCCCCCTGTCTAAGGCCCCTTGTAGGATAGTAAACATCTCCAGGTGCACCATTCAACAAAATGGAGGTGGACACAGTAGAAATACATTATTCAATTAAATTACACCAATGATTATGGAAGCCAAGTTTTTTCAAAATATCAATTAAACATTTCCATTCAATCCTATCAAAGGCCTTAGACATATCAAGTTTTACAGCCATTAAACCAGATTTTGTTCTCTTTTTCCTCATTGTATCTACCAACTCATGAGCAATAACAATATTTTCTGTTATTTTCCTAGAAGATAAGAAAGCAGCTTGATAAGGACTAATGAACTTATCCATAACAGTTTTGAGTCTACTAGCTAAGAGTTTAGAGATAATTTTGTAACTCACATTACTTAGACTAATAGGTCTAAAGTCAACAGGGGTTTTAGGTGCATTGTTTTTAGGAATTAGAGACACAAAGTTGTGATTCATCTGCTTTAAGAGATGACCACTATGAAAGAAGATTTTTACCATATCTATGGTATCAACACCAACAACATCCCATATTTTTTGGTAAAATCCAGGTGGGTAGCCATCAGTCCATGGACTTGTCCAAGGTTGCATTTGCCAGATAATGACTTTAATTTCTTCATCAGTAGGAGGGTGAATTAGAAAATCATTTTACTCAGAGGTAATACATGGCTCAATGACATCAAGCAAAACACTATCATCAGGGGGATTAGTAGTTCTACTCATCTTACTAAAATGATCTCTTAATTCACTAGCTATCATGCTTTTATCAGTCAACCAAATACCAATGTTATTTTTCAAACAATCAATTTGAGTTCTTTTTTTCCTAAATTTGACTTTGTCATGGAAATACTTGGTGTTTTTATCATCAAAAGTCAGCACATTTTCTTTGGCTCTTTGCATATAGTAATCTTGTCTTACATTATATCAGTATTTTAAAGAATCCTCTAGACTAGCTTTTAAGTCATTACTAGTATGGTCTAACATATTGCTAGAAATATCCTATAATTGTTTCTGAATATCATTTATGTGAGACTGAAAATTACCAAAAGATTCCAGGTTCCATTGTCTAAGGGCCACCTTAACATTTGACAAACATCTAGTGTGTTTATAAGCTTTAAAGCCATTTTCACCAGTTCTCCAGTTTTCAGTTATAACATCTTTACAAGTATTATTACTGAACCAACATCTATTAAATCTAAGGGGTCTTCTAGTACCATTATCTTCCTTATAAGTAACAAGTAAGATGGGAGCATGATCACTAGCCACACAAACAAGATGATAAACAATTGCATTATGGAAAAAAATCAAACCAAAGAGCATTCACAAGAGCCCTATCGAGTCTTTCTAAAATCAGAGAGTCTCCACTTCTATGGTTACTCCAAGTAAAAGGATTACCTATGTAATTTAGATCAAAAACACTTAAATGCTCTAGATGACTTTTGACTTCATCAAGTTGTCTTTGAGGAATTTGGTTGCCACCAACCTTTTTTTCCTGTCTGATTATAAAATTCAAATCTCCTAAAATTATCCATGGGCAGGTGTACCTAGCATCTAAGGAATCAAGATAATTCCACTGCCTATCCCAATTTTGGTCATCAAGAGCACCATACATACAGTTTAATAAAGTATGCCCACTTCTAGAGTCCATATTCACTAATACAGAGATGAAATTAAGTTCATGTCTACTAAATCTATATGAATCCCATCCTTCCATAGCATAAAAAGTCCACTAGAAGTACCAATTGGATTAAAATACAGATAGTTCATGTAATTTTACGATTGTGTCCATCTCTCCATTTTCACATTCATAGTTTTGGTCTCACACAGGAAAATGATATCTGGATCATTAGCTCTAATAAGTTCTCTTAAATGTTTCCTGGTATATTTATTGCTGAACCCCTGAACATTCCATGATAAGATATTCATCTTATATAAAACAATGTTGATATTCTTTACTGTATTTCTAAAAAATAAAGTTGGGTTATTCCTATTGTTTTCTAAAAGGTTCTCAAAGCAAACAAATTTATCCCTAAATTGAGGCCAAAAATTTCCAAACAAATTGCAAGTAAAAGGTAAATCAGAAATACGGAAAAAGATAATGATTAAAACCTGATTTGCGGTATTTCTTTGAATCTCAACAGCAGGGAGACGCATATTTGGTTCAATTTGTTCCCATCCATCCATCCATATCAGAGTCCATCATCCTCATGTCTTGATCACCAGCAGTTGTGGATTGATTCTCCATTTGAACAGCTATACCCATTTCTTGACCTAGAAGTTTTATACTCTGGTTATCTCGAAATAGGGGATTTGTGAATTGGGAATTTTGGTCGATGAGAATAATGTTATCTTCAACTCCATCATCCCAGGACCTCTTATTTCTCTTTGGGTCAAGCCCATCATCTTCACCAGAAATTGCTTCAGCAGAAGCTGCAAGAATTGCTTCAACTTTGTGTCCGTTAGCAGCACACAGGTTTTGGAATTCTTCCTCCGTCATTCTAAATATCCACAGATTGTAAGCAATCTCTTCACATTTATCAGCATCATGATCTAGCACAAAACAATGGGGACAAATGTTTCTTGGCTTTTTCTCGAAATGGTATTTGATCCACACCTTTTGTCCAGCAGCAGTTAATAGCCAGTTCCCTTTTTTCATCTGCTTTCTCAGATCAATCTCAAGTTTGTCCTTCACCACTCTTCCACTGACAATATAGTTCTTATTGTCTTCATTTGGTATAACTCTACCAATATCCGCACAATGTTTGTCAATGATTCCAACATCAATATGCTCCAACTTGAGGCCTCTGAACAGCACAGAAAAAGATTGAAGATTAAAATCATATGCATGCAGCTCAATCCTTGAGTCATAATCACGTAAGACTACTAGTGCTTTATTCATAATCCATGGTTCTTTTTTTAGGACTTCATCATGATCTTCTTTGTTCTTAAACTGGAAAACAAATAAATTTCTTCCCATGGTATGTACTCCCACTTTTCTATAGCTTCTCCAGATAATAGTCACCTCTCTTTGAACAGCTTCATTGGACATAGTATCAGGATCAACGATTTTTCCAATCAGCGAGTTGCTCCATTTGTCAGCAGCATTGTTGATTTCTTGAATAAAAACCAAACTTCCTCTGGAGCTTTCTCCCATTAATGATGTTTCTCTCATTCTTTTGGCCATATCAGCAATTTGGATTTGGGTAAGTTCAGACATCCTTTTCTCGATTGTAAAACTGCCGCACTGTTTGAGGTTGTAATTCCGGAACTGGTGAAGAGAAGTTAATATAGTATTAGGGTTTCCTTGACAACCCAAATACTTGCCCAACATATTTTTATTTTGTTGCTTCATTATAATAAAGACCCCAATATTTTTATGATATTTGTACCAATGTAATTTAGGTAGGTAAATTTTCAAAATTTGAAAATCCTTAAAGTCCGCCTTCCAGCTAAAGAAAATACCAGCGATGCCCTTGCTGTTTTTGTGATTGATATTGAATATCATGAATGTAGGAAAATGATTATGATGATTGATCTGGTTTTGGTATTGATGGGTATTGAGATTATTGGAATGGGTATAATACACCACTGTGTTTATAGTAAGATATGAGATAATGGTAAAAAACACCACTACTAAGCACCTTCCACAACTACCAGTGAAACTTTCCATGGAACCTGATGATGGACTGCACACCACTGTTTGAGACTAGGATATTAGATCAAGATTGCACTACTGCTCCCAACCACCACTGGATCTCTACTGTTCAGACAAAGAAATACCACAAATCAAACGATTAGTGCTTCATAATAAAAATGTTTTTCAAAAAGTGAGATATGAAAAAGAATAGACAAAACGTAAGAACTTAAAATGAAAGAAAAATCATCCGACAGATTGTAAACGAAAGATCAAATAAGAACAGATTAGCAGATTAAGATCATAGATTGAAAGAAGCCTCGGTTTAGATTATCAAAATAAAATAAGATTAATGGAGCGTCAGAAACACGGACACCAAAAAAATAGCTGAATCTATATGGTTTCCCTTCACCAATTTGGCTTTGGCTTGGGATGTGGTTAATTTGGCTTCCGGAATAGTTGACTGAAAGTGCCGCCGCATGTTGCCGCGAGGAAGTTCCGCCGGGATTCGCCACCGACTTGGCCGCCGATTTTCTTTTTTCTTTTTTTCTCTGAAACTTTTTTCGAAATTTTCGCAACGCTTTTCTGTGTTGTTGTCTTATCTTTTAAACTTATCGCAACAGTGTCCCAACTGTTGTCTTTTCTTTGACCTTTTGCAACAGTCTCATGAACTGTTATTTTTTTTCTGAAACTTTTGCAACAGTTTTCTATAACAGTTTTTCAAGATATTTATGTGGACCTTTTGCGACGATTTTCTGGAGGGTTTTCGCCTCCTGTTTATGTGTACGTGCAGTTAGTGCAGGTAGCTTATAGAAGCAATTAGAGATAGGTAGCTTTACAACCTAGTAAGCATGGTGGTGGCGATTTCGACAAACTGCGAACTCGAATATATGGATACTGCGTTATCTTGGAAGTAATTTCTTCAAACTTTGGACTTGGACATGTTGCGGATCGACCATCCAGCCAACAGTTTCATAGAACTCTATAGTGATGCAGTTTTGGTGGCTTCCGAAGATAATGGTTTCAACAAACCTCAATCTGCGACGCTGGACTGCAGTAGATGCGATCAACTAGACCGCAGTAACTGTGATTAACCGGACTGCAGCAGATGCGATCAACTGGACTACAACAGTTATTGTTGATGGCGTCCAACATGTTTTCTCACGGATATGACTTTGAAGTTTTCTGTACTATTTTTCTCAATGGGAAAACACGATTCTTTTTCTGGTATTCCCCTTAGTCTGTGCCAATGTTTGTACCCAGAAATATTTCTGGGCGCAGAATACAATCGATTTGGTAATGAAGATGAAAAGTAGGGTTTAAAACATGAAACAAGCATAATGATGAGAGACACGAGTTTTATGTGGTTTGACAAGTTTTACCGACATCATCCACGGACGAATTCCCATAGGGAGAGATATTTATTGATGTATGGATTACAATGGTTTTCTAATCCCTTTCAGGATTTGCTGGTGAATTTTCGTGTATCCGGGTGTCTCCTTTTAGTGCTGAGATACCCCTCTATTTATACAGTTGAATACATGGGTTAAACACTAATTTCGAGATAAACTTCATATAGAAGTCACTTGGCTAGCAAGTCATCTAGAATATTCCAGAACTTCCCTCCAACAACTTGGTCAGCAAGTCATCCAGAAACTTCCAGAATCCTCTTCCAGGGTTTTTGCACTAGATCGGTGGAAACATGCCAAATTGACATGGGCTTGCGGGTTTGACCGATGACCTTGACTTTGACTGACAGGGTTAACTTTCATCGTTGACTGCAACTATCGATCTCTGACTGGCAGACTTCCTTGGTTGGAGACATGGCTGGCGACTAGATGGCTGGCAACCTGGATGGAGGTTGGCTGACAACACGACTGACAACTTGGATAGAAACTGGTTGGCAGTGCGATTGGTAACTTCGCTGAAAACTTCATGGCCGATGCTGACTTTGACTGTGGACCGACGGTTGACTTTGATTGTTGACCGAAGGTTGACTTTGACTATTAACCTGTCGTTGGCTTTGACCATTGATCAGCAAGTCATCTGGAATATTCCAGAATTTCCCTCCAACAACTTGGTCATCAAGTCGTCCAGTAACTTTTAGGGTTTTTGCACCAGACCAGTGTAAACATGCCAAATTGACATGGGATTGCAGGTTTGACCAACGACCTCGACTTTGACTGATAGGGTTGACCTTCACCGTAGACTGCGATTATCGATCTCTAACTGGCATATTTCCTTGGCTGGAGACTGGATGGCTGGCAACATGGATGAAGGTTGGCTGACAGCACGACTGGCAACTTGGCTGCAAACTTGTTGGCAGTGTGATTGGCAACTTCGCTGGAAACTGCATGGCCGATGGTTGACTTTGACCGAGGACCGACGATTGACTTTGACCATGACCGAAGGATGACTTTGACCATTGACCGGAGGTTGACTTTGACCATTGACTTGTCGTTGACTTAGACCATTGACCATCAAGTTATCTGGAATATTCCGTAACTTTCCTCCAGCAACTTGGTCATCAAGTCATCCAGAAACTTGAAAAATCCTCTTCTAGGGTTTTTGCAGTGGATCGGTGGAAACTAACCAAATTTGCATGGGGTTGCGGGTTTGACCAACGACCTTGACTTTGACTGACATGGTTAAATTTCATCGTTGACTGCAACTATCTGGTAAGTTCGGAAACCTACAATAAAATACTGCAAGTGCACATCGTCTAACTAGTAGACAATGGCAAGTACAGGTCGTTCCCACGAGGAGTGTGAAATACTACTACTAACTAATATCAAAAGTAACTAATAGACAAGAAGATGTTTTAGCGATTTTTCAGAAATTTGGAACAAAATGAAATAATAATAATTCTAATGATAAACAAATGAGAATGGGTTATTAGGGTTTTCGGTTTCCACCAATTAATTATGCAAGCTCTACTAATCCTTAAAAATATAACTCATGCTTTTTCAAATACTGTTTCTCCGCTGTAATTTTCTTCGCTTCATGGGTAGTGATTCTAAAGCATTACCTATCAATCCTAAAGCATATCACGTCAAAGGATTTAACCAAAGTACGAAATATCAATTGAAAAGCATAAATAATCAACGAAATCACATAAACAATTAGATATCAAGCTTTTGTGAAGATAAATTACTAGTCATTCAATTCATCATTAAGCATATAAATGTAGAGTTTTCATAATAAAATTGGGTTCTACCTAAACCCTAACATGGTTCTAGCTAGCCATGGCTTTCTCAAAAGCCATAAAAAGATTAAAATTAAAATAGATAAGCAAAAATGGAATTGAAACAAAAACTTCAAACCGTACACGGCTGTGTAGCCGCAACAGCGGCAGCCTTCCTCTCTGTTTACAGCTCCTCGTCGTTTCTCTGTGCTTCCCCCCGCTTTCTTTCTTTCTCTTCGTCCTTTTATGTCTGCTAGGAAAGTCTAAAACTCGACCTAGCCAACTGCCAGGCCCAGTTCAATAATACCCATATGCTTTGTTTGCTTCCAACATGAACTCTTCGTCTCCACCAATTCACTTCACTCGACCCAAGCCTTGGACTCCATCTCTTTTCTCTCACGTCACAAGTAAATTATCAATCAATGAAAGCATGCCATATCATCCTTTCCAGCACCATCGTATTCCAAATCAGAACATTGACCAAGTCTGGCCATCGACCATTCTGTCCGTCACACCTCCCTGCCCGGTCAAACGAACTCAACCATCTGAGCTCCAGTTTCTGCCTTCTGACGCTAGCCATCTAACTTCTCACCACAGTGAGCTTTTGTTGCTGCAACCTCAGTCCATTTCCAAGTTCTCAGTGCAGTCGCTGTTGGATAACCAACAAAATGCCAAGCTTCATAAGATGAATTCACAGCCATTAGCCAAACACACAGATCCTTACTTCACTTCGAACCAAAATTCCACCAGCGCCTTTCTTCACTGTCGACTGCCATTGTTGCTGCTTCATCTTCTCCATTCGAGCACCAACAGTTCACTAATTCGTCCGGCGGCAACATATGCAGTCTTCCGAGTACCAGTTTTACCATCTCTGCCATGGCAGCAACAACAACTCGCACTTCACTCGACTGCGGACTCTACTCATTCATCCACCAAAAGATCCCTGCCTGTGGTTCCCACGGCATCAAACCATTCCTCTGCATCTCTACAAGAGCTGATGGTTCTAGCATGCAGTCATGAGCGTCTTTATTCTCGGCTTCAAGTATGGTGTTGTTGACAACAAAACACCTCTCGCCTGTAGTTGTTGCTTGAAAGAGAGTGATGAAAATAAGATGTAAATTGAGAAACTAGTCAGGTCTCCCACTTTCTCATAGCCTTAGTGGAAGCCACCATCCCCACTAATATTTCTTTGACATTCCTTTGCTGCGTTTGTGCCCTGTCTGTGAAATAATTCTATGCTGCTGATATATATGAAATACCAGGCCAGCATAATAATTGCTGCTGATATATGAAGGTACCAGGCCAGCCATATTTAGCTAATCTCGCCGCAAAACCTTATTTCTCCAAAAAAACACCTACAAAGACATAAAATATCAAAGTAAACAAAATCGAGTACTAATATTACAGAGAATTGAGACTAATATAGACACATAAATGAGTCTATCAAATACCCCCAAACTTATTATTTGCTAGTTCCGAGCAAATCGAATTTAGAAAATAAAATCCTAACTCACTTTCGCAGGCATCGTCGATTGCATTTAGCATATGCAATAAGCCTTTAAACCCCTAGGTGTCCCTAGTGGTCGAGTTATAGTCTGGGGATGGCTTACCAGAGGTATACCCACAAAACCTTTAGTCCAGACCCTAGTTATCTACGCAGAACCTTGGAAGGCACTAAAGAATCTCCTTGGTTGGCATACAATCATTGACTATAGGAGGAAGTACCCTGATGCGAAATTCCAATTTTTGTACACGAGTTTGCACTCAAGCATACTAAAATTCATATAAAGTGACATAACTCTACTCAGATAGTTTCTGGACATCATAAACCGGAGTCAACCAATCACATGGGTAGATTAAGAAGATAAATGTAGAGAAATGCGTAGATGATGTTGACTAGGGTGAACCTATCCTAATTGACTGAGATACTGGTCTGGACTAATATCAACCCACTGGCATATACAAGGGAACCAATGGTCGATAATCCTAACTCTAGGTCAACTCAGCTGGCATATACAAGGGTACCAGTGGTCGACTTTATTGTATTTATTCTGGTTGGTCTGGTGGTCTGGTCTTTTTTTTTTTTTTTGATGTGTATCTCAGTCACTCTTTTTCACCCTAGAAATGGTAAAAATAAAACAAAAAGAAGTGATCAGGATTCTTTCGATGTTTCCATCACGAGGATATGGCGAAACTACCATGTTTTTTTCGAACACCTGAGCTCTGTGCTTTTATGAATAGACTCTATAGATGTTTCCATCTAATCAGATTGGTTCCTCAACTCCTAAAACCAAAAATGTTCCCATCCACTTAGATTTCCATTGTTGCTGCTTCATCTTCTCCATTCGAGCACCAACAGTTCACTAATTCGTCCGGCGGCAACATATGCAGTCTTCCGAGTACCAGTTTTACCATCTCTGCCATGGCAGCAACAACAACTCGCACTTCACTCGACTGCGGACTCTACTCATTCATCCACCAAAAGATCCCTGCCTGTGGTTCCCACGGCATCAAACCATTCCTCTGCATCTCTACAAGAGCTGATGGTTCTAGCATGCAGTCATGAGCGTCTTTATTCTCGGCTTCAAGTATGGTGTTGTTGACAACAAAACACCTCTCGCCTGTAGTTGTTGCTTGAAAGAGAGTGATGAAAATAAGATGTAAATTGAGAAACTAGTCACGTCTCCCACTTTCTCATAGCCTTAGTGGAAGCCACCAGCCCCATTAATATTTCTTTGACATTCCTTTGCTGCGTTTGTGCCCTGTCTGTGAAATAATTCTATGCTGCTGATATATATGAAATACCAGGCCAGCATAATAATTGCTGCTGATATATGAAGGTACCAGGCCAGCCATATTTAGTTAATATCGCCGCAAAACCTTATTTCTCCAAAAAAACACCTACAAAGACATAAAATGTCAAAGTAAACAAAATCGAGTACTAATATTACAGAGAATTGAGACTAATATAGACACATAAATGAATCTATCACTATCTATCTCTGACTGGCAGACTTCCTTCGCTGGAGGCATGGATGGAGACTGGATAGCTGGCAATATGGATGGAGGCTAGCTGACAACATGACTTGCAACTTATGTGGAAACTGGTTGGCAGTGCGATTGGCAACTTGGCTGGAAACTGCATGGCCAATGGCTGATTTTGACCGTGGACCGACAATTGACTTTGACCATGGACCGAAGGATGACTTTGATCGTTGACCGAAAGTTAACTTTGACTGTTCACTGGTCGTTGACTTTGACCATTGACCGACCGAAAGATTCAGTAGCATGCATACTGAGTTGGTTGGCAGACTTGAATGAGGGTCAAATGGTGGTTCGAGTAGCAATCTGGTCCAATATCGTGGCATTTTCACTCACGGTAAAACAAGTACATAAAAGACATAAGTACGAAATGTATCTTTTGTGAGCATGAATGCGGATCCTTAAAACATCTTTTTTTATTGTCCTTATGCTAAGTTTGTAAGGATATAAAAGACTTCCACTGGTGCATTCGAACCATAGAAATGATAATCCTCTGTCTTTTTCTTCTATGTACTCGGATTGGATTGCAGGGAATTGTAATAATAGTGACACATAAATAATGGTTACAAAATGCTAGCGGAAAGATGTCTAGGAATATTTTAGTCCAAATTTACCACAACCCTTAAAATTAGTTTTAGCAGTCCAGAGACACATGAACTTTTGGTCCTCTCCATATCATATGACATCAACTGTTATTGCCATTTCAAACTGCACAGACCAAGCTTGGACTAATAAACCTCTACCTTCTTAATCCAAAGTAAATTTTGATGCATCTTCGATCGACTCCTTTTCTTCTGCGGGGTTCGGTCTAATCTTACGTTCTGATACAGGTTGAACTGTCCAGGCTAAAGCTGGAACCTTTAATGTTTCCTCTGCAAAAGAAGCAGAAGCTCAAGTCTCTTGGAAGCTGCTACTTGGGGAAAAAGTATGAACCTAAGCAACTTTTGGGTGGAAGGTGATTTTCAAAGGCTAATTTTGTTTGTGCAAGTTGAAGCAAGTAATATTTTTTTGGAGGAACCAAGCTATAGTTTCAGAAGCTATAAAGATTGCATGTTCTTGTGATTTTATTTTGGGGGTATCCCATTCAAGCGCAGGAGATGTAATGCGTTTGCTGATATACTGGCAAAGGAAGCACGCAAAAGAGGAATCTACAAACAACAATGGAAAATCATGCTGGATTACATCAAACCTGATCTTATCTTAGACTGTCAACTTTTTGTTCAAACTGTTTTTCAAATTTCTACCGATGGAGTTAACAATATGTTGGTCGATACCAATATCTCAGATCAGTGTAATGAGATAAGGGTAACCAACACTTTGGACACTCTTTTGTTCCCCTAATTTGCTTTTAATCTACTGAACTTTGGAGAAAAAAAAAAGAATCAACCTTCCATCAAGAATTCAAAATCAGTCTCACGTAGCATTATTATAACTAGTATGCAATTCCAAATAGTCTAAGAGATACTTATCCTTATGTGCCCTTAAACATACATGATTGACATAAACAAACCTTAACCTCATTGATTAGGGTTAACACTAATCCAGTTTAAAGGAATACAAATCATGTTTTGTTGCTAAACCAACATAAAGACTAACAGAAAAAAGCACCAGAAGCAAAGAAGAGTGCAAGGGAAAGACCGAGCTGCTGAACTTCCCTTTGGAGGAGGAGGAGGGAAGGGGCCGGCTTTTCCACTATGCGAATAGACGACAATTGGACTTCTGACAGTGTGATCCTCATCAGACCACACCAGTGATGCAGTTGCCTTTTCATCTGGAGCCAATCCATCTCCAACAACATTTACAGCAAACAACTTCTTCTCATTCATTGTCTTGAAAGAAAGAACATTAGGTTCAACTGACACTGTAATCCTATCATCCGATGTAATCTTCACCTTGTACATTGATTTCATGTTGCCAACATTGGTCACTGTTCTTGTAAACTTTAAGTGAATCTTTTTGCCTGCTTTGACATGAGCACCAAATGAAGGATAATTTAGATTCCAAGGTTGATCAGTTGTGGATCCTTTGCTGCTGGGGCAACTACTGTTTGTAATGAGCTTAACTTTGAATGACTTGTAACCAATACCACATAAAAACTGGAACCAATACCACATAAAAACTGGACATAGTCATCTGCACGTGTCATAAACCAGACCAGGATTTGTAGCCTTTACTGGATCAATTTGACCAGATCCATAAGCAAATTCAGCATCAGAATTCTTGGCACTGCTCATAGGGAAAGCTGTCGTCATAAGAGCAGATTTAATGGCTGAAGGAGACCAGTTAGTATGGAACGTTTTCACATATGCTGCTGCCCCCGTTGCATGCGGGCATGCCATGGATGTTCCTGATAATATAGTGTACTTCATGGACCTAGTATCACCCGGAATACCTGAGGGATTGGCCACAGGTGAAAACGCTGCCAATATATCAACTCCTGGTGCACTAATATCTGGCTGTTTTGCGGAACAAATGGGAACAATATCAAAGCAATGAATAATTTACCAGTAGCAAAGAATAATAAAGATGTACAATTCTTTGTTACCTTGACAATGTGGGGTACGATTGTATTGGGTCCCCGAGATGAGAATGAAACTACCACGGGAGCTTCAAAATCTTTTATAGTTTCACTTGGCAAAATGGTTGCTACGGGATTTTTGAAAATTTTGAAATTAATATAAAATGCCCGTGAAATCATAGTATTAGTAATTCAGCCCACAATGGTATGCATGAGTCGGTTCAAAATATGTGTAATACTTACTTGGTAGAGCTGAAATAAGACTTCACGATTTCCCCATTCCTAACATTTATCAAAGAAGCTGGTAATGGATAAACGTAAGAAACATCAAAAGGGTCAGTGTCCGAATCCGAGACCATGATGATTCCTAGAGCACCAGATTCTAAAATTTCCTCTATTGGCGCGGTACCATTCGTAGCATCACATAAAATTATTTTCCCCTTTGCTAAGTTTTTGCTCAAGCAATAGCACCTCCTGAAATTTTGTAAACAATATTGTATTGGTCAGCCCCAATGAGCTTGCTGCACATTAATACTATGCTGCTTGGGGTGCAAAAGTAACATACCCTGCTGCTTCAGGCTCACATTCAGTTGAAATATTATCTCCATACCCAAGTGGGAATGTTGTCCCATTCAAACTGAAACCATCCACTCCAAGGCCCTGTTTCATTCAATCGTACACTAAGTATCAGTCAAAAGTAACAACAAATCAAAATTGTCTACATTGTAGTAAACTCACCTGAATCGCCTTTCCATTTCCTAGGAAAACTTTGTCGATAATTCTTCGATCAGTACTACTTGCTGCCACGGTTAACAACCAAGGAGCATTGCTGACCACTGTGTTTGGATTAGGTCCCTTATTACCGGCAGAGTTTGAGGTTAGAATCCCTTTCTTCAAAGCATGGAATGAACCTATGGCTATAGGATCTTGGTCAAAGGAAAGTGGTACAGAGTAACCCAACGAGATCGAGATTAAGTCAACCCCATCGGCAATTGCGTCATCAAATGCAGCCAATATTGCATCATTCGGACAAGTATGCATGGTACAGACTCTGTAAGCCGCAATTCTCGCCGAGGGAACTGCTCCTCTTGCGTTCCCCTCTGCAACATTGACAAAACTCACCCCATTAACCATTTTTCCTGCCGCAGTTGAAGCAGTGTGAGTACCATGGCCAGTTGCGTCCCTAGCAGATCTTTCACCTGATTCGTCCATCACATAAGATCGAGCCCCAATGAGCTTACTGCACATCAATCCGCAAACTGTAGAGATATGAGTTGTAACAGTTTGAACTGCTTTTGCGAAACAGATTTGAAAAGAAGACAAAGTTCAGAAAAGTACTTGTTGCAGGTAAAGTTGTGACCACCATTACAGGTACCCCTCCATTTCTTAGGAGGAAGACCAAGCCCGTAATCGAAGAAGCTTTCTGACTCTGGCCAGATTCCAGAATCTATGACACCAATTATAGTATCGCTTTCAACAGAAGGAATCCTATTCACATTCTCAGTAAGACCTAAGAAATCCCAGGACCTCGTCGTATGAAGTTGAAACATATGGTTTGGAAAGACCGAGACGATACCTTCCATACCTGTACAAACATAAAAATTTGAATGAATATCAACGATTAAAACTGTCTATATATGCTTTCATGCGAACTTTGTATTAACAAGGTTACAAGCTAAGTACCAGATAGCTTTTGGACCTCTTCTTCTGTGAGTTTTGCGGAAAATCCGTTAAAATTCCTTTTGTAGGTGTGAACCAAGATATCCTGAACTGATCTGCAGCAAATCAACAAAAATGAAACATCGTCAGTACAAACAATCTTCTAGCCAAAGTTTGGGATATTCAGACAACCCCTACAATCAAGCCATTCCTGTGAAAATGCATTGCAAACTGTCTTCATATTCTGGCATCTAGACTAGTTATCGAATCTGGCATATTTATTTATTTTGATAAGATGGGGTGGTGTTGCATTGAAAAGAAAAAAAGAAATACAAGAGAGGAGGCGCCTAGGCGCATACAGATGGGCAAAAAGCCCTTAAACAACAAGAACACACAGACTATGTTAACACCTAGAAAAACAAGAAAACACAGCAAAGAGCAAAAAGCAAAGGCAACCGAGCTGTGGTATCATGTCTTCTCGGCAGGGGTTCTCTTCCTTCTTCCTAGTTTATCATTGTGAGAAACCCCTGACCAAAAGATTTTTTCTTGTTATTTTTCAGCTCTCGACATATCAAAGATGACTTATGTCCCATGTGTAACTCAGGGAAACCATGCAACACCTCCTTCTAGATTGTCATTTTGCCAGATATGTTTTGTTTGGTCTCAATATTGCGTCTAGAATTAGAAATAATCAAGACCTTCATGCTTGGATTAGTAGCTTCACCAACCTACCAGGATGGGATGAAAATTGTTGCAGTCTGTGGCAAAGTAGATGAAACCTAGATGCATCTAATTTTTAGAAAGCTAGATGCAAACTAGTTTAAAGAACAAGAATAGGACCCATTTAAACTTGTCAGGAGAATAGAACATGAGATATAGTGGTTTACTCTGCATCACTTCAACAGTCAAACAATGGGTCTCCTACAACTACTTCAGATAGGGATAATCGAACTTGAACTGGAAACGAAGTGGCGGACAGACTGGCTTAAAAAAAACAAAAACTGATTATGATTATGAATAATTGTTACTTACCTTCCCTCATCAATGATTTCTTGAAGGATATTTTGATGATGAGACATTGGAGAGTATTCGCTCTCAGAGGGAAGATCGCCCATGTACATAATGTGAACCTGCAATTGACAGAATCATTATGAAACTGTTAGCAAATTAACATGTATGGGCAGCATAAGTTGCAAATCAAGCAAAGAAAACTCAATACCAGTGTACTGATGGATTCACCATCAGAACATTATTGTTTGTTCAGACAAGGCTAAATATTAAATTATGTATACTTCATTAAAGGGAAGAGGAGACCTCAATTAAAAATTACTGATTCAAACCAGAAGAAACATACATTCTGACTGGCCTAGATTAAATATAGCTATTGGCAAATAGAACTATGCACAGCATCAGACCATCCTAGTTCATGATTTTCTAAACATAGTGTAAAAATTGCATTTCTGTCAACCGTATTTTCTAAACTTGGAAGATTGAATGTTCATATGGACCAATGAAAACCACATATGTATCCAAGCATCTAAATATGTCAAATGTAAACCTAGTCATATCATTACGTTACACTTCTATTGTTTGCTCAAGTCTTTTGGCTGAATTAGGAATTACTGACCATGCCATACTATCATTTCAAAGAAAATAGATGAAGGATACCTGGGAATAAGCCAAACAACATAAACTTGTTTTCTCTTTTCCGACAAAATGGAATCCACTTGCACACCCAATTCAATGATTCAACACATAAATGTTCAGCAAGATTTTCTTTAGGAAAAAGAAAACAGGATTATGAATATAAACATCTATTTTTCATACATTCAAAACAAATGCCGATTTACAGGGATCCCAACTCTCTCAAGATTCAGCTTTATAGATTACTTTTGAGAGTAGTATGAATCTGTAAAGCTTCACAAATTAATCTACCATGAAGGCACTTTTTATTGTCAATACTGTAAGATTGTCCAAGTATGCCTACAATTCAACTTTAACTTATCACAAAGAAAAAACGGAAAACAGAAACTATAGTTTTGAATAAGGTTTTGTACACTAGTCGTAGGTAATCATTAAGCACGAAAAACAACAAAAGGGGAGTTTCAACTCTCTTTTGTACACGGTGTGTAGATGATGATTACCCATATTTATTTTAAACCCTAATTTCTTATTATCACTTTTCTCTTTCACACCGCCTCCTCTGTCTTCCTATTCATATTATCTCTTAATATAACACTCAAATTAATTTGACAAACCAATTTCTTCATCATAAATCAAAAAAGACGGTCTGTCAAATAACCCCAGAGGGTTATCCATGGGTTTGAAAACAACCCTCAGAGGTAGTAGGACCTACAATTCAAGATAGATTAGCAGGGGGATAGGTTTTTAGACTGTAGATCCCACACCCATGTCTTTGTCTCACTCGGGAGAGACCATGGGATACAACCCAAGGTCAACCTATCATTTTCAGCTTGAAAAGGTTCTCAGTGGTACAAACCATAACGCATTACAATAAGTAACATCTGTCTGACTAAACCAAACAGACAGGTTTCAGAACGCTGAAGATTAAAAAAAATCACTTCAATCGGTATGTAAATTTTATTCACCCTCAGCACAAATTCTAGATTTCAACATTGTTGTTTGTTCAGACAAGCGCTTAAACTTAGATAACATATACAGAGAATATGTGACCTCAAATCAAAGTTACTGATTCATAACCACAACAAAAACAGATTCTGACTGAGCTTGATAAATATAACTACTCGGAAATAGAAATCCTGCACAGTCTAAGACCGTCCTAGTTCATGATTTTCTAAACATAGTGCAAATTTTTACATTCCTATCAACTATCATCACCATAGTGTACAAAACCTTATTCAGATGTTCCTGATGTTCTATGTGGATGATGACTACCTATGGCTTAAGTATAAAAAACTTCATGTCAAACCCTAATTCTTATGATTACTTGTCTCTTTGACACCGCCTAAAGCTTAAGTCAATTTTGACAAAGAAGGTGGTCCATCAAGTCAATTAAAAGGGTTACCCAAGTGAAATGACGCATAGCAATTGAAAATGATAGACTGGTCGTGGCGGTATATCCCAAGTGAGAAAGAGAAGTCATTCCACCCCCAAGACTAACAGGGGGTTGGATTTTTTAGATCATGGATTCCACCTCCACGTTCCCAATACAAGTCAGCCCTGGCTAATTCTAAGGGTAAAAATCTCACTCGGAACGAACATACCATTTTGCAATAAGGAACATCTGTCTGACTAAAACAAACTGATGTTGAAAACCAACCAAAGAAAATTCAATTCAATCGGCATATCAATAGATCAATCCCTCAGAACAAATACTAGATTTCAACATTATTGTTGGCTCAGACAAAGACAAGGCTGAAACTTAAGATTATGTATAGTTCATATAGATGTTCATTACTGCAGGTTGGTTTATACTAGAGATGTGGAGGTTCTGCCATTCCTAAATAAATATAGATAATTGAAAATAGAATTATGCAAAACTTTTGATGCATGATACAAACAGTAAGTATAGCCTCAGACCATCCCAGTTCATGATTTTCTAAACATGTGAAAGTTTTACATTTCTGTTAACCATTTTAAACTATCATCACCGGCTATATTCAATCAAAAGAAATAAAAATCACAATGAATAATTAGTGCAAGAGATTGGAAAGATCAGCACAAATTTTCTCAGACAGGGTATATGCAAATCACGTCGGCATACTATTCAATCAAAAAGGAAGTTTCAACTCCTTTTCTGCTGTTTTTGTACACACAGAACCCAGTGAGTAAAGTATAAAAACTTCATTTAAAATTATAGATTTCTCTTTCACACCCCTTCCTTACCACATTCTCTCTATGTTTAACACTTAAATTAGATTGACAAAGAAGGTGGCCTGTCAAGTCGATCAAAAGGTTATCCATGGGTTTGACACAGTTTCCAAGTTTCCCGTGGTATTGAAAATGATAGGCCAACCATGGTGGTCTGTCCCGAGTGAGAAGGGAAGGGCTAGTCCACCCCATGGACTGGCAGGGGGCTGGGTTTTGGACCGTGGAAAACCCATCCTTGCTAATTTAAGGGTTAGAATGACCCCGATCTCATAAGGGACAGGCCATTCAACCCACAGTCATTGAACTGCAATAAGGAACATCTGTCTGATCACCAAACAGATGGTTGTCAAGACGTTTAAATCAAATAAAGGAAATTGAAATCAGATTTCAACATTCTTGTATTTTCAGACAAGGTTTACATTATAGTTCATCATAGTACTAGGTTGACCTCAAATCAAAGTTACTGATTCAAACCACAACAGACAGAGGTTCTAACAGACTTAGATAAATATAGCTATTCAGGAAAAAGAATTATGAACAGCCTCAGACGGTCCTAGTTCATAATTCTCTAAACATAGCGCAAAATTTTGCATTTGTCAACCATATTAAAACTATCGTCACATACAGAAAGATTATAGTTAAGCATACCTTTCTATCCTCATCTTGATCACAGCAACTAAGATTAAGGAACGCAATAGCTAAGAAAACAATCAGAAAACCATGGGAAAGTAAACTTGTTGCAGCCATAGTTAGGAGACTTTGAGTTTTGCTTAAGAAAAATGAACAGACAAGACTGTTGTTTCTAATGTAAATTTGGCTTTCAAAGAAAAGATTCTATATGTAGTATTGCACCCAGTTACTATACATAAAATAATACCACAATGAATGTACGTATTGTCATTTCACAAAGGAAAGAAAACAATTTCATACATATCTTTACTAAACTTTTCTTCATAAGCATTGATTATACAGCTTTCTTCATGAACGTAAATTACTTTATCATAGTGCCCCATTTACCAATTTGGCTCATGTAAAGTGATGGAGGTAGAATTACCTGACTATGAAAGATTAAACGCCTCCCTCACTAAAATCATCTACATTCAGAAAATTACTCCAAAATGTATAATAATGTGTGAGTAAGAGTAAAAGTTTGTAAGCCAGATCAAGGAAAAAAACAAACATCTACAACTAAATTTTGGTAGTGGGAAATGAGTAATTAATCTAAAAGTAAAATCAAAATTAATGAAATTCAGAAAAAGAAACTTACCTTTGAATTGAATTGAGTGTGGCATCTTCCTTTTGTAAATTAACCATTAAGAGATTGAAGCTCCATGTGCTATTTTAACCATTTGGGGGAACCGATTTAAAATAGGAACCCTAAAATGAGGACGATTATTAGCTTTAATAGTAATCACAACAACTACGGTTGTTGAAAGATAATAATCCCCTTTTCAAGGTGTCTTATTTGACTCTCAGCTGTTGCCTGCCTGCCGGTGATTATCGAGGAGATGGTGCTGATGATGCTGCACAAGAAGAGCATACTGATAACAATTAAGAGAGGGAGAGAGTTCTTGGGGAAAATGAAATAAAATTAGTTCTTGGCTCATGTAAAGTGACGCATGACACGCATTGGGGGATGCACTTTAAGGTGGATGATTCCTCTTTTACACCTTGGATTCATTTTCTTCACAAACTTGTTTTCCTTAATATGCTTTGAAACACACACTCACTCAAGCTATACAAGTCTAGCAAATTATCCAAATTGGACCTAAAACTGGATTTATTTTGATTATCTGATAATCAATAAACAAAGAAGACTTTGATTTATGATGTAAATTTGGCTTTCAAAGTAAAGATTCTATACGTAGTATTGCATCCAGTTGGCGTACACAAAATTACACAACAATAAATGTACTGTCATTTCACAAAAGAAAGAAAACAATTTCATATATATCTTTAATAAGCTTTTCTTCATAAGCATTGAATATATGGCTTTGTTCATGAACTCAATGAATGGACCCATTTACCAATTTGGCTCATGTAAAGTGATGGAATCAAGAATTACCTGACTAACAAGGATTAAAAGCCTCGCTCACCAAAATCATCCAAAGGATGTACATCCAAAAAAATTACCCCAAAATTTATAATTTTGTGTTAGTAAGAGTAAAACTTTGTAAGCCAAATCAAGGAAAAAAACAAACATCTACAACTGTTCACCATCACTCTTGGTAGTGGGAAATGAATAATTCATCTAAAAGTAAAATCAAAATTAGAAAAAGAAACTTATTTTCGAATTGAACTGAGTGGCATAAATTACCATTAACGGATTGAAGCTCCATGAGATACTTTAACCATTTGGGGGAATCGATTTAAATAGAGCCCTAAAAAGAGGATGATTAGCTTTAATAGTAATCACAACAACTAGGGTTGTTGAAAGATAATAATCCCCTTTTCAAGGTGTCTTATTTGACTCTCAGCTGTTGCCTGCCTGCCGGTGATTATCGGATAATTAAGAGACTGAGAGTTCTTGGGTTTGAATTAAAATTAGGTCGTCGTATTCTTTTACTCTGATTTCCCCAAAATTTTAAAAAAGTGGTAATTTGCGTTACCTCACCTGACGAAGTTCATAATTTGAGTTACCTCCCCTACAGAACAAATATTAGTAAAATCTCCTCTCGTCACTTTTTCCATCCAAACCCGGTTAGCTGAGTCAGCTGCTTCGTACAGCTGGACAATTTCTTACACGTGGATTTTATACTTTCCCATAATACCCTCATGTATGATTAGAACACCTAGACACGTGTTATGGTCGAATTTGTGCGGTCACCTTTAACAGTCACCTGCAACGGTCATCTTCACCATCCAGTTCTATATAAAGCAGATATGAAGAGAAAATATTTTGCACCTCTCCTTAAATCCATTACCACAGACCTGCTCTTTTCAAACAAAACCAATCTCACCATCTGAAGTGCCGTCAGAACTATGGGTGATTCATCTTCAAACTCCACCGATGTAACTAAAACCACCATTAGAGGAGGTAACACTAATTTTTATATTTACAGTTAGGAGGTAAAACTAAAGAATTTTTCATGTTTTTGCAGTGTGTTGAACATCTGTGTAGGTGTCAAATTTGCAGGGGAACTACCCATTTAGCCATGAAATGCCCTTACCTCTATTCCAAATGTAGAAAATGTGATGGCTTGCGTAGAGTTTGGGAAGCAAACACTCAAGCCAACAAAGGAAGGAGATTCTTGAGATGCCAAAACCAACCAAAGTGTAATGAATTTGAGTGGTTGGATAAAGTTGTTGTAACAGAAATACCAAAAACAGAAAAACAACAGTTAGGGGATGGGTGCTTCAAGTGTGGTAGTGATTCTCATTGGGTTTCACAATGCCCAGAAGCTTCACCTACATCCAACAAAAAAATCACACCAATAGATAGCCTTGATGGGTGTTTTATCAAAGGGAAATATTCAATTGAAACACATGACATGAAAATGGTCAGTGATTCAGATGTTAGTGACAGTATGTTTGCAGAAATATGTGACAGGTTTAAAGGTGCAGTGACTGTGGAAAAGGGAGAACAAAAAGAAAACTAAGAGCATTCACAAAAGTCTTATGTAGCATTCACAAAAAAGGCAGTTTCATCATCTGTTTCATTAGCTACTGTTCAATTGCTATGTAGTATTATGTAATAGCATAATTAGTAATGAAGTAAAAGTCTTAAGTTCCAAAAAAAGATGCTCATACTGTTAGTTAAATCCTCCATCTTGGTGGCTTGAATGTCTGAGAAGCTGGTCTATTTGGTTCCCTCATTCCATCTGGCATAGTCCCATATAGATTCTGATAATTTCCAATAGTGGCTGATCTTGATGCTGACATTGGGGCAGACTTTCCTCTGCCTTGTGTTGGTGTAGACCTTCCTCTGCCTGGTGATGGTTCAGTTGTTGTCCCAAAAAGCAGGTATTCAAAGCCTCTTCCACTTCCTTGTGTTCTGCCCCTTCCTTGTGTTGGTGGTGCAGCAGCTCTGCCTCTTCCTTGTGTTGGTGGTGCTGCAGCAGATCCATCTCTTCCCCTTCCTTGTGTTGGTGGTGTAGAAGTAGCTCCTCCCCTTCCTTGTGTTGGTGGTGTAGAAGCAGCTCCCTCCCTACCCATATTCAATCAGTCTAGGTAAGATACTATTATGTAAACATTGGAAACATGCATAAGAGAGAAAGAAAACAGTACTGACCTTCCCACAACATCAAATGCCAAGCAACAATAACTGAAGTCATGGTCAGTATCATTGGAAACAACACCTATACTCCTTGGATTCTTTTTCATTATCTGATCCATAACCTCAGGTGCTAACTTGTACCCATCTTCATAAGACCCAAACTTCTTTGTTAAAGCTTTACCTTTACCTTTCCAAGCAACCCAGTAACTAAGTACAACACCATACCTTGTCTGCAGTATACTTTTGATCTTTTTAGGTTGCAATGAGTAATCATCTTCATTAATATCTTGTTCAATGACACTAGCTACCCAACTTGAGTTTGCCATCCTATTGTATCCAGTACTAGTTCTACTCACACAAATATGCTTAGGAATATACTTAGTGATCTTGATAGTATGCCCATCGGGTTGCCTGTTGTAAACAAAAAAGCCCACAAAGTGTAAAGTTAGATATCATTAAGTTACAAACAAAAAAAGGCCCATACTTAAATATGGTATAACTGGGCTTACCTGTTAGCATAGAGTCTGAATGGACACCTTTTGACTTTGCATCTGCACCTCAATCTGGTTGGATCATCCTTAAACTTCTCAACTTCAATACTGTTGGCAATGCAAAATTTAGTTACAAACAACTTATACTCTGCCATATTGGGCCACATCAACCCTTCCTCAACCTCTTCAGTATCACAAGTCCATTCAGTAACTTCCCCACTCTCAACATCAGCATACATATCATCATATTTCTGGTGATCACTTTTATATTCATTGTACCTTGTAGGTTCTTCTTCTCCTGCTTCCTCATCCACATCAGTATCAGGTTCACCCTCATCATTAAATTCACCTTCAGAACTTGATGAATTACCACTATGATAATCATCTTCTATTGGAAGTTCATGTATTGAAGGAGTCTTCAGATTGGTGCACTCTGGTAGTACATCAAGCTCTTCTTCAGGCATATCTAACAACTCATCCACAGTATCATGTTCTTCATCTAATGCAATAATTGATTCCTTCCTCTTGTTCTTCTTTGTTGCAGCTGACTTCTGTGGAGTTTGAGGTTTGGATGCAAGCTTCTTCTTTGTTGCAGGTGACCTATGTGGAGTTGTAGTTTGGGTATGCTGAGCAGTCTGAGTTGGCTGCTCTGTTGTCACTGCAGTCTGACTTGGATGCTGACTTGGATCATCTTTAGACACTTGTGTCATATGCTGACTTGGATTATCTTCAGACACTTGTGTCATATGCTGACTTGTTTCCTCATCTTCAATCAAACACCCAACAACATATGGCTCTGTCTGAGATTGTGTGACTGGCACAATATCTCCATCACCCACACCATAATTCACCTCAACTTCTTCATCCACACCATAATTCACCTCAACTTGTTCACCTGGTGGCACAACTTTTAGGGGTCCCTCATGAGTCATGAACAAATGAACTTCATTAGGAACATCTTGATCTGATTCATTCCAAAACTTCAGCAAACCTTTATCATCCACAACATCACAAAGAAAGCCACTCTCCAAGTACTGAAAATCACAATGGTGGCCATCTATCCCATCAATATACTCATAAACATTGTGCAACAGATCCAGCATGTTCAGAGTGTCTCCATCATACTTAGGCCAATACACCTCCTTTCCATTAATATAATCAAGGAAACTGAATCCACAAACAGGTTGTTGCCTAGGCCATTCTCCATCATAGTGTAAATAGACATTCTTAGTATCATAAACAACACTTTCACTGCAACATAACCAATAACCTAAATTAATCACCACAATCAACACCTTTAATAGACTGTACAATATACAAAAAACCCAAATCACATGAACAAAAAAAAAACAGAGCATCAAATATAGAAATTATAAAAAATGAAATTAGGGTTACTTTGAAAAACCCAATTCCTACACTATATCACATCAGAGACCCTTTTCTCAACTATCACCAACTCACACACAGGTAATTTCTACAATCGATTAAACATATAACATCCATCCTAAATCAAAGGATAATGATAAAGACCCAAGAACAGCATGCATAACATCAAACCCATAATCACGTATCGAATCATTAAAAAACAGAATGGAAGAACATAAACCCTAGAAAAAAAACTCACAATCTTCGTCTCCGGTTATGATTCATCACGATTAAACCCTAGAAAACATATGAAACAGAAAGAAATAGAAAGCCAGTTCTTCTCTTCGATCAATTTCTTCTTCTCTCTGCAAATGATAAACTTTTTTCTCTCTCTCTAATGTGTGTTCCCGCTCTATAGAGGGGTAGTTGTACAGACGAAGAGGTACGTGTTCAATTCTAATCGGCTACCCAAACGGTGCCAAATCGAAACCATCCATTGTCTGACATGATGCACAGCCGTTGGATGATCATACATGAGGGTATTATGGGAAAGTATAAAATCCACGTGTAAGAAATTGTCCAGCTGTACGAATCAGCTGACTCAGCTAATCGGGTTTGGATGGAAAAAGTGACGAGAGGAGGTTTTACTAATATTTGTTCTGTAGGGGAGGTAACTCAAATTATGATCTTCGCCAGGGGAGATAACGCAAATTACCCCTTTAAAAAAATATCGCTTTCAGCTTCAAAATTTAAAAAAGGGCAGAGTCTTAGGGTCGTACCTAATGTTCACCTCTGCTGGCGTGGTTTTACCTGGCCTACAAAATCTATTTGAAATGTGAAATATACACCTTAAGGAGTATATTTGACGTTTCAATTCGTGCACACTCCTTAACGGGTGTATATTTCACATTTCAATCTCTACTCTTGATTTAATTTAGGGAGTTATGTAACGATGACCGTGATTCTAAATATGAAAGGTAATGGGGCCATCAGTTAAATAATCAACCAATCAAAAGAATATGTGAAATATACACTCGTTACAGGAGTGTGAACAAATTTGGACTCGATTTGGGGCCGTGCCTAATGTTCGTACCTATGTTGGTGAATAGACAAGTGTACGAGTAATGTAATTACAACAACATATCAACTATTCATAAGTCCTACTAATACCTAAGATTCTATTAATTTACAAGTCCCGGTAACATCTAACAGGGATGGTCAAATGAAATTGTTATTGATGTTCATATATTTTTTATTTGATGATTTTCTGAAAATGTAGAGATTTCTAATGATTCTCTGAGAATATTTTAGAGTCTTTCTGACTTGCAAATACAAATGAAAATAAAGTTTGTAAAAAGTCTCCGTGATTTGTAGAGACAAAAAAAATGTATAAAATTTCAAAACATCTACCGAGTTTTTTTTATTATGCATGCAATAATGTTAATAAAAGTACTATGAACACCTAGTAAAATATGTGCTTATTGTAAAAATAAATCTCATTGTTGTCCTATTCCTAAGTTTTCATTCTTTGTAATCCACTCATCCGAAATTTTATTTGCTATGTTATCTCACCCCCAGTTGGCATCTTCTAGTTGTTGCCTCTGAGTTTGATTTTGGGAAAGGTCGCTAGTTCCTTGGTCATCGGCTCAATCAAAAATAAATAAATAGAAAACCGGTTCCACTCCCCAAAATATGTATACCCCAAATTTCCAAGTCTCCCAGAAATCATCTCTTTGGGAGAGATTTCTACCATGCCTATTTTCCTATAAAAGTCTCTCTGAATCTCTGAAAACAACAAATCAATGACTTTCAATTTTCCTTCGAATAATATGGGTGTTGAAGTGACTCTTATGAAATCTTAATCCAATGATATGGAGTTTCAAAGAATTTAAAATACATAAAAAAAAAAGTCTCTAACCAATAACAAAAGACCTTAGGAGAAACTCCAAAAATCTCTATGGACTAACAGTAGATTATGAAACTCTTCGGAAGTCATTTGAAATCTCATATGACTACCCCTGGTAAGATTCTGATTTTTTGAAACTATCCAACAAAGCAAGAAATGTATTCATTTCATGCAGTCAGCAACAGATATACGTATTACAACTTATGCACCGATTCTACGTCAAGAACTTTTCTGTATATCTTTTAGGTTACAATCGGATTATATAAACCTTCCTATATACCGATTCCGGGTTTAGTGTTTGATGAAAATGATAACCAATCATAATCAGTCGACGAATATGTACCGCATTGACCGATTTTGGGGATGTTCTTTGTGTTTGATCAACATCAATTTAATAGTTTGTATATGTTAAATGCATATAACAACCGATTCTGGTTGATTTTCAGAAGAAAAAAAAATGATGAGGAAATTTAAGAGTTTTATAATTAAATCATTTATTAAAGGGACATATTAGAGTTATTTAACTCAATCATTTGAATTTTTTGTCGCCAAAAATATTGTTTGAAAAACCAAAAAAATGATTTAAAAAAATATTATTTGAGATTAGGTTTTAGTTTTTTGATTATCACGGAAATTGAAAAAAGAATATGAAATTTGATCTTTTTCATGTTAATAGAAATGTTTTAAAGTTTTTGTTTTGTTTTAGATAACTAGAATTAGAATTATTAAGATTGGTATAGAGGGTAGTTTAGTATTTCAGACACTTGAGACACACCATATCATCCTTTTAGTTAGGATCAAAATTTTGAAAGGCCCAAAACCATCCAAGTTCATTTAATATTTTTCTTTAGAAATCTTTTTCTATTATTTTTATAGTTTGGTATACTGTTCTTGAACCACATCCTTAACTCCTTAAGGATTTATTTCTGTTGGTAATTATGGAGTTCAAACCTCATATATCTGTGGTGAGAGGGAACATATCATACATCAGACAACTTGATGGTTGGCTTTAGAAATCATTTTAACTCCCTAAAATCGTTGACTTTAACCAAACAAATTTGATACCTACACAAATTATTATACCAGGGCTATGGGCTTTCATTTAATTTGAAGGAGTTTGATCAAAATAGATCAGATCAGCCCCGTTTAATTGGGGGTTTGGTGAGTTATTGGAGGATAAGAGGATCCCATTAGATCATTTCTCGGTCGAAATCACAAGTGTTTCCATCTCAAGTTTGTTATCAAATTTAGTTGTCAAAACTATACTTTGTTTTCAATTCTACATTTAGTCAGTCTCGGATTAGGATAAAAGTGTGTGGTTGAGATTCAGATATCACTGCTATACCGTTTGAAGGCGAAGATCAACATGAGCATTGGAGAACAAGACCATAGGAGAACTTCAACATCAAAAGGTAAGTGAAGACTGAACCACCTATTTCTCAAGTTTTCACCTTTCTATCTTTGAGACATTGTCGCATGACTAAATTAGACAGTACATGCATAATAGAAATTTCGAGTTAAGTTTATCTTGAATATCTTCTCGAAATATGACTATATATAAGTTTAAGAACATTTGTCCATACTTGATGAATTTGGTGAAGAACAATTTATTGCTCATAACTTAAATTATGATTCAATATTTAATCATATGAAAATATCCTGGAACAGTGATACGTTGTTTATGGGTGAAAACTATTTCTGCCGGTTTTGGTAATTTGGGGTGTGTGGATGAGAAATGAATCTAAACCCTAAACAAATGCACTGCACGGGAGTGCTTTTGATTCGAGAGATCAATCTGTACAATTCTGGCCTAAACCAAGAAATGGTCGTTCCATACTTGCTTCCGTCACAAAGTGAAGGAGATGGGGTTGATCTTAGAGAAGGGAAGCGAAGAAGGTGTTGGTTGTTTTATGACTTGTATCAGAAAGATGAACTTGCTTGCAGGATGTAAGCTATCAGTTCTGGTGTTTGAATACGATTGTATCAACACTTGGTTTTTGTCTTGTCTTTTTGGACATATGGAGGAGAACCTATTTATACAAGTCATTGAGCCTAACCTACATCTCTCATGGGAAGTGGATGAAGTGGAGTGACGGAGTAGTGGAGTTGTGCGTTAGTGTCACACGACCAGTCTTGCCCACTTCTCCCATCATCACTAACCGTCCATGTCTTCCTGACACGTTCTTGTGATGGCATGTTGCACGCTACACGCTGTAAACCGCCAGACCAATACCCCAGTATGTATCCCCCAGTTTGTGACATGATTGATGTCTCGAATGTGTGGATGTGGGACCCACAGAAAGTAGCATGTGATGCTAGATTAAATATCTAAGTCATTTATGAAGTCGATATTTATGAAATATCGTGTGTATTCTATGCAGGTAATGCATCGAATATATTCAGCATGTATGAATCATCGTTTTTTTAAGGCTTAACGGAGTAAGTCACGAATTTAAGCGTCTTAAAATATCATCACATCCAGCCATCTTCGAGTGATCGTTTGGAGGCTATACGGGCAAGCCCTGATTTGGTCGATCACCCCATGTGGAAGAGTGGTGGACGGTGATCGTGGTGATGCCTCACTGGTTGCCTAACTCCTGTCTTAGGCTGTCCGTCCAAGCTGGCGAAGTTGGACAGACGAGATGACTTGCGACCCACATCTGCGACCGTCAGATTAGGGTTTAGGAGGTGCGCAAGTACCTTCTTTCAGCGTGGTCGAATCCATGCATGGGAGATGTTTTTGGCAAGACCTACCGGGCATGCGTGTAGACGGCTTGCCGGTGTACACGTCCGTACCTCACTGTCCCATGGAGATGTGATCTAAGCCACTCGATTTGTCCGGCAAAGTTGAGTGGTCGAGATCGGTTTGCAATTGGAACCGCGCGACCATGCCTAGTTTGGGCGCACGAATCGAGGCATCTAGCCATGTCGGCCTTGGCCGATTTTTCACGCATGTATATGGGTCCACGGCGATTGTGTTGACATGCTTGGGACCCTTTGAGTCTACATCTACACCCTCCATCTATGCCTGCGAAGATGGATGGTCGCGACTGATTTGCGACGCATGTGATACGCCGCAAACCCTAATTAGGGTTTCATGTCCATGGTACTTTGGCTGGACGAATTGGAAAGCTACGCTCCTCTTTTGGGGAGGCCGACCATGTGGGTCCCACATTGGGCCGGTGATGAACATGCCAATACCTGCCTGACGGCTATGGGTCTGATCTAAGCCATCCAAACATGCTGGTGAGGTTGGATGGTCGTGATCAATTTAAGACCTTTAGTGGAATTTCCTGCGACCCTTAAAGCATCACGCCGACCGAACTTTGGGTGAGCGTTTTCTTCTCCCTGTATAGGTCGTGAGGTGGTCGATTATGCAGGCGTGAAGGGGGCCCGCCGGTGTGCAGGACAACGCTTGTCCAACCGTCCATGGGACGATCTATGCCGTCCAACCATGCCGGTGAAGTTGGACGGCCGCGATCTGTTTGAGACCGACATTGGCAGTCTTGTGGGTACATGTTTTCCAAGCTACTCCATACCAGCCCAACCATCCTACTCTAGGCTGGTGTTCGGTGGTTGTTTGGGAGGAGTGGTATGTATTCGACCGACCAGGGCATAAACGGGCCCGTTGGTGGTCATTAAGATGGTAGCCTGCTCCTGCTGAGGATCTTCTAGGATGGTTAAATCATGCAGCCAACTTGCGTGGTCGTGATTGTTTATGAGACTGTCAGTCTAGATTCAAATATGTTCAATCGGGCTAGTATAACACACCGAGAGATGTATGATCAATCGGGCTAGTATAACACACCGAGAGAGGTGGGCTCAATCGGGCTAGTATAACACACCGAGAGATGTGGCATGTACGGGTATTTCGTGCATGCCTCACTATTAACACTTGGAGATTCGTGTTACTTTGCTGAGAGCAACACTCAGTCGTCATGCCGCACTAATAATGAGATTTATGCGGGAACAACACAGGAAATACAAGGCTAGTCATGCATTAATTTAATAATGCTGTAAATTCACAGAATACTGGGATTGTTGCCACATGCTCCATTCTAGGTGAATTAGTAAAATGAAGAAGTATTCATTACTTATCAATGTCTTTATCTTTTGCATGATGTCAGCGCATAAATTTGGTTTTATAATTTTATCCCTGAACTAAAATCCACCATCAACATTAAGTCTCATGCCTATCACATAATGGTTGCATCATTGTGGGGTAGGCATGAGATGGTGACATATACAGATAAAACTTATGAGACAAAGTTAGATGTTATCAGGAGAGATGGGTCGTCCTGTCCTTGGAGCATGTCACCTTCAAGAGGCGTCCAGGAGAGCATTCCCCTAGCATGATGTCGGTCTTGCCTGCTTCGATCGACCTTGTTATGCATGATTCGGTCGAGAGCCTACTTCGTGATTGCTCTGCTCGAACGTGGGGCTGATGTGCCTGCTTGACGGACTGCTGCGCCTGCTTCGCTCGATCGTGGGACTCATCATGTGCCTGCTTGATCGAACGTGGGCTTGTTATGCCTGCTTTGGTCGAATGTGGGACCCGATGTAAGCATGCTTGCTTCGAACATGGGCAGATGTGCATGCTTCTATCAAACACGGGTCCACCGTGTACATGTTTCAAACATCAGCCCTATCCTGTGCCTGCTTTGCCCGTACGGTTGATGTGCTTGCTCGAGTGTCATTCTTGCTACTTCGACTAAACACCGACCCAGCTAGCTTGACCAAACACCGACCTTGCCGCCTGCTCGAACGTGGGACCCACCGAATGTGAATGTGGATCCTGTAGAGAACGTTGAAGCAGCTTCTGGAGCGAGCAGGTCCTTGAGAGCGTTGAAGCAGCTTCTGGAGAGAGCAAGTCCTGGAGAGCATTGAAGCAGCTTCTGGAGCGAGCAAGTCCTGGAGAGTGTTGAATCAGCTTCTGGAGCGAGCAAGTCCTGGAGAGCGTTGAAGCAGCTTCTGAAGCGAATGTGGATGTGGCTCCTGGAGAGAGCATTGAATCAGGATTCTGAAGCGAACGTGGGTCCCGGAGAGAGCGTTGGGGCGGCTCTTGAATATACCATTGAAGCAGCTTCTGCTGGAGGGAGCATTGAAGTGTCTTCCTCTTCAGTTTGATTTACCCTTGAGAATTCCATGCTTCTTGATTGACCATCTCTCTCGTGTTGAAGAAGTTCTAGACTGACGGTGAAGGAACTTCATGCTGAGCCTCAGTCCCCAAGCGTGGTTTACATGGTTCTATCTCTGTTGGTAGTGGTTGTTTCCATGGTGAAGCTCGGGCACTGGTATCAACAAACGAACAACGGTTCTTAGCTGCGGCTGTGATCAGAAAAGACCGACAGGAAGAGGCGTGACAGCTACGGGCACGAACTTGGCGGTGTCTCGTTATTAGAGCGAGAAGCATGATGGAACCGATAACTTATTGATGTTGCCTCTGGAATGAAAAAGAGGGAGACAGTCCCCTGCCCACGAGTATCCACCGAGCCTTCGACTTGATAGATGTTGTCACGCTTGTTTCATGAGGTCGTCTTTACTACATTGCGTTTCATAGACATCCAGGAATATCACTGATCTTTGACAATACGTCTATTCTCTTGAGTGTATACTCGTATTTGAACATCTTAGAATCATAATGATAGCGTGCTTGCATCCATGTTTGAGATGGACAATGCGCTAAGAAGTACCCAGTCACACTCCTTTGGTAACACAACCACTTCTTCTACGAGAGACGAAATTCTGAAAGCGTCTCTTAATGTTTCTGCCGTCATCTTGGACGTTGTTTCATCATTGTGGCAGTCGTGTATGCGGTACCGGAGTTGGAGTTGGCGCGCAGGATGTTGTATCTCAGTGGTTTTCCTCTTACTGCTTCAGCGAAACTGGTAGCAGGGTAGATGCTGTTGCAGATGAGCGTTCAACAGCTCCAGAGGATGACCAAAACCGCAGATTCTCCAACATAACACGATAGACATGCACCATCGTCTGATAGAGTGACTCGCCCGGATCTTGCTCGACATGACGCGTGGGCATCGTTATCTTCTTGAGGCTGATCCCTTGAGGTATCGGCTCCAGTGGAAGATTATCGTCATAGAGCGTTGATACGTTGCACCAACATTCTTTAAACCAAATGGCAGTACAGTATAATAAAATTTTCGAGAGGAGTTCGAAAAGCTATCTTACTTGCGTCATGCTCGTACACCCTTATCTGGTTGTAGCCTCTACATCCATCCATGGAGGAGAACATGTCGTGTCCGCTGGTTGCATCTACTAACATGTCGATGTTAGGTAGAGGAGAATCGTTTTTGGGGCAGCATCTGTTCAAGTCCATGCAACACCTTATCTGTCCATTTTCATCGTGTCTGAACTGCGACTCCAAGAGAATATGTCCTAGTACTCTTTGAGAAGTTCCACGAGCTTCGTGCGTTCATCCGTACACAAGGTTGAGCTGATGGAGATAGGCCTAGGAGATTCCTCAACGATTTCAACATCATCAGTTGTGGAGTTGGTGCCATCTTGCAGCTGTTGTGGAGCATCTAGCACTTCTTCTTGTGGTTGTTGTAGCATTCCATTGGGTGGAGAGACTGGGTAACAGTCTCCCCTGCTAATTGATAATAGCAGCGTCGGTATACCGTTTTCCCTTTCTGGTCACGACTCGCCACAAAAGTCCGTTCCCTCTTGGTGTGAACATGGGTTTCGGCTTCACCGGATGAAGAAGAATGTTTCGTCAGCAAAGATGCGTCGTGGGGCTTAGCCCTCAATGATGCGAGTCGGTCCTCCTCCTGGATTGACGCCCATGTGGGGAGTGGGATGCAATGGACTTTGTCTGATTCTTCCTGCGAAGCTTCCCTCGGTTCGAACAGTTCCACTCTGCATATTGGTGCGTATGAAGACAATGATGCAGGAATATGAACGACTTCTTCATTCATCATAGTCTTCAGGCACTGGTGATATGTTGAAGGGACGATCCTATTGTCATGAAGCCATGGTCTCCCTAGTATCATATGGTAGTTCGTCTCCTTCAATATGACTTCGAATTTCACTTTTGACTGAACGGGTCCTACTGATAAATTCGGATTGACAAACCCGTATGTGCTAGTATGGTTTCCTTCAAAGTATGTCATTGTGGTAGGTTTTCGTACGATCTTGCATGGGCCGACCTTGGCTGTCCTGAGAGTCTTGAGGGTAATCACATTCGAAGACGCTCCTGTATCGATGAGGGCTCTCTTGAACTCTGAATCCTTGATGCGTGCAGTAACATGTAGGGCCCGGTTGTGACCTTCTTCCGCCATCATGTCGTCCTCTGTAAATGCAACATTATTCACAGATGTTTCTGGTATGTTTGATACTTCTGGACGTGGAGGAGTTAGGTGCACGTCCAGGGATATCTGGTTGATTGCAGCAAACTTCTCCGCCCGCTGATTCTTCTAGGGGTGTAAAAGTTCACACAAACTTTCTACTAGAGAAGCCGTTTTCTGATCCACTGGCCTCTGGTTCGTAGTGAAACTATTGACTTGAGGAGGATCGTTGTGAGGATCAGTCCCCAGTGTAGGAGTCTCCATGACAGGACTGCTCATATCTGATGTCATCTTGATGAGGAGATGTCGTTTATCGCTTGTTTGATCAGGTCCATGTAGGCCCGCGCCGCTGAAGTACCTGCTCCGGGTGCGTTGAATGCGTTCCTTGTTGGCTCCAGGGTCTGTCTTGGCTCTTGTGGAATCCGATCAGTAAATATATTGAGAAAAGTGAGTACCTCTTTCTGAGTTGCATCCATGTCCGTCTGTGCCTTAGCAAGGACTTCTTGTCTCTCCATCAAATCCACCATAGTAATAGTTTGGTATACTGGTATTGCACCACATCCTTAACTCCTTAAGGATTTATTTCTGCTGGTAATTTTGGAGTTCAAACCTCATATATCTGTGGTGAGAGGGAACATGTCATACATCAGACAACTTGATGGTTGGATTTAGAAATCATTTTAACTCCCTAAAATCGTTGACTTTAACCAAACTAATTTGATACCTACACACATTATTATACCAGGGCTATGGGCTTTCATTTAATTTGAAGGAGTTTGATCAAAATAGATCAGATTATCCCCGTTTAATTGGGGGTTTGGTGAGTTAATGGAGGATAAGAGGATTCCATTAGATCATTGCTTGGTCGAAATCACAAGTGTTTCCATCTCAAGCTTGTTATCAAATTTAGTTGTCAAAACTATACTTTGTTTTCAATTCTAGATTTAGTCAGTCTCGGATTAGGATAAAAGTGTGTGGTTGAGATTCGGATATCACTGCTATACCGTTTGAAGGCGAAGATCAACATGAGCATTGGAGAACAGGACCATAGGAGAACTTCAACATCAAAAGGTAAGTGAAGACTGAACCACCTATTTCTCAAGTTTTCACCTTTCTATCTTTGAGACATTGTCGCATGACTAAATTAGACAGTACATGCATAATAGAAATTTCGATTTAAGTTTATCTTGAATATCTTCTCGAAATATGACTATATATAAGTTTAAGAACATTTGTCCATACTTGATGAATTTGGTGAAGAACAATTTATTGCTCATAACTTAAATTATGATTCAATATTTAATCATATGAAAATATCCTGGAACAGTGATACGTTGTTTATGGGTGAAAACTATTTCTGCCGGTTTTGGTAATTTGGGGTGTGTGGATGAGAAATGAATCTAAACCCTAAACAAATGCACTGAACGGGAGTGCTTTTGATTCGAGAGATCAATATGTACAATTCTGGCCTAAACCAAGAAATGGTCGTTCCATACTTGCTTCCGTCACAAAGTGAAGGAGATGGGGCTGATCTTAGGGAGGGAAGCGAAGAAGGTGTTGGTTGTTTTATGACTTGTATCAAAAAGATGAACTTGCTTGCATGATGTAAGCTATCAATTCTGGTGTTTGAATACGATTGTATCAACACTTGGTTTTTGTCTTGTCTTTTTGGACATATGGAGGAGAACCTATTTATACAAGTCATTGAGCCTAACCTACGTCTCTCATGGGAAGTGGAGGAAGTGGAGTGATGGAGTAGTGGAGTTGTGCGTTAGTGTCACACGACCAGTCTTGCCCACTTCTCCCATCATCACTAACCGTCCATGTCTTCCTGACACGTTCTTGTGATGGCATGTTGCACGCTACACGCTGTAAACCGCCAGATCAATACCCCAGTATGTATCCCCCAGTTTGTGACATGCTTGATGTCTCGAATGTGTGGATGTGGGACCCACAGAAAGTAGCATGTGATGCTAGATTAAATATCTAAGTCATTTATGAAGTCGATATTTATGAAATATCGTGTGTATTCTATGCAGGTAATGCATCGAATATATTCAGCATGTATGAATCATCGTTGTTTTAAGGCTTAACGGAGTAAGTCACGAATTTAAGCGTCTTAAAATATCATCACATCCAGCCATCTTCGAGTGATCGTTTGGAGGCTATACAGGCAAGCCCTGATTTGGTCGATCACCCCATGTGGAAGAGTGGTGGACGGTGATCGTGGTGATGCCTCACTGGTTTCCTAACTCCTGTCTTAGGCTGTCCGTCCAAGCTGGCGAAGTTGGACGGACGAGATGACTTGCGACCCACATCTGCGACCGTCAGATTAGGGTTTAGGAGGTGCGCAAGTACCTTCTTTCAGCTTGGTCGAATCCATGCATGGGAGATGTTTTTGGCAAGACCTACCGGGCATGCGTGTAGACGGCTTGCCGGTGTACACGTCCGTACCTCACTGTCCCATGGATATGTGATCTAAGCTACTCGATTTGTCCGGAAAAGTTGAGTGGTCGAGATCGGTTTGCAATTGGAACCGCGCGACCATGCCTGGTTTGGACGCACGAATCGAGGCATCTAGTCATGGTCGACCTTGGCCGATTGGTCACACACGTAGACGGGCCCACAGCGATTGTGTTGACATGATGGGGACCCTTTGAGTCTACATCTACACCCTCCATCTATGCCTGCGAAGATGGATGGTCGCGACTGATTTGCGACACATGTGATATGCCGCAAACCCTAATTAGGGTTTCATGTCCACGCTACTTTGGCTGGACGAATTGGCAAGCTACGCTCCTCTTTTGGGGAGGCCGACCATGTGGGTCCCACATTGGGCCGGTAGTGAACATGCCAATACCTGCCTGACAGCTATGGGTCTGATCTAAGCCATCCAAACATGCTGGTGAGGTTGGATGGTCGTGGTCAATTTAAGACCTTTAGTGGAATTTCCTGCGACCCTTAAAGCATCACGCCGACCGAACTTTGGGCGAGCCTTTGCTTCTCCCTGGCTAGGTCGCGAGGTGGTCGATTATGCAGGCGTGAAGGGAGCCCGCCGGTGTGCAGGACAACGCTTGTCCAACCGGCCATGAGACGATCTATGCCGTCCAACCATGCCGGTAAAGTTGGATGGGCGCGATCTGTTTGAGACCGACATTGGCAGTCTTGTGCGTACATGTTTTCCAAGCTGCTCCATACCATCCCAACCATCCTACTCTAGGCTGGTGTTCGGTGGTTGTTTGGGAGGCGTGGTATGTATTCGACCGACCAGGGCATAAATGGGCCCGCTGGTGGTCATTAAGATGGTAGCCTGCTCCTGCTGAGGATCGTCTAGGCTGGTTAAATCATGCGTCCAACTTGCGTGGTCGCGATTGTTTATGAGACTGTCAGTCTAGATTCAAATATGCTCAATCAGGCTAGTATAACACACCGAGAGATGTATGCTCAATCGGGGTAGTATAATACACCGAGAGAGGTGGGCTCAATCGGGCTAGTATAACACACCGAGAGATGTGGCATGTACGAGTATTTCGTGCATGCCTCATTATTAACACTTGGATATTCGTGTTACTCTGCTGAGAGCAACACTCAGTCGTCATGGCGCACTAATAATGAGAGTTCTGCGGGAACAACACAGAAAATACAAGGCTAGTCATGCATTAATTAATAATGTTGTAAATTCACAGGGTATATGGGATTGTTGCTACATGCTCCAACCTGGATGAATTTTGTGTATTTAATTCACATAATACTGGGATTGTTGCCACATGCTCCATTCTAGGTGAATTAGTAAAGTGAATAAGTATTCATTACTTATCAGTGGCTTTATCCTTTGCAGGATGTCAGCGCATAAATTTGGTTTTACAATTTTAGCCTTGAACTAAAATCCACCATCAACATACGTGTCATTGATGTTATTCGAGAATGTTTCATATTGATTATTAGAGAGATATAGAACTACTGTTAATATGGATACAGGAAAGTATGCATACGAGTTCACGTACTGGGAGAAATTTATAAGTCCGGAGCCGCAGTACATGTACCCAATAAATATACCTGCGTCGCTATAGTTCGGCAAAAACTTTGTGGTACACATACCCAGTATCCATACCACAAAAACTCTGTGAGTCGTGAACCAGGAATGGTAAGCATACCCATTATGCAAACATGAAAAGATTTGTTGCTTTTGATACCGAAAACGGTACGCATACCCGATATGCAAACCATAAAAGATATGTGAGTTCCTGTACTCGTTATTTGGCTTAAGGGTGTACATTCCCGGTACACATACCATGACAAAGGCATTCAGGAACAGGTACAGTACATGTACCAAGTACACGTACACGTACTTACCCTGTCGAATATTTTCAGATGCATCGGTATTATTTCTATGAGATAATCGGCTTTTGAACAACTCTCTAAAAATACTATTTAGACATTTTTAATCATATGTGTGTGTTTGTGGGTAAAAACTGTTTCTGCTGGTTTTGGTCAATTTGGGTGTGTGGATGAGAAACGAGCCTAAACCTTAAATAAATGCACTGCACGGGAGTACTTTAGATTCAAGAGATCAATTTGTACAATCCTGGCCTAAACCAAGAAATGGCCGTTCCAAGCTTGCTTCCATCACAAAGTGAAAGAGAAGGGTTAGTCTTAGGGAGGGAAGCGAAGAAGTTGTTGAGACTAGAATGATTAATTCTAAAGGTGTGGCTATTTTATGACCTGTATCAGAATATGGAACTGACTTGCAGAATGTAAGCTATCAGTTCTTTGGTGTTTTCTGGATATTGTGTTGTTGTTCTAACCAAAAATTGTTGTTTTGTTGAAAATAGGTAAAACCTATTTATATATACAAGTCATACTGAACGCACCCTGATCTCGTAGAAAGTGGGAATGATTGAGTGAGGGAGAAGTGGGGTCATGTGTAAATGCCAGAAGCCACGTTCCCACTATGAAGGAAACTGGTTAGTTTACACCCACTACTTCTTGCCGCCACTAATTCCACTGCTTTTTGACACTTTCTTATAATGGGCGTGTTGCACCCCGCACGCTGTAAACCGCCAGACCAATACCTTGATGAGCATCCCCTAGTTTGTGACATATTTAATGTATCGAGTGTTTTCGTGGAAAACGTGTAGCAGATTGCTATGTGCGGCAAGTCAAAGTCAGGAGACTCTCCACAAGAAAATAGCATGTGATGCTATTAGGCTTGTCTTGACTGGTCGCCTAAAACTTGCCACAGGACTGTCAATTCTGTGGCGAATTTGGACGGCTGAGATTGTGGCCTATGAGAAAAGGGTGGGCGTTGATTATGGCCACATTCCATTGACATCTGATAATAGCAAAGTGGCGTCATTGGCACATGTCGATGGTGTTATGGCATATTTAACGCATGCCAATGGCGTAGCGGCATGCCAGTGGCATAGTGGCGCCTGGCGAAGCCGTGGTAGCTATTTTGGCATACTGGTATTAGACCCAAATGTGGCTCCGGAAACATTGGCCACTGTTGCTATATCAAACTTAGGGCCTTAGGAGAATAACTTGGCTTGGTTGGCATGGCAACCTTAGCTAAATTAGGGTTTGGCATATAGAACCCTAATTAGCGCGTGTGGCATGGCCGCGATACGGTGGCATTTTCATGCAATCGGTGCCATGGCCACATTAAAGGAATTATGGCGGGACATAATATGAGAATAACCACATGCGCATGGATGGCCACGGGTGATTGTAGTATGACGCCATTTTTAGGGTTTGTCGGGTCCCACATAGCTCGTGGCATGTTGTGGGGCCAAAGTGGCCTGTTTGGCATGTTTGGCATGCCGGAACGGAATGGCATGTTTGGCATGCCATTAGCATGTTGGCGCGGTTTTTGGAAAGCCAATTGGCTTTGTGACCATCTGACGCCATTTGCCTTTTTAAACACTGTGGCAGGTTTGGAGCGACCTGATTGGTCAATAGAAAAAGGATTCGGCCAAGCATGGGCGTGTGCAAACTTCCACCGCGCGTGGCGGATTTAAAACGACCTGATTGGTCGATGGGAAATAGGGTCGGCAAGTATGGGCCCATCCATCACTCATCTGCGTGTGGCGAGTTTAAGGCGACCTGATTGGTCGACAGGAAACAGGGGCCGGTCGGGCAACATGGGGTGTGGCCACTTGCAAGCGGCGTCGGCTGGCCTTTGGCATGGTCACACCTCCCTTTCTTGTTGCTCATATTCTGCGGAACCTTTTATTCCTTGTTTTCTGTTTTTGGGTAGGTTTTTGCTTCTACTAATCCATGGAGGATTAATTTCCCAGTTCGCCTAGGCTTAATTTCGACCGACGAGGTCTAATATACTGCGCAGGGAGCAAAACCATAATTTTTGCAAATCGGGTTAATATTTGAATCTTGTGAATTATCACAAAATTGATTGAATTATGTGTGTTGACACAAAGTTCTTTAAGTTTATTGCCAGAGATCAGTATGCTTTCCGATTGAGTACTTTTATGCAAGGACCTTAACCTTGATACTTGGAAATTCTTGCTACTCTGTTGCGAGTGAACACGAATTGTCATGCCATATCAATATTAAGGGTTCAGCCGGGAAACATAGCACATAAAGCATTCAAAGAAACTTATATTAATTGAATAATATAGGCAGGGTGCCGAAATTTACAGAATATCTGGGATTGTTGCTACATGCACCATTCTGGATAAATTTCATGCGGATATATTGAGTTTCTCAATAAATGCACCAGTGGAGAGGTTGAACACTCATCACTTTTACATGGGTCTGCCTCTTTGCAGAGTGACGGCATATTAAATGCAAGGTTTTACAATTTGAACCCTGAACTAAAAACCAGCATCAACATTAAGTCCCCTTTTTAGCACGTAACGGTGGCATTGTTGCGGGGTAAGCATGAGAGGGCGACAGACGAGGATAAAAATCGAAAAGGCATGACATGAAGAGATTGCCGAGAAAAATTCGACTGACCTTGGAAAGAGGCATGAATAGTGTATGATCTTTGGATTGGCGGTTTGGCCACAAGGTGCTGGCGCTTGGCGTACCTCTGGCTTTGCTACGGTGCTGGCGCTTGGAGCGTTAGCATACTTCTGGCTCGGATGCTGATATTGGTGCCATGGATCATTGACTTCGTGAGCCTAGATGCCTTCTTCCGTATATAGCCCAAAAAGAAACCTTCTTATACTCGAATTCCAAAAGTGCTATGCATATAAAAGACGTTGCCCATCTTTTATTCCTTGTTTCACTGGCTTTGCTTCAATAGCGGCGAGCTTCCTTCCGTCAGTAGCCCAGGTGAGCCAATTATCCCAGATAGATAAGTATCTAATCCAGTTGATATCACGTATCCAGAGCCTTCATATACAATAGGCAAAAGAGTTTTCTTTCCCAGGTGTCATCAATATGCGTGATATAAAAGACCACTCTGAGTCTTTTCTTTCATATAGATCACCATAAAATCTCATTCATCTTCTTTCCAGGTATTGTTTCATATCTCCTCTCACAACCTCTTTTTTTTTCTTTTACCGCGTAGGTTGTTGATGCAGACATAATGCCTTTTGCAGTATATGATGGGAACTCCTGGTGATGATCATCTTTCCGATTCTTCGGAGAAAAGCTTTGAAGTCGACAAACCCGGGGTTTCTTCATATGAGGAGGTATTGAACAAAATCGATCCTTTGTTTCGCGAAGCTGGTCGGATCATACAAGGTATGGCTTTCACTCATCTACGCCTTGTTCGGACGCGTGCTCAAGCTTTTGTGGCTTTGATTGACATGGAGGAAAAGTGGAGACATGATAAAGCGTTCCATCGCATTAAGTCTCAGTGTGGTGAAGCATCTCAGCAACCCAGTGCCAGGGCTGAAAGATTCACTGGCCGACTGAAGCGGCGAAGGATAGAGCCTAAGAAACCTCCAGGCAAGAGCAAGTTCAATTACCCTGTTCATGACGGACCGGAGTATCCTCAGGAGGCTGTTGGAGAAGTTGTTGAAAAGGATGTCGGCGCGGATATTATTGAAGTGGCTATTGGAGAGGGCGTTGAAGCAAACACTGGAGCCGCTGGAGAGGCTGCTGGAGCGGTCTTTGGCATTGATAACTAGTTTTCCATTTTGTTATTTTCTTTCGTAGAACAACCTTTTAGCGGCGTGTAGCTGTCTCGATACTCCAGGGATTTATCTCCATTCTTTTGTTCATGTGACCGGAGCTAGGGTTTCACCAAATAACATTCTTTTATCCCGCTATGATAGTTTCATGTATTTACTTGAATGTATGAACAAAATCTCCCGACTGAAAAGAATCCAAAAACCCCTTTGCGAAAAACAAATTTCTCCCGGGGCCAATCAGCAAATAGAAAGACATCACACAAATAGTGTGGATGGGAATGCCACACTAATAGCACCAGTCAACATGTCGCACTCTTTTCATAATAACATCTTCGCGTGCCGGCATCAACCATAGCAACTCAAGAAAGGGGAAATAATAACAATGGTTAAATATTTGACCGACCTGTTTGTTTCTTGGTTCCCCTTGTAAATTGCACACCTTCAGGCATCTGTGGCATGCCGCCCGGGTACATAGCTGCGCGAGTTGTCACAAACTGGAACACATGTCGTGAGAAGTAGAGAAACCTTGTCAGGCAAAGGTTGAAGACAGATTTTCTTGAAAGAAGGTGCCCGTGCCGCTACTTGATGATCTCCTTCCTTGCGTATTCCTATTTTCAGAATTTTTGAATAAGATATTTCTTGTAAGGTTTTATTTTGAATTAATGGGTAATGGCTTTGTGAGGGTTTAGATTTACTTGGTACTTTTCCTTTGAGACGATTCAGGAAAGCTTATTTTTTGAAAGAAACGATGCATTAATTAAAATTGAAACCCTAACTTATGAATGCAAGCAGTGCAATCATTTTGGAGGAATTACAAATATTGCATGAAAAGGGAAATTGTTGAAGGAAATACTAAGAAGAATTTTGAGGCAAGAGGCGGCATGACACCTTAGGCTTTGAAGGGTTTGAGCCACCAAGCGTGTATTACTACACCTTCTAACTTGTCGGCATTGATGAACCTGCAGTAGCCTCCCAAAATAATTTCTGCTACTAGGTATGGCTCACCTGTGGAATCGGACGAAGGAGGCTGAGCGTCAACTTTCACTACCATGTCTCCAACTTGAAATGGGTTTTGATGTTGCGTCGCTACTTGATTCTTGGATCATCGACTAAGACAACTTCCAAACTTTTGATGAAACATTTGAAGGGTCTGACATCCCATTCACATCTTCCAATGACGTCCGGGTTGACAATTGGATCGAGTCCCCGGGCCTGGACGAGAGGAGAAGTGACTGATTGTAGAAAGGGTTGTTCAATAAGACTTATTTGTGTCCGAAACCTGCGTATGTACGTTGATGTGCTCTCTCTAGGAAATTGAGTTACATTGGCAATTTGCAGATACGGCAGCATATAGTCCTCAGGGTTAGATGGCTTGTTGTAAATTCTTTCAGGTATTGACACCGACAGAGGACATTCTCCTAATTTGGCTTTGTTGTTATGCACCCACGAGCGTCCCAGAACCATGTCATAGTTTGGTCATTCCTTGACAATGTGGAATTTGCCGTGTGTTAGAGCATCTCCCACCTTAATTTCGAGGTAAATGTAGTCGTACGCGCTTATTGCTTCTCCTTCCAAGTTTTTGACCACAATTGGGGAGTGGGTAGCCTCCTTCTTTGAGATTACCTCAGCTCTCAGAATCTTGACGGTAACAATGTTGAATTCAGAGGCCATGTCAATCAGCGTGTCATCGAACTCGGAATTCTTCAGGTAAGTCGTGGTCAGCAGTCCCAGTTGCACTTTCCAACAGCGCTTCCTGAGAGAGGTTGGAATTTCGGAGTGGCCTCTTCAACATCAAAGAGTCGTTTTCCCGACACAACACGATTGAGGGATGTAAATATGTCTTGACGCTGCGCCTTGGAGAAATATAGGATTTCGCACACACGCTGCATCATGGACTGCACGGTTTTGTGAACAGAGTCCCCAAAGAGCATGTAGCTCCTGACTGGAAGAGGATCTCTGTGAAATCTCGCATTGCCCAATTTAAGTTCTCTTGCCTCCACCTTTTCCTTGAAAATGCATTTTAACCTATTGCATTCATTGGTCGGGTGATGGACGAACCTGTGGTAGCGGCAATACTTGGGATTTGCTATTTCCTCTTCAGTTGGCGGGCGCCTGATAGGAGGAAGCTTGATAGCATCATCTTGGATCCATGCCTCCAAGAGTTCAATTACTTCCTCGATTGGGAATGGGAAATCTAGGGCAGCTTCTCCAGCTTCTTGGTGTTGCGCAAGAGCTTTAGCCGCGACCTTCCGAGGTGGAGCCGACTAATGTGATGGTGTTGCACGCTTGGGTTGTTGTTCTTCCGCTGGAGCTTTACTTTTTCCTCCTTCACTCACCACACTTACAGAGGGACCAATGTTATATTGCTTGTTTATGAGGCGTCTGTTTCCTCGAGTTTCGCGTGCGTCTTCACCTATGACTGGCTTGGTTCTTTATAACAATGTTGGTGTTGTTGTGGCCGACCGCTTATCAGCTTCATGGAGTTCAGAGAATGTCTGGAACCGTATATTCTTCAGTAAGGCGCGATAAATGGGAACCATGTCATTAATACAAGACTCCACCAATTGTTTTTCAGTCACGTTTGGGTCGTGACAATCTAGTGCCTGAATTCTGAATCTCTTGACATAATCATTTGGATGTTCATTGTTTCGTTGAAACATCCTTCCTAAATCTGAGAAGGTGATTTGTTCATACACAAAGAAGTACTTCTTGTAGAAAGCCGTAACCATGTCACACCAGTTGGATATGTTGTTCGGTGCGATGTTGTTGTACCAGGTGTATTCCCTTCCGGTAAGTGATTTAGAAAATTCCTTCAAACGGAGGACATGATTGTACTCATGTTCACCCAAGGATTCCAAAAATCGAGAGACATGTTCACGTGCATTAGCAGTGTCGTCATAAAGGGAAAATTGAGGAGAAGAATACCCCCTCGGAAGAGGAACTCTTTTCACTTCATGAGGATATGGGGGTTGATGTTGATGCATGTCCATCGAGTTTCCTTTGTCTCGGTTTCGAAGAAGTCGTTCCAAATATTTACGCGTGATGAAATTAGATGGTTGGTTTCTCTCCAATGGACGTTCAGGAGAAAAATGGGCCTTTTCATCTACAAAGGTGCATCCTGCTAAGATACTGGCGCCAGGGGTATGAAAGGTGCTCCTCATTGGCTCCGCTTGGCGTGATTCTTGTGGTAGACGCTCTGTTAGTGTCTTGAGGAAAGTAAGTACATCTTTCTGAGTTGAAGCCATGTCCATCTGAGCCTTAGCAAGAACTTCCTCTCTTTCCATCAAATCAGTAATAGTAATAGGGGGTCGGCCTCCTCTGGTTCCTCCGGTCTCTCGTCCCGACGGTGGAATGTCAGCGGCTCTGGTGACAACTAGGGGTGTCACACTTGAATAAATATTTGGGGTGGCGGCAGCGGCTCTGGCTCTGGTGATCGGAGGTGTAACGCCTGGGAGAACGTTTCTTCCGCCGCTAGCGTTGATCATGCTGACAGGTGGTACATTGATGTCACTGGAAGGTGATCGTAGTCGTATGCGTCAAAAATAATTTGACTCTCTTACTTAACTAAAATAAATGAAGTATGTGATAAGAAAGAGTTCGTTTCCACAGAGAGACAATTGTTGTTATGCAATTTTCAGATTCTTAAGTAACCAAGGGGGATTTTATTTATCAAAGCAATAAAAATAAATGAAAGCAAAGTAAATAATTGGAATAATCAATATAAGAATATATTGGTCACGGGATAGTATCTTTCACAAACATGTATTTTCATCAATGACTAAGATTGATATTTTAATCTCTCATTTACTAAAAGTCCTAGGATACCTTGATCGCAAGAATATCCCGCTAATTCCCTGATTTCATCACAACCATATTAAAAGATGTATATGTGAGTTCTTCCTAGAAAGCAACCTAACGTGTAAAAGCACAATCAAGTTTAACTCCCTAAAAGCAATAAGTTATATGGAATAAGACTAATCAATGCAAACGAACATGTAAAAGCACTAATCCGTTTTAACAAAAGTTATGATTCACTTGTGACTAGTAGGATATATCACTACAAGCACTACCCACAATTATGCTACTTAGAATCAGGAATAAACAACTTTTTCGTATTGAAACCCCTAATCTAGCAATAAGGATGAAGACAAACTCAATTGATTCCGGACTCGACTAAACAAGCATTCAAACTATATAACACTATTAATTGTGAACCATAAACAATAAATTATTGAGACAAAACTAATTCATAGATGCAAATATCATTTGTGAAATCCACTTTATCTCATAACCAATAATATGAGTTTAGATACTCATAGCTTTTGAGTTCATCATAATCAATAATAAAAATGAAGAAGATGAAAAATGAAAGCAAACCCTAGTCGCTGTTCTCCAAAGCTCCCAATAGAAAAATACGTCCTCCCCAAAGTTGTAGAAAACTTTTCCTTTTTTAGCTTTTCTCCAACTTCTAAAATTAAGTACAATATCCAAAGTCCAATAACAAGATATCCACCAATCCCATATGTGAGGAGTACCCAAGTGAAAATATGTCTCAAAAGAGATCGCCGGAAAACTGGGTCCACCGCCGGATGTTGGCCGGAAAAATGGTCGGGAAGTAGCTCAGGTGACCGGCAAAGTCCACCCGGTCACCGGTCAAATGAGTCAACCCAATCAACTCGGGAAGTCAACTAAGTCACACCGAGTCAATGAGTCAGATGGCTAATCAGATGACTCAGGTCTGGCTCAGTCTGTTTCACTTTCTAGTCAGCATCTGACTGGTCTTGATCACAGGCCTGAGCTGTTGCACAGCCTAAACTCTATGTTGCACCATCATTATGCATTACAGCTTCATACTCAGGCCACAATTCACTCCATTTCTGCAACCACACATTCACTGACAGCATTCCCCTGTAGCAGCTCAAAACATCACATTATTCTTGTTCATCTCATATTCAAGTCCATTACAGACTCATGACAATCAACATAAATCAACCATCCTCAGCCTGCAACATTCTGCACATTCCCAACTGCCACTATCACCGCATTCCGCAACTCAGACGAACACAGTAGCAACATACTTCCATATGCATCTCAATCATTCCACCATAACCCATTAATTTCATTCCTTGCCTGCAACTTGAGTCAACTCATTTATCTCTTCCTTGTAACTGTGTGTATTTCCTTGAACCTAACAACCACAAACCCATCCCCTATTGCTTCTCTGCAATTTCGACCTCAGTAACGTACAATAACACCCAGCTGCTGCAATTCCTCAGCTCCTGTTACTGCTAACAACATATCAATTCAGATGCAACACTTCACTCCAGTTCAACTGAACCATTTTGCAGGTCATGTCTATACCAACACCACAGTTTCCTCTTCAGTCGCAACAGCAAACGACTTAATCATGCAATATAGCAGCTGCAACACTTCCATCACTGCTAGACTCAGCTTCAGTTCTGCATCATCATAGACCCATAA